>NC_036838.1:46546694-46632462 GCF_002910315.2 Salvelinus sp. IW2-2015
ACCAAAGAGAGAGATGTAACAGAAGAAGTAGTTTCAATTAATGCTTCAAGTGCTGCCGTTCAGTTGACATAGTATTATTGCAAACCTCATGTATGATCACATTTCCAATTTTAGGTCCAGTCTGTTGGAACGTTGTTTTTCTAGATATTTATATTAGGATCCCTACATTGATGATTTGGATATAATGCTTTTAGAGCAGATTTCGCAGCATTGTAGAGATGTGATCAATACACGTGGGATGATTTAGCTCCTGTTCTGTTTGGAAATACCCTGGTAGGTTGACTGATAACCTGAACCAGATTGCAGGCATCAGTTATAGCTTAAAAGCTTATTTTTTTAGTGGATAGCTTGATGACACCCAGTCAATATTTAGGGCATCCAGAAAAGATACCTCTCTGAATGATATCACATACATTATCTAGCATTTCACACATATAGTCCAAATACTGACTTTTAGCACTCAGTGGTCTATAGCAACTTCCTATGAGAAAAGGCTTTAGGTGAGGCAGATAAACCTGTAGCCATATTACTTCTATATCATCTGACCATGAGATCCTCTCTCAGCCTAACAGGAATCTGACCACTGACATACATACTGTTGGAACACCTCCTCCGTTTCCATGTATATCTTTCCTGTATGCTCTATAACCATGTACATGTATAGATACTACTGCATCATCAAAGGAATGGTCTAAATGTGTTCCAGATGGGCCAAAATATGATATTTTCTGATGTCAGTAAAGAATTTGTCAATTTCTTTGAAACTTTGTTCCTCACGCTACATATGTTAATATGGGTTATGGGTCGCTTTGCTTGTTTTTGTGCTATTCTGAGAGGCTGATCGGGGTAGATATGTCAGTGTCATTTAAGCCAATGGTACTGAGTGGGCTGCCCACAGTGGGCTTCTTTTCCTAAGGCAGACAGTTTCAGTGCAAACAGTGACATTCAATTTATATTGCATATGATTATTTGCTTGACAATACCCTCAGAGCTAACAGTTAAAGGATCATAGATTAGGTTGCTTACATTGACTCCAGTTCTATTTCTCTGGGATATAATCTGATTTCCATGTCCTCTGTTGGTTATTATGACAGAGAGGACTGGAGCCCTACCAAATCCAGACCATCAGTCTTAAGCAGGCCGCTATGTTGGTAGAGATAATCCTGGAAAGGGCCTTTAGAGAGAGAGGGAGTGGAATAAAGAGAGGGAGAGTGAAACAGAGAGAAAGAGAATTTAGCTGATTAGAAGGGGGGGGTTTGACACTAGAATCCTGCTTCCAAATTGTTGCTCTGGCTCTTCAAGGCTCCATCTCTGATAATGAAGGCAAAGGTGTGTGTTGGCTCCTAATTTCTCCCCTTTACAGGTAAGCAATATTATCTCACCAGCCCGGTGTATGTGCGTGATAGGTATGGCGGAGTCTTGCGTCATGTGTGTGTTCCACAGTCACCCAGTGTAAATTAAGGACAGTTGTCTCAGTCCGGGTGTTCTCTCTCTCTCCCTCTCTAATGAGGAATGGGGCTCTATTGGATTAGGAGGATCCTCATTCAGCTGTGATGTGTGGTACCTGCTATGCTCCACACTTCTTAGAAAAAAGGTGCTATCTAGAACCTGAAAAGGTTATTCAGCTGTCCCCATACAATAACCCTTTGAAGATCCCTTTTTGGTTCCAGGTTAGAACCCTTTACACAAAGGATTTCTACGTGGAACCCAAAGGAGTTCTAGCTGGAACTTAAAGGGTTCTTTGTACTGGAACCAAAAAGGGTACTCCTATGGGGACAACCGAATAAATCGTTTTGGAACCCTTTTTTCTAGGAGTGCACTGCTCTGGCCCTTGTATTATAGTCCTCTGGGACTGGGATATACAGATCTGTCAGACACAATTATCCCTGATGGATTTAAAAAAAATCTTTCTCTTATTGTTCTTTTTCTCCCTTCTCCTTAAGTAATTCCATAGGGCAGAAGAATAGGGTCGGTTAGAGGTCAGGTTGGTGGTCAAACGTTCTGGCAAGGTTATATAAGAATTCCCTTTTTCATCTATGACATTTGAACCGAGGTCACTTAGGTAGAGTAGTGTGTGCATTGTATTATCTATGTTGCTTGTGTGAGGTTGTGGTTTTAGTCTCTGCGCAATGCGTGTGTGTATAGTTCACAGTTAAGAATGGCGAGCATGTATTAACTGACAATGGTGTTTTGTGTTCAGAAGCAGGGCCCAGATGGACCTCAGGTCCCACTGCGGCATCAGCTGCTGCAGGTCATTGTGAGAGTCTCCAGTACCGCATGCTGCTCACAGGTACCCTACACTCACTACGATGATATACTATTGCAATTATTGTAATACTAACTTTAATGTGCATACCCTATCATGGCTCGTCCACCTTGAATAGTGTTTCAGTATGTGGCATTGCTACACCCTTATTAACGAGTTTTGTTTTTGACTAATTTGTCTGTGCCATCATTTTTTCTAGATTACTTAAACAACTTTCCCCTGATTCTAAAGAATATGAGGATACAACAGGTATGTCCTTGCTCTGTAGTTTCTCCTCCAATATACATTAACATTTCAGGTTGTTTTCTGTCAGCAGTCAAACACACACACACACAACACACACACACACACACAGCACACACACACAACACACACACAACACCACACACACACACACACACACACACACACACACACACACACGCTGTTAGATACAATATCAGAGGATAGTTGTTCAGGGACAAACAGAGCTGTGTATACTCTCAGCATATTGATGTGCATTAACCCCATTCTGTTTCTCTCTCCATTCTCTGCTTCAGCTGCCTTAGTATCGTGTCAGGGGTGGCAGACCAGGCTAATGACAATCTACAGCAAGGGGTAAGGTCAGTGTGTATGGTGTTTCTGTATTTATTTCAGACTACTGTGTACATTTGTTTCATCGCAAGTGTTTGCTAGAGGTAAACATGGCAGCTCAGATTTCAGGTTTTCCATGTGTTAAATCCTTCTTCATTCTGGATGACAACACTATTGTGAGTGGAACCAACGTCAATGATCTTGGAGACGGCTATCTCTTTACTTTCACTGGACTTCTGTGTTGCCTATTGATTTAATGAGAGGGTGAGGAATAGATGATGTCATCAAAAGATCCCAGGTGGCTCGTAACAAAGGGTGCAGTGTGAGAGAAGACAGACATACATTGTGAAACACACACACACCCTCACACAGATCATCCTAAAACAGATCATCTCTCCGTCTCTCACATAATCCTTACCATCTGCGTCCGTCTCTCACATAATCGTTACCACTCTCCGTCTCTCACATAATCCTTACCATCTTCTCCGTCTCTCACATAATCCTTACCATTCTCCAATCTCTCACATAATCCTTACATCTCTCCGTCTCTCACATAATCCTTTCCATCTCCGTCTCTCAACATAATCCTTACATCTCTCCGTCTCTCACATAATCCTTACCATCTCTCCCGTCTCTCACCATAATCCCTTACCATCTCTCCGTTCTCACATAATCCTTACCATCTCTCGTCTCCACATAATCCTTACCATCTCTCCCGTCTCCCACATAATCCTTACCATCTCTCTCCGTCTCCACATAATCCTTACCATCTCTCCCCTCTCTCACATAATCCTTACCATCTCTCAGTCTCTCACATAATCCTTACCATCCGTCTTCCCGTCTCCACATAATCCTTACCATCTCTCCCGTCTCCCCAACATAATCCTTACCATCTCTCCATCTCGCACATAATCCTTACCATCTCTCCCGCTCTCCCATAATCCGTACCATCTCTCCCGTCTCCCACATAATCCTTCCATTCTCCTCTCCCATAATCCCTTACATTCTCTCCATCTCGCACATAATCCTTTACCATCTCTCCCGATCTCTCGTACATAATCTTACCATCTCTCCCGTCTCCACATAACTATACCATCTCTCCGTCTTCGCACAATCCTTACCATCTTCTCCGATCTCGTCACATAATCCTTACACATCTTCTCCCGTTCTCACATAATCGATTACCATCTCTCCGTTCTCACATAATCCTTACCATCTCTCCGCTCTCGCATAATCCTTACCATCATCTCCCGTCTCCACATAATCCTTCCATCTCTCCGTCTCACATAATTCTTACAATCTTCCATCTCATCACATAATCCTTACCATCTCTCCGTCTCTTCACATAATCCTTACCATCCCATCTCTCACATAATCTTACGATCTTACCGCATCTCTCACAATAACCTTACCATCTCTCCCGTCTTCACATAGATTCCTTACATGCTTCCGTCTCTACACATCAATCCTTACCATTTCTCCCGTCTCCCCCCAACAAAAACATGATCCTTACATCTCTCCATAATCCTTACCATCTCTCATCTCGCACATAATCCTTACCATCTCTCCCGTCTCCCACATCATCCTTACCATCTCTCCCTCTGACATCATCCTTACCATCCTTCCCCATCTCTCACATAATCCTTTTACATCTCTCCCGTCTCTCACATAATCCTTACCATCTCTCCGTCTCTCACATAATCCTTAACCATTTCTCCGTCTCACACATACTTACCATCTCCGCGTCTCACACATAATCCTTACATCTCCATCTCACACATAATCTTACCATCTTTCCCCATGCTCTCACATACATCCCTTACCATCTCTTCCCGTCTCTCACATAATCCTTACGATCTCTCCGTCTCTCACATAATCTTACCATTTCGTTCTCACTTCCCTCACATCTCCGTTCTCACATAATCCTTGACCATTCTCATTCCTCTCACATAATCCTTACCATCTCTCCGTCTCTCACAATATCCTACCATCTTCCGTCTCTCACATAATCCTTACGATCTCTGCCGTCTCTCACATAATCCTTACCATTCTCCTCCCGTTCTCTCCACCATAGATCCTTACCATCTCTCCGTCTTCCACATAATGACCTACCATCTCTCCGCTCTCCCACATAATCCTACATCTTAGTCTCAATAATGCTTACATCCTCTCCATCTCACATAATCCTTACATTCTCCCGTCTCTCACATAATCCTCTACCATTATCTCCCGTCTCCCAGATAATCCTACCTTCTCTCCCGTCTCCTCACATAATCCTTACCATTCTCCCGTCTCCACATAATCTTACCATCTCTCATTCGCACATAATCCTTACATTCTCCCGTTTCTCACATAATCTTACCATTTTCCGCCGTCTCCCACATAATCTTACCCATTCTCCCATATCCTTACCATCTCTCCATCTCGCACATATCTTACATCTCTCCGTCTCTCACATAATCCTTTACCATCTCTCCGTCTCTCACAAATCCCTTACATCTCTCGCGTACTCTAGCATAATCCCTTACCATCTCTCCGTCTTCGCACATAATCCTTACCATCTCTCGTTCTCACATAATCCTTACCATCTTCTCCGTCTCTCAATCATCCTTAACCAAATCTCTCCCCGTCTCACACATAATTCCTTACGATCTTCCCGCTGCACCACATAATCCTTACCATCCTCCCGTTCACACATAATCTTACATTTCCATCTCTCACATATCCTTAACATCTCTCCGTCTCTCATATCCTTAACATCTCCCATCTCTCAACATAATCCTTTACCATCTTCCCCATCTCTCACATAATCTTACCGATCTCTCGTCTCCTCACATAATCGCTTACCATCTCCCTCCGTCTCTCACATAATCCTTACATTTCTCCGCGTCTCCCACATGATCCTTACCATCTCTCCCATAATCCTTACCATCTCTCCATCTCTGCACATAATCCTTACCCGATCTCTCCCGTCTCCCACATCATCCTTACATCTCTCGTTCTCACATCATCCTTACATCTTCCCATCTCTCACATAATCTTTACCATCTCTCTCCCTGTCTCTCAATAATCCTTACATCTCTCTTCCGTCTCTCAATATTCCTTTAACATTTCTGCCCGTCTCCCACATAATCCTTACATCTCTCCGTCTCACATAATCCTACAATTCTCCCGTCTCCACATAATCCTTACCATCTCTCCCCGTATCTCACATATCTTACCATCTCTTCCGTCTCTCACATAATCCTTACATTTATCCCGTTCTCATATCTCTCTTTTTTTTCCCCTTCTCTTTATCTCTCACTCTTTACTCAAACACACACTGACTCCTCCACGAATCCTCTTCTATCTCCTTCCCTCCCCATAACTGCACACTCCCTTTAGGATCCCTCTATCTGCTCCACTCCCTTTAGGATCCCTCTATCTGCTCCACTCCCTTTAGGATCCCTCTATCTGCTCCACTCCCTTCAGCTTCCGGTAGCACATCCCTTTCCGCCGCCCTCCTTCTCATTCACAAACAGACAAGGAGAGTTTCTCTCTTTCTCTCATGTCTCACAGGAAAATCCCTTGTTCTCTCACTCTCCTATCTTTATCTCTCTCTCTCCCTTTCTCTCTGACACACAGGAGAACTTGCTGCGGCTGGTCCACATTGAGTACAGCGTCAGAGGGAAGAGAGATCTACTCAAGCCAGGAAGGGTGAGATCAGTCTGCCTCTCTCTCCTCTCCATCTCTGGACAGTATTACTCTGTTCCACAAACATAACATAAACAGTGAATAATACCAATCTCAGACCGTGGCCTACTAGGATAACAACACAGAAACTAAAAGCCCAGTGATACTACAGTATAGGCAGCCCCTCTCTCTCTAACATCGTGTCTGTTTCTCTGTGTGTTTGCAGGTGTTTGTGAAGGAAGGCACACTAAGGAAAGTGTCGAGGAAAAGCAGACAGCCCAGACACCTGTTTCTGGTAACTACTACCTGTCTAACTACTATGCTCTTCTTGTATCATTAGAACTATAACTTTCACTATCTAATATTTCAGTTTCACACATGGTGGTAATTCTGATCATAGAAGGGTGGTGTCTCATCCAGGCTGGTAGATATAGATCAGATCTATAATCAGATATAGAGGGATAAAATCTATATCTATAAAGATGTAGATCTATAATCAGATATAGAGGGAGACAGGGCGAGGCAGAGAGTTGCAAAGTGAGGAGGCCTAGAGAGGCAGAATGTATTGAGAGGCAGGTGGACAAGGCTACAGGGCCCCACCACACCCAGCCAGGGACCTCCCTCTCTCAGGGCTTGTTTTCGAGGGCCCTGCTTCCTCACAGGATGTTTGGTGTGGGTTACTGGATGCTGGCTTCCTGTACAGAGAGGGGACTGACAGGGCTGTGAAGGCCAGACACTCTGTTGGATGGGGGGGAGACATAAAAACACAGTCTTAAGGAAGTAGATGGGACAGAAGAAAAGTGTATGAATTATTAATGTGACATTAATATATTGTGAAATTCAGCTGTTTCTTCAGCAGTCAAACACACACACACACACACACGCACAGACACACACATGCACACACAGTACTATTGACAATAACGCTTTTAACACAAATCATCTGAACAATTCAAGAAAGAGAATAGGAATCAGAGAGATGGGAGATGAGAGGGAGAAAGGCCCATTGAGGAGCTATTTTCTTTCTCTGCTTCTTCACTTTCCTAGTGTCTTCATGTCTCTCTCTCCATGTGTCTCTCTGAACTGGGTTGTTTATGAGTGATGGTTGAGAGACTGAGGTGTGTGAGGAACTGGGTAGCTCCTCTGGAGTAGATGGCTGGAGAGGGGCAGCAGGTATAATATATGGGCCTTTAAGGAAAGTCCAAACAGAGAGGATGAAAGCCATCACTCACTTAGTGACACTGAGGAACAGCGCTCTACAACCATCAAGGCACTGTCATGGTAACCAGAGGGGAGTCTTAGAGAGGAGAGAGCCATGAGTGAAGGAAGGGATTAGGGGAGGATGGAGAAGAGAGATGTACTGTCACACTGTCTTCCTCTCTTCTACTTGAAGCAGAAGAGAGGAAGAGAAACGTGTTGGGAAAGTGAATGTGATGTAGTTGGGCATCTAATTCATGGTCAAAATGGAGTTTGTAGGTTGTACTTGGTACACATCTCTTGCCTGGGGTCATTTTGAGCAATCTGTATGTGGTGAGTTTGCTGCTGAGAGTGAGTGTGTGAGCCTGAGGCAGGGTGGCATAGGCCTGCAGTGTGAGCACCACTAGAGGTCACAGTCAGGACTGTAGGGTCACGTGCTATTTTGTCCCTGCTGAGCTTGTGTTGTTGTGGTGGCTGGTTCCAGAGCCTCCACCCAGACCAGGCATGCTCTCAGAGCAGCTGGGAGTTGGAAGGGAACGGGCAGAGAATTCCTGGATGCTGCCTTATGGGCCACGCAGGTTTAGAGCAAACATGATGTATTACCAGTGATGTCACCACTTTTGTCCCACTCTAAATAAGGCCCTTTAAAAGAATAGGCTGAAGTTCTGAGGATTACAGTACATTGGGTATGATGAGCAAATAAACCTTGGTGCCTTTTTATCGTGTAGCCTTTGTTGTGTGTTACATGGGAATGTCTGGTTTGAGGGGTAATGTGTGAATAATATGGAAATCCAAAGCTGTTTTTGTGCTACTCAGGAGATTCCCCATGAATTGCAAAAGCTTATAGTGCCCCCCTGTGGCATCAGAGTTACACTAGCCAGATATTTGAATGAGATATACATTTCAGGCTGGCAGTCAGGCTTTCCATGCACACAATAAGCTATGATTGTAACCATCCCTCTAACCCTCTGCTTCTGTCTCCACCAGATGAATGACATGATGCTGTACACCTACCCTCAGCAGGATGGTAAATACAGGCTGAAGAACACTCTCTATCTGTCTGGGATGAAGGTGAGTCCTCCCCCTCCTACAGAGATGACCTTCCCTGACCCTTCACCCCTGACCTATGGCTGTGTCAACAAGTGTGTGTGTGGGTGTGTGGTGGTGTGTGTGTGTGTGTGTGTGTGTGTGTGTGTGGTGTGTGTGTGTTGTGTGTGTGTGTGTGTGTGTGTGTGTGTGTGTGTGTGTGTGTGTGTGTGTGTGTGTGTGTGTGCTGAATGTGCCTATGCTGTGCTGTGTGTCTTGTTCTCCCAGGTCAGTATACCTGTCATAGACAACGTGCTCAATGCCCTGAGGATCGAGGTGTCTGACGTCACCATCACCTTGTCAGCCAGGTGAGTCAAAGCAGAGGACACCTGTCTGGGGCTTTGTACAAGGCTTGTCCATTGGTTAGATACAGTATTTATGTACATATGTATAATTATGTGTACAGCCTCAACACATATCTGTTTCTGTGTCCCTAGCTCCTGTGGAGAGAGGGAGGACTGGTTCCACACACTGAGTCGGGCCATAGCAGACCATGCTGCAGGCCTGTGTACATTTGGTGGCCCCTGCAGTGAGGTAATGAGTTCACCCCTGAATGACTCAGTACAGGACATACCATTGAAGCTCACTTGTATAACATTTTACGTGTGAAATGTATAACATGCAAATAAGGTTAATGTTATCGTAACATTGTTGTTATGTTATTGTAACATTGTCGTAACGCTGTCGTAACATTGTGTAATGTTGTTGTACCGTTGCGGTGACGTTTTTGTAACATTGTTGTGACAATGTGGTAACGTCGTTTCCCCATGCAGGGACGTGAGAAGCTGTGGATGGCACTGGGGGAGGCAGCTCCAGTGCTGGTGCCCGTGTCTCATGTGATGATGTGTATGAACTGTACCTCTGACTTCAGCTTGACCCTGAGACGCCACCACTGCAACGCCTGTGGGAAGGTGAGACGCACATCTTACTGTAGGCGTCCCTCACTCCTACTGCTGCTTTAGGACCCCTCACTCACACTGCTGTTACAGGACAACATMCTGACCCCAGCCCAACCCACTGTTTTACATTATCCTACCAGAAAGTCGCTCTTTACCTATGCTTTAACACTCCCCAAATCACCCCTCTCTCTCCACGCTCACACCTGTTCTCTCTCTCTCTCCAAACCCAGGTTGTGTGTCGTGCCTGCTCCAGGAACAGGTATCCTCTGAAGTACCTCAAAGACAGAATGGCCAAAGTGTGTGACCACTGCTACGCTGAGCTCAGGAAGATAGGTGTCAGTATCTCAGGGGCGTGTGGTAACTCCAGCCCCTGCACCCACCGGGCCAGTCGGCCCCTCTCAGCTGTGTTCCAGAGCCTACAGCCCCCAAGCCTGTGGAGAAGCAGGAAGAGCACCYCCCCTCTCAACCAGGTCTGCAATATTCATCACATTTGACCTTTGACCTATCAGTGTAGTCATGATGTTCTGCACTGATGCAGATTATGTGCTAACTTATCTGCTAACTTCCTGGCATTGACCTGTGGGTCTTTGTTACAGGTGGCATTGAGGGCTGAGGGCTCGGCCATGAGTGGCAGCCTGCAACGGCGTAAGAAGAGCAAGAGGAAGTGGAAGAGGCTGTGGTTCATCCTCAAAGACAAGGTGCTCTACACCTTCACAGCACGTGAGGTGAGGGGGCACAGAGTCTCCCACACCAGCCCCAAACAGAGACACATGCACACACACACCCCCTTAATATACTCACATAATGCCTATTCTATACTTGACTCTCTTAAAAGCTTCTACATAGTCTCCCTGTGCTCTCTTTCTCTTTCTTTTTTTTGTACTGTTTATTGTGTGTTTTTGTATCAAGCTTTGTAGCTACCATTTTGAATAAGCAGTATCAGTAACAACTGAACTCATGAATACAATTGATCAGTTAGTTTCCATGCTTCTCAGAATGTTTACAAATGTCATTGGTATATACAGCTGAGTATGTGACTTGTCCCTTATGAATGTCCCTCCCTCCCTCTCTCTCTCTGTCCGTCTCTCTCTCTCCCTCTGTCTATCTCTCAACACAGGACAAGGTGGCATGTGAGAGTCTGCCCCTGCAGGGTTTCACAGTGAAGCTGACAGAGAGGCCAGAGGGTGAGGAGAGCTTCAACGTGTTTCAGCTCTACCACAAGAAGACTCTATACTACACCTTTAGAGCAGATGACCAGCACACTGCCCGCAGGTCAGGATAAACACACACACACACACACACACACACACACACACACACACACACACACACACACACACACACACACACACACACCCACACACACCACACACACAACAACACAACCAACACACACACACACAGGTCCATGGTGTTCATATAGTTCACTTGTGTTTCACAGGTGGGTCAATGCCATGGAGGAGGCCACAGTGTTATAACATCTGCCTGTCTGCACAGACTGACCCTGCTGTGCATCACTACCTACCTACGCTCTCTGTCCTGGTTTATAGCTGTCCCTCACAATGCCTAAATGGAATATCTAATATCTCTCTTGAAGGACATTGAATATCATTCTTATAATCCATCCCTTTAATGCACTGGATCAATTCTCACTCTGRAAGAATACACGTCTCTGTGCAAGAGCATCTTTGACACGGCTGCCATCTACAGGCAGAAAGAAGATCATGCAGACTCTGTGTGGGGCAAACATCCAAGTGTGAGGTTACTGCTTGGGAGTCTCTAAGGTGAAAACCTCTCAGATGAGTATACTGCATGCCACAACATGCCACAAATTCTGCTCCTGTGTCTAAAAGCTCATAGACAATGTGTTTTTACAACTTTTTCCATTGACAGCCTCCAGTGCCATGTACATTCACACAGACTTATCTTTACTTTCTGACACTCTTTTTCTACCATGGATGTGTATGTACATAGAACAAGTTTGTATGGGTTTTGTTTTTGATATCGTAGGATTTTTGATGCTGTTTAAACAATACCAAGTTAATATGAACAGCTTATGTATTGTATGAGAACATATAAGAGTCATGTCATATTTGGAATATATAGTGTAATATTCAATTCACATATTTTGAAGTGAGATATAATAATTATTTGTACAGAAATGTTATTACATGATGTTTCAAGCGAGAGCCATTTTAATCATATCTTGTCCAATGTATTTTCTGTACTCTATGTAAACGTACTTATTTTACACCATAGGTTTACACCTGTAATAACAATGACAGAATGTGAAATGTTACAGACAGTATTAGTATTATTCAACAAAATATCATTTTGAAGTATATTTCATAGCTGAATGTATAGTTTTTAAACATTTTTTAAAGGGTGACTACATTTTTAGGGGCCAATAGTTTCCACTTGAATGCAGTGCCATGTGTTATGGCTGAAAGAATGTGCCTGACGTGACATTATTATCCTTATTATCATTCATTCAAATTATAATGAATCAGTTTAGGGGAGTAGTGAACCGCATGTAGTTTAACTAGTAATTTAACTATATTTTGCAGTAGCTTGGTGGTAGTTTAACTAAATTCAAATGTAGATYGTGTTTTCAGTAGTTCATAACTTGTAGTAATTTTGTAATATGTCATTTTTATTAGGATCCCCATTAGCTAACGCCGTAACACTAGCTAATCTTCCTGGGTCCAACACCAATTAACAAGACATTACAAACAACCACAATCAAGACTTCAAACATTCCACAAGTAGACAATATGGATAATTAAAATACCTGACAGGAAACACATTTAACATTCAGTTGATGTTTTTTATTTTCTGTCCAGTCATATGGTCTATCACATTAGATGTTATTAGATTTTTTTCTTGTAGGTGGATTTACTTTTTGCCTGAGAAATATGGATTGGTAAAAAGTTCCATTCAGCTATRGCTCTATATAAAACTGTAGATTTAAGGCGATTTGTCCTTGGCATGAGTTGTTTTAGCTGCCCTGAATTTGCCTGTCTGGTTTGGTGGTTATGTGTGTTGCTAGTATGCACTAATTGGACTGAAAAATACAGTGTTTTTTTTTTTTAAATATAACATTCCTAAAGAAAATCAGAAGACTAGATAGTAATTTGTTTTTAACGTGAAGCCATGAGAGATTCTGATGCATTTTAATAATATTCATTCMGTTAGAGCAATGAAGAGCTWATCTGSCAGCCCTGTTTTGAGCCATTTGAAGATTTTTTATATCTTTCTTTGTTGCAGATGACCATTTAACTGGACAGTACTCTAAGTGTGATAGGACCAGGGATTGACCATTTAACTGGACAGTACTCTAACTGTGATAGGACCAGGGATTGACCATTTAACTGGACAGTACTCTAAGTGTGATAGGACCAGGGATTGAATCACCTGATTCAGAGTGCTAGCTGTTACATACTCTGAACATTTTCTTGTAACAGCAATTCCCTTACCCATCTTAATAACAATATGATCTATGTGTTCTGACCATGATAAAGCTGCGTCCAACATGACGCTTAGTCGTTTTTTTTTTYCACTTGCTCTACATGTATTCTATTCATCGACAAAGTCAATTGGGGGTCATCAGCAAGCATATATCTTGAACCAAATACAATACATTTAGTTTTAGAAATGTTCAACACTAATTTGTTAATATCAACCCACTCAGACACCATTCTTAGTTCACTGCTCAGTACATCTGTTAGCTCATTRCATTCTGATGCTGCACTATACATTGTAAAGTAATCAGCATACATGACCACTCTTGATTTGTTCATTACTGAAGGTAAATCGTTAGTAAAGATAGAGCAGTGGGCCTAGGCAGCTTCCTTGAGGAACACCACAATGTATATCTTTACTATTTGAAAAGCTACCATTAATGAACACTTTTTGCCTTCTCCAGGATAGATACCATCCAGGATAGAGCTGCATCCTTAAAACCATAACATTTGAGTTGTCCTAGTAACAATTCATGATCAATTACATCAAAAGCAGCACTGAAACCCAGCAACACTGCACCAACTAACTTCCTATCATCCATAATCTTTAACCTCTACTTCATCACCCTCCCGGATCCGSGATCCTCCTCATCAAAAAAGCTGACTAGCATAGCCTAGCCTAACGGGACAGGGAYATCATATAATATAATTTTCATGAAATCACAAGTCCAATACAGCAAATGAAAGATAAACATCTTGTGAATCCAGCCATCATTTCCGATTTTTAAAATGTTTTACAGCGAAAAC
The DNA here is from genome assembly GCF_002910315.2 of Salvelinus sp. IW2-2015. Lineage (NCBI taxonomy): Eukaryota > Metazoa > Chordata > Actinopteri > Salmoniformes > Salmonidae > Salvelinus > Salvelinus sp. IW2-2015. Next base: position 46,560,656 of record NC_036838.1, read on the forward strand.
ACAATATGTATTTCTATTAGCTAACCACAATAGCCAAACACACAACCGCATATTTTCACCATGTTTCCACCGCATAGGTAGCTTTCACAAAACCAACAAAAGATATAAAATTAATCACTAACCTTTGGACAACTTCATCAGATGACAGTCTTATAACATCATGTTATACAATACATTTATGTTTTGTTCGAAAATGTGCATATTTATAGCTACAAATCCTGGTTATACATTGTGAATACGTAGCAACGATTCACCAGAATCTCCGGAGATATTTTGGACACTCACCTAATCTGACCAAAGAACTCACCATAAACTTTACATAAAAATACTTGTTGTATGGCAAATGAAAGATACACTGGTTCTTAATGCAACCGCTGTGTTAGATTTTTTTAAATAACTTTACCACAACATACAGCTTGGGTTATTGTGAGACAGTGCTCACCAACACGGCGGAGAATAGACATCAACATATTACACAGAAATACGAAATAACATAATAAATGTTGTCTTACTTTTGCTGAGCTTCCATCAGAATCTTGTACAAGGAGTCCTATTTCCAGAATAAATCGTTGTTTGGTTTTAGAATGTCCATTTCTTCTGTCGAATTYGCGCCACAATGCTAGCCAACATTCCCATCCTCTCTTGGCGCAAAGAACGGAAAACTCCAAAAGTCCCAATAAACGTTGAATAAACTGATAAAACTCGGTTGAAAAAACCTACTTTATGATGTTATTATCATATGTATCAAATAAAATCAGAGCCGGAGATATTCGCCGTGTATACCGAACCCTTTTCAGAAGACAATGTCGAGGTCCCTCGCGCGCCGTCGAAGACAAAGAAAATACCGGACCTGTCACTCCAAAAGCTCTTGTTCGGCCTCAGATCAAGCTAGACACCCCATTCCACCTTCCACTGCCTGTTGACATCTAGTGGAAGAAGTATGAAGTTCATGCATATCGATAAATAAAAGCCAGTTGAATAGGCAGGCCCTGAAACAGAGCCTCGTTTTCAGATTTTTCACTTCCTGTATGGAAGTTTGCTGCCAAATGAGTTCTGTTTTACTCACAGATATAATTCAAACAGTTTTAGAAACTTGAGAGTGTTTTCTATCCAATAGTAATAATAATATGCATATTGTATGATCTAGAACAGAGTACGAGGCCGTTTCATTTGGACACGATTTTTTCCAAAGGGAAAACAGCGCCCCTGTATTGACAATAAGTTTTAACCAATCATCTGTCATTTGTGCTAAGGCCGTACTCGTAGAATGCCCTTCTTTGTTTGCATGCTGGAAACCCGTTATCAGACCATTACATGAGAAATAATCCTTGATTTGTACAGATACAATTTTTTCCAATAATTTACTTAACACAGGCAGCAAGCTTATAGGATGACTATTAGGAYCAGTGAATGCAGATTTTTTTATCCTTAGGTAGTGGAATAACTTTTGACTCTTTCCAGACTTCTGGGCACAACCCATACATCAAGCACTTATTAAAAATATGAGAGATTGGGGTAGATATTTGGTTAGATGTAACTCTGTACCAGGTGACTTGTCATCCGAAAAGAGACAACAGCATCCTTTCTACCTCTTMCCTTTCTACTTGATGAAATTGGAACCTGCATTGCCTCTCCTTCATCTTTTATTTTATTGTAGTKGTGAAACTAACTACTGAAACTACACACTACTTGTTTTGCAAAAATAAATGAAAATATGGGTGAAGTAGGCAATCATTTCCTTTCCTTTTCTGCATCAGACCTGCRTAATTCTCACTTAAAATATATTTTRGGGTATTTAATAGGTTCAATTACACATTATGTTAACATATGACCCCGAAGTGATCTCTTCTTGCAATTTCCAGTCATTTACATTTTCAGATTTACATATAATACTTCTTCACAAAGTAGTTTGGTAKTGAACTACTTTTTTAAAGTAATGTTACTTATGTAAAATATGTATTTTTAAGGGTAGCTTTAGTGTAGCTTTACGTCTTTCAGTGTAAAGTAATTGGTGGCTTGGTAAACTATCTTTTCAGAGGAGCTTCCTCAACACTTCAATTAATTATGTCTTAAGTCACAATGTCATCCAGGTAGATATAAAAAAAAATGCTCTAAACTTAGCAAAGAGAGTCCTATTCATTTATATAACACACATAACATCCTATCACCTTAAATCCATGTGATTCCACTGTGTCTTTTTGCAATCACAAAAAAATATGTGGAGGTGCCATGTTGATGCATTTTGGCATGCTGTTTTTGCACTGTACTGTCCAATTCATTAACAATTAGGTTAATACCATAATCTAAACACTCTCAACTACATTGTATTATTATTGTATATAAATTACATATACAAAATTAGTCTTTATGAAAAATAACTGATGCAAAGAAAATGGTCAAACAAAAAATACCTATATCAGTTTTAGCACAACAGTCGATTTTCAAGAGAAACATTATTTGCRTTGTTGTTATTTTTAGATGCTGATGACATCACTCTTTTCTAATTCTGCTTCTTTGAGATAATATGTTAACTGACTWTACTGTCAGACTTGTCAGACTACATTTTACAGCAGTCTGTTCAAAATGCATCTTGTCATACACATCATGGGTATGTCCTGTATATCTACACTTAGCCAATACATGTTTGTTCTTCATACCTGTGTTTATGGGTTATATCAATAGTGTTATGGGATTGTACCTCTAAAATGCATATAGTTCGGCATTGTAAATGTAAATGTTGATGTACAGTATGTAGTTAAAAAATACAGTAAATAAACTCATCAGAAAATGATTTCCTCTGTACTTAAGACAAACAGAGAAAGAATGTATGTTTGATCAGAAACAATAGTGTTGCAATTGATATGACAGAGTTACTGGGACTATATAAATAACAAAGTCAGTGGGACAAAGTCATCATAAACAAACTGATACCTGTGCAGGTGTTTCTCGACCCATAGACTGTTAAAGAGTCACTTGAAWTTAAGTTAAAACAAACACGTATCCYCTCTCTCTGATATGCAGGTGTATTTGTAGATCAAGAAGTGGTTAGGCACACAACACTGTTGGTGCTTGAGCCCTGTCTACTGCTAGAAATAGCAGTAGACCGAAATAGCCTCAGACCAGACCTGACATCTGGGGAGGAAAAGTTCTTAGATCTTTAGAGGGGTAGAAAGATCTTAGGGGCTGAGCACAGGGCAGGGTGGGGCAGCGGTCAGTTCAGTGGGTGTGCGTCGGTCAGGCAGTTGGTTCGTTGTCGTGGGCTGGCTATGCCCCTCATCCTCGTCCTTGCAATCAAGGACGAGCTGCTCACACCCCACTTATACCCCTCTGTAACCCTTCACCTCCCATATACCACTCTAACCCCTCATATACTCCTACATAATCCTTCTGGCACGTCCAGGACAGATGGTCTACTGCTGATCCAAACAYGTCTCTTTTCCCTCCCAAATTAAGTTAGCCGAAACCACACCCTGTTTATCCTAGGTGCGTATTCCAGCCTCAAAAGTCTGTGTCATTGGTCAACAGCATGAGAGCAGTGATTGAATAGATTCAGAGAGCCTCAGCCAGGTGCATGCCGTCAAAAAGTGTGCTATCAACAACCAAACTCATGGTTGTTCAGCAACAAAACCGACGCGTGGGCTACTATGGGGCAAAACATACGGAGTTGGCTGTCGCCTTGATCACACTGATAGTGTTATTGCACAAAATAGTATGCAGAATCATCTGGATATGTATGCAACAAAAGTTCAACATTCACCTTCTGCTACCATTTCTGTCAAGCCATCTGAGCATACAGCTTGACGCATAAGCATACAGTTTGCTGCAAAGTAAACGCAAAGTTCCATTGGAAATTCATGTACTTCTGGTGTACCAAAATGCAATGACGCTGTGATCGAGGAGTTAGTAGATTCAAATGTTTGTATTTTTTACCCCTTTTCTCCACGATTACGTGAAATCCAATTGCGATTTTGTCTCATTGCTGCAAACTCCCGGAAGCCAGCTGCACCAATGTGTTGGTGGAAACACTGTTCAACTGATGACCGAAGTCAGCCTGCAGGCACCCGGCCCACCACAAGGAGACGCTATAGAGCAATGAGCCAAGTAAAGCCCCCCTGGCCGCTACCCTATGGGACTCCCAGTCACAGCTGGTTGTGACACAGCCTAGGATTGAACCTGGACTGCTGCGCCACTCGGGAGGCCCTATGTAGTAGTCTTTAATGGGTATAAGGCCAAAGCCACTGGATGTTATCTTTTTAAATTCAGGATAGTCTTGTGTTATGATGATTATGATCATTTCCTTTTCTATCATGGTAAGTGTTACAGTATTAGGAGTGAAAAGGTGTAGGAAATTGTGGACACATTGTTGTGCTACTTTTATATGCTGTCAGCTCTAGAGGCAGGTTGAGGAGTATAATCTTATGTGCGATGAGGTCTGCGCCAATATTGAGAAATCTTACGGAGGAACCCCTCTCGTGGCTATCTGCTCCCCACTGATGAGCGTGTCCATCAGACCAGACACAGTGGTGAGCTCTGCTTCACTGATTCTTCTGGGAACATGGACAGAGAACTGCAAAGTTTTTCTTAAGGACCTTCAACTTGAGGGCCTTCAACTGTTGAAGGAAGTCCTGAGGAAGAGGTCAGGCTGGTCCTCGCCTCATCATYACAGATGACTGCAAGGCAGAGAGGGGAGCATTAGGAAAGGCATTTCTAGGGGCCAAACTGCTCCTCTACACGTTCCACCTAGTCCAGGCAGTGTGGAGGTGACTGTGGAGCAAGGAGAGTGGAGTAGACTGTCTTCGAAGACATCATTTATGCAAGGGAAGAGATGGTTGAGCCCCTGTATCAGCAGCCAAAACACAACCCAGTTGTTGCCGGRTTAGTGTAGTATAACAGTATAATGAGGTGCGATCTATTAGCTTGTGCTTTGTTCTCAGTAATTTTTTAATGATAAAACCAAGACTTGCTGGTCAGTTTTAGTCTTGTCATATAAATTTACCCAGTCCTTGTTTGGGATATGTTGTTATTTGGGGAAACATTTTCCCTTATTTTGTCAGCAATATGCAATAGTACAAGACATTGTTCAATTACATATTTTACCCTAATTACAGGTACAAGAAATTCACAGCCTACTTCGATCAACTGTTCAGTCGTCGAGAGTGTTGAGCACTCAGCTATCGGGAGGGAACGACACAAATCCCTTTGTGGAGGCATAAATGCGGGTCCTTGCTGACATTGCGCCTAGAGGCCTACTATAAGGCACCGATGACAGATGTTGCCCTTGGCCACTGGGAAACGTTCCAGCGCTCATGTTTTCTGTCCCAGGAGAGCAACGTCAACCCATCTGACATCGAACAGGTAAGATAGTGCTAAATACAGGTTTGCAATATTACAAAAATCCATCATGTGGTCTTTTATTATTTGTTGTATCTTATAGCTTGCATTATAAGTTGTCTATCCTCTCTCTCCTAATGTCTGCCAGATGGGGGAGAAATAATGAAGGCCACCGCACCAGGCCAGCAAGATGGCGCCGACAGACATGGCAGCTCTGCTTCTAGCTCCTAAGCAACTTTGCAGTATTTAGTTTTTTTTGTGTGTTATTTCTGACATTATTAGTCCAGAACGTTTTTTATGTTATTACGTACAGCCGGAAATAACTTTGGGATATCAGAGCGGCGGTAACTCACCAGCATTACAACCAGGAATACGACTTTACCGAATTGGATCCTTCATTTGTACCACCCCGGGCAATTTAACTTATCCCATGCTGCTCCAAGACGCCTCAGAGAAGAAAGATTCGGAGTGGACTTCTAATCTGACTCAGGAGGTGTGCACACCATCCACCACTTCCGAGYATACTTGCTAATGTTCAGTCTCTGGACAATAAAGTAGATGAGCTCAGGGCGAGGATCTCCTTCCAGCGAGACATCAGGGACTGTAACATACTCTGTTTCACAGAATCATGGCTCTCTCCGGAGAGAGAGGCTCTCGCCAGCTGGGTTCTCAGTACATTGCGCAGACAGGAATAAAGAGCTCTCCGGGAAGAGGAAAGGTGGTGATGTATGTTTCATAATTAACTACTCATGGTGTGATTATGATAACGTACAGAAACCCAAGTCCTTTTGTTCACCCGACCTAGAATACCTCACAATCAAATGCCAATCGTATTACTTCCCAAGAGAATTCTCTTCGGTAATAGTCACAGCCGTGTATACACTCCCTCAAGCCGATACCACGATGGCCCTCAAGGAACTACATTGGACTTTGTGCAAACTGTACACTACATATCCTGAGGGTGCATTTATTGTAGCTGGGGATTTTAACAATACGACTGAAGTTCTATCAACACATTGACTGTAGTACTCACGCTATTAAAATGCTTGATCACCGATAATCCCCCTTTCGGGATGCCTACAAGACCCTCCCCTGCCCTCCCTTCGGTAAATCAGATCACAACTCCATCTTGCTCCTCCCTTCCCATAGGCAGAAACTCAAACAGGAAGTACCTGTGCTAAGGTCTATTCAACGCTGGTCTGACCAATCGGAATCCATGCTTCAAAATGGACTGGGACGCGGACTGGGTTATGTTCCGGGTAGCCTCTGAGAGTAACACTGACATATACACTGACACGTTGCATTCATAAGGAAGTATGTAGGGGATGTTGTTCCCACTGTGACTATTAAAACCAACCCAAACCAGAAACCGCAGCATTTGCGCAAAACTGAAAGCGCAAATCACCACATTTAACCATAGCAAGGTGACTGGGAATATGGTAAAATATAAACAGTGTAGTTATTCCTTTCGTAAGGCAATCAAACAGGCAGAATGTCAGTACAGAGACAAAGTGGAGTCGCAATTCAAYGGCTCAGACGCGAGACGTATGTTCCAAGGTTTACAGACAATCACGGATTACAAAGGGAAAACCAGCCACGTTGCGGATACAGATGTCTTGCTCCMAGACAAGCTAAACACCTTCTTCATCCGCTTTGAGGATAACACAGTGCCACCAAGTTCTTCAGCGTACACATCAATGACTATCTGAAATGGTCCACCCACACAGACAGTGTGGGGAAGAAGGCGCAACAGCGCCTCTTCAACTTCAGGAGGCTTAAGGTATTTGGCTAGGCCCCTAAGACACTCACAAAAATTTGCAGATGCACAATTTTGAACATCCTGTCAGGCTGTATGACCGCCTGGTATGGCAACTGCACACACGCAACCGCAGGGCTCTCCAGAGGATGGCGCGGTCTGCCCAACGCATCACCGGGGGCACACTGCCTGCCCTCCAGGACACCTACAACACCCGATGCCACAGTAAGGCCAAAAAGATCATCAAGGACATCAACCACCTGAGCCATGACCTGTTCACCCCTCTACCATCCAGAAGGTGAGGTCAGTACAGGTGCATCAAAGCTGGGACCGAGAGACTGAAAAACAGCTTCTATCTCAAGACCATTAGACTGTTAAATAGCCATCACTAGCCGGCTACCACCCAGTTACTCAACCCTGCACCTTAGAGGCTGCTGCTCTATGTACATAGACATGGAATCACTGGTCACTTTAATAATGTTTATATACTGCTTTACTCATTTCATATGTATATACTGTATTCTATTCTACTCTATTTTTGCCAATGCCACTCCGACATTGCTCGTCCTAATATTTATATATTTCTTAATTCCATTCTTTCACTTGTAGATTTGTGTGAATTGTTGTGAATTGTTAGATATTACTGCACTGTTGGAGTTAGAAACACAAGCATTTCGCTACACCCGCAATAACATCTGCTAAATATGTGTATGTGACCAATAACATTTTATTTGATCAAATGTTATTTTATTTGATACTGTGAACATGGAGATAGACCTCTGCACTTGTCTAGTAGGGCACACAGGAGCTCCATGCAAGCACCAGGCTGCTGTGGTCCAGATATACAAATACCTACAAACACTGGAGATGAGGGCTGAGTTGCTGAAGATACAGGAGGTAAAATAGTGGCTATTGTATTTTTGTTTATGGTTAGACAATCATTTTCATGTGAATATTTGATGTACCAAAGCAGAGTGCTGAAGTTGATTAAATACTGTATTTCTTACAGCAGCAATACCTCTGGATTTTCTGCAGCCACTGAGACAGCCACTGAGACAGCCACTGAGACAGCCACTGAGACAGCCACTGAGACAGCCACTGAGACAGCCACTGAGACAGCCACTGAGACAGCCACTGAGCACCGCCAAGTCAGTCAGTAGATGCTGAATGAGCAAAACAGACACATGGATTTGCTTTCATTGCTCTGTATTGCTGTATAACATTTAGCTACCTTGCGAGTTATTTGCCGACCTGTGCCTGTTTGGCGACGCTTTTCTCACGTCGGAGTGTATATCCGTGGGCGCTTCTGATAAGGAATGTTGTTTGCGTGGCCTAGGCGTGCCAAGAAATAATAAAATCCAATTGTTAGATGCTACCCCCCCCTTCCGAATCAAACCAAACATGGATGTCAATGTTTGCGCTCGCACCCACGCTTCATTCTTCTTGATACTTCTGTACCTGTTTCCTCCAGCATCTCCACAAGATCCTTTGCTGTTGTTCTGGGATTGATTTGCACTTTTCGCACCAAAGTACGTTTATCTCTAGGAGACAAAACGCAAAACGGAGGTACACCTCCAATTGACTCAAATGATGTCAATTAAGGCCTATCAGAAGCTTCTAAAGCCATGACATAATTTTCAGGAATTTTCCAAGCTTTTTAAAGCCACAGTCAACTTAGTGTATGTAAACTTCTGACCCACTGGAATTGTGATACAGTGAATTATAAGTGAAATAATCTGTCTGTAAACAATTGTTGGAAAAATGACTTGTGTCATGCACAAAGTAGATGTCCTAAACGACTTGCCAAAACCATAGTTTGTTAACAGGAAATTTGTGGAGTGGTTGAAAAACAAGTTTTAATGACTCCGACCTAAGTGTATGTAAACGTATGACTTCAACTGTAGGTTGTGCATTAAAACAGAATGTACCAGTATCCATTTGATAATCAGGCCATTTATGTTATATACAGTATAGGTTAACATGGCATGTAAAGCATATGAAACAGATGGACAAGCCATTTGTTATGTTTTATTTTGTTCGAGATTAAAACATCTGTTAGTCAGTGGCTAAAAGAGGAAAGTGAAGTTTTGCTGCTTTGAGAGAGTGTGTTGTATGAAGTGCTTCACTGTTTGACACTCACACACTGTCTCCATGTATGGGTAAAACAAATGTGTTGGCCAGAGAACAGTGGTCTGGTTTACCTCATGCTTGTGTGTAAGCCAATTTAATTCACGCACAGACACACACATACAAACAAACAGTAGCCCATTCATACAGAAAGCCACTGTGTCAGTTTAAGAGCAGTGCTGTGTTTTCATGAAGCTCAAATAAACAAGGACATGTGAATCAAAACGTGAAGAGGAAGAGAAAAATGACAGGACACAAAGAAGAAGTGAGAGTGGATGCTATAGAAACAGGGGAAGAACATATAGAGAAAGGCTTGCTCCGTCCATAGCAGAGGTCATGATGAAAGGATCATTTATTTCCTGTTTTATGTGTTGTAGAGTTCCCCTTCATTCATCCCTTCCTCTCGTTACTCACCCTGATGTTTKCCCTGGCACCACAGGGACGACAGCAGCGGGCATCGCCGTGGGAAACGTCTGTGCACCCTGCCCTAACAACCAGTGCCAATATGAATATACAGTTGCACAATATCCAGGGCAGGCAGGAGATACAGGAGTGATATACCACACAGCATCAGAGCTAAATGACGGGTACAGAACAACCAAATTCAGTCATATCACTGTTTCAACACTTGAATTTAATGACAACACAGGAGACAAATTGGACTAAAACAAAGCATTTACAAAAGCCAGAGTCATCTCTTTTACACTAGGTTGATTACACTGTACATGTGAAACACATGCACACTTTAGGGAAATAACCAAACTGAAACATATTGTGTGTGTGAAATAGTACAGCCTTGGAACCATGTACAATAACATTTACATTGCCTTCCAGGGAATGGAACTTTGTCGAGAATTTCAATAAGCATTTCTCTACGGCTGGCCATGCTTTCCTCCTGGCTACCCCAACCCCGGTCAACAGCTCCGCACCCCCCGCAGCTACTTGCCCAAGCCTCCCCAGCTTCTCCTTCACCCAAATCCAGATATCAGATGTTCTGAAAGAGTTGCAAAACCTGGACCTGTACAAATCAGCTGGGCTAGACAATCTGGACCCTCTCTTTCTAAAATGATCTGCCGCCATTGTTGCAACCCCTATTACTAGTCTGTTCAACCTCTCTTTCGTATCGTCCGAGATTCCTAAAGATTGGAAAGCTGCCGCGGTCATCCCCCTCTTCAAATGGGGTGACACTCTAGACCCAAAGTGTTACAGACCTTTATCCATCCTGCCCTGCCTTTCCAAAGTCTTCGAAAGCCAAGTTAACAAACATTTCGAATCCCACCGTACCTTCTCCGCTGTGCAATCCGGTTTCCGAGCTGGTCACGGGTGCACCTCAGCCATGCTCAAGGTACTAAACGATATCATAACCGCAATCGATTTAAAAAAAACAGTACTGTGCAGCCGTCTTCATCGACCTGGCCAAGGCTTTCGACTCTGTCAATCACCGTATTCTTATCGGCAGACTCAACAACCTTGGTTTTTCAAATGACTGCCTCGCCTGATTCACCAACTACTTCTCAGATAGAGTTCAGTGTGTCAAATCGGAGGACCTGTTGTCCGGACCTCTGGCAGTCTCTATGGGGGTACCACAGGGTTCAATTTTTGGGCCGACTCTCTTCTCTGTATATATCAATGATGTTGCTCTTGCTGCTGGTGATTCTCTGATACACCTCTACGCAGACGACACCATTCTGGATACATCTGGCCCTTCTTTGGACACTGTGTTAAAAAACCTCCAAACGAGCTTCAATGCCATACAACACTCCTTCCGTGGCCTCCAACTGCTCTTAAACGCTAGTAAAACTAAATGCATGCTCTTCAACCGATCGCTGCCCGCACCCGCCCAACTATCATCACTACTCTGGACGGTTTTGACTTAGAATATGTGGACAACTACAAATATCTAGGTGTCTGGCTAGACTGTAAACTCTCCTTCGAGACTCATATTAAGCATCTCCAATCCAAAATCTAATCTAGAATCGGCTTCCAATTTTGCAACAAAGCCTCCTTCACTCACGCTGCACAACAAACCCTCGTAAAACGGACTATTCTACCGATCCTCGACTTCGGCGATGTCATTTACAAAATAGCCTCCAATACTCTACTCAGCAAACTGGATGCAGTCTATCAGAGTGCCATCCGTTTTGTCACCAAAGCCCCATATACCAACCACCACTGCGACCTGTATGCTCTCGTTGGCTGGCCCTCGCTACATATTTGTCGCCAGGTCATCTATAAGTCTTTGCTAGGTAAAGATCCGCCTTATCTCAGCTCACTGGTCACCATAACAACACCCACCCGTAGCACGCGCTCCAGAAGGTATATTTCACTGGTCATCCCCAAAGCCAACACCTCTTTTGACCGCCTTTCCTTCCAGTTCTCTGCTGCCAGTGACTGGAACGAATTGCAAAAATCGCTTAAGTTGGAGACTTATATCTCCCTCACTAACTTTAAAACCTCTTATGGCTCAAATATCAGCAGTGAGTATCAGCAGTGGAAAGAGGTGGCCATTTCAAACGGCCTCGTACTCAATTCTTGCTCTTACAATATGCATATTATTATTACTTTTGGATAGAAAACACTGTCTAGTTTCTAAAACAGGTTTMATTATTTCTCTAAGTGAAACATAACTCTTTTTACAGCCCATTTTCTGTAAAAAGTGACATTTCCAAGAAGCTATGTCTCTCTTCAAGATACTCTCTATAAAAGGCCTTGGCACTTAGGACTGTAGAAACACGTCATACAGCTTCCCCTGGTTTCATGCGGAAGTGAGAGAAAAAATGACTTGATATCTCTGTCAGGGACTGAAAACAACATCTTTGAGTGAAAGTGCGCACTTAATTTTTTTTTTCTGGGCACGAAGTAGGAACTGGACTGCGCTCCTGGAAAACCCTCGTTATGGTGAATATGACCTCCGGCTTCGAATTTATTTGATACATGTCACAATTCATCCTAAAGTATGTTTTTTCAAATATACTTTAATTATATTATTGAAAATATTTCTGTACTTTAGACGTGATGCGACGCAAGAATTTTGTCAAGACGGAGAGGTTAGCACGGCATGGCCAGTGTGCCATGCTAATTCAAGAGGGACATCGTTCGTCTAGGTCCAAATGAACACGGTTCTGAACAAAGGACCCTTTGGAGAACATTCTGATGGAAAATCAACAAAGATAAGGACCCAATTTGGGATGCTTTTTCATATATCTGTCGAACTGTGCTATCGCTAGCGTTTGACTAGAATCAATGCTGCTGTGTGTTAGCTATTGTAGTAAGCTAATATAACGATATATTGTGTTTTCGCTGTAAAACACTTCAGAAATCGGAAATATTGTCTGTATTCACAAGACTTTCTCTTTCATTAGCTATCCACCATATATTTTTCTGAAATCTTTTCTGATGTGAAATTAGTAGTTGACGTTGGTGTCTGTTTTCTCTGGCTACTGCCGTGCGATTTCTGACTGTAGCTATGATGGTGGCTAGATGTAGCAGTAATGTAAAACTGATTTATAGCTAAAATATTCAACTTTTTCGAACAAAACAAGATTATTGTGTAACGTTATAGGACTGTCATCTGAGGTAGTTTTTTCTAGGTTATTTAGGTTGGTTCTAGGTTATTTAGGTTGGTTCTAGGTTTAGTTTTGGTTAGCTTTGTGCATGCTAATTGCATGCTACCGTTGCTGTGAAAAATGTCTGTCTGTCTTTTGTATTTGGTGGTGAGCTAACATAAATATATGTGGTGTTTTCGCTGTAAAACACTTCAGAAATCGGAAATATTGTCTGTATTCACAAGATCTTTGTCTTTCATTAGCTATCCACCATATATTTCTCTGAAATGTTTTCTGATGTGTAATAAGGTAGTTGACGTTGGTGTCTGTATTTTCTCTGGCTACTCCCGTGCGATTTCTGACTGTAGCTATGATGGTAGCAGTAATGTAAAACTGATTTATAGCTAAAATATGCATTTTTTTTGAACAAAACATAGATTTATTGTGTAACATGTTTTAGGACTGTCATCTGAGGTAGTTTTTTCTAGGTTATTTAGGTTGGTTTTAGGTTAGTTAGGTTGGCTTGTGCATGCTACTTCATCCAACTTGTGCTGTGAAAAATGTCTGTCCTCTTTTTTATTTGGTGGTGAGCTAACATAAATATATGTGGTGTTTTCTCTGTAAAACATTTAAAAAATCGGACATGTTGGCTGGATTGACAAGATGTTTATCTTTCAAATGCTGTATTGGACTTGTTAATGTGTGAAAGTTAAATATTTAAAAAAAATAGATTTTGAATTTCGCGCCCTGCACTTGAAGTGGCTGTTGTCATATTGTGTCCGGTGCCGGGCTTGCAGCCTGAAGAAGTTTTAAGCATCAGCTATCTGAGCAGCTCACCGATTGCTGCAGCTGTACACAGCCCATCTGTAAATAGCCCATCTAACTACCTACCTCATCCCCATATTGTTTTTATTAACTTTTTTTGTTCTTTTGCACACCAGTATTTCTACTTGCACATCATCATCTGCACATCTATCATTCCAGTGTTAATTTGCTATATTGTAATTATTTCACCACTATGGCCTATTTATTGCCTTCCCTATTTACTTCATTTGCATACACTGTATGTAGATTTTTCTATTGTTTTTGAATGTACTTTTGTKTATCCCATGTGTAACTCTGTGTTTTTGTTTTTTGTCACACTGCCTTGCATTATCTTGGCCAGGTCGCAGTTGTAAATGAGAACTTGTTCTCAACTGGCCTACCTGGTTAAATAAAGGTGAAAAAAAAAAAAATATATATATAAAAATGTGCTACCTCTATATAGTACACAAACATGTTAATAACACACTCTTTCCTTTCTTCTCTCACAACAATGCCACAGTCATAGGTATGACACAAAAGCATCCATGGGGTTCTTTTTGTGTCATTACCCTTCTCTGGCCCCTCATTAGAAACCACTGTCTTTTATTTATACTGGGGAGCACAACAGAGCACACTAGTGTTTATGGATGCGATTGATGAGTAACCACCTCTAGTCTAACACACCAAATCTGTGTCAGCATTCACTTCCAATTAGAAGTACAAGTGTGTGTGTGTCATCCGTATACTTTGAATGGGACTAAATATAGCCGTATAGGAGCTGGGACAGATTGGCTAAATTTACCAGCTCTTTGTCTCTTATAGCCAGAGAGCTGGGTGGGCGGGGTGTGTGGGGTATGATGACTCAGCAGCACATGACTCTACTCTGCTTGGATAAGGAGGAAGAAATGGCTGGGCCACAGGACTGGGAGCATGTAGGTGGGGCCACAATGGTTTAGCCAAGCCTCCAAAGGGTGTTTCTGGCTGCTCTAACCTGTGGAGTAAGGGGCTTTCTGTTTGTGTGTGTGTACACTGCCCTTGGTCAGTTTCCTGGTTATATGACCCTCTGCCAAATACATATTTTCATGGAAAGAAAGTAACAGAGGCAGCCTTGAATTCTGTAGCCTATTCATGAGCTTTACTGGGTTTTATTTTCAACATATAAAGATTGGCTAAAAACATATTAGAGCTTTTAGAGGACTGCATCTTAGGCACCATTGTTGATACTGTTTGTTACAACAACAAAAAAAACTGAATATCTTCTTTGAGGCAAGTCTCCTAGCAGTGAAAAGGAAAAATGTGGTAAAACTACAAAAACATTTACACCTCTCTATCTCTCAAAATAGATTAGGTCTCAAATTTGAAGTAATGTTCTATTGGTGGACAAATCATCCCTTGCTGTGTACTGTACTATCTATTTCTGACTTTCGACCCACAGAAATCAAACGCCCTGCAAAAACATAACCTCTCTCTCTGTACTTGGGATTGCACCTGGACGACGTCACCACCACTGCACTCCATAGCTGACAGGCTGCGAGAGAGCTGCGTGCGAATGGTCGAATGCTTCCTCAAACACGCTGAAGATTCTCAGTGTAGCCTACCAGAAGGGCAGAGCATAATAAGTCAAAGCAAACTTTATCGGGAACCTTTTAAACGCTTTATAAAGGTAAGTCGACTCCCTAACATTTAAATAATTGTAACTCAATTGGAGGAAATCTTCAATATTTGACAAAATGACAGTAAAAGGACACGGTCGAACTGCACACTGACGTCACGATCGGGACGATTTACTTTCGATAAAAGTGCTGAAGCGCATTGTTTTTTTCTTTTTTTTTCTACAATCAAATCTTAGTGGTTTAACGTTTTTTTGTGTTAAAACTTTGTGGCACTACTTAGTACCTACAACATCTGCTGATTGCTGAAACTGAGCAATCGGACAAGTTTGTTTACTACAAAATCACTGAGGGAAAGTTTTAGGTAACCTATGTGCGCTTCAAAGCACAAAAACCGATACATCGAACCGGGTCAAAACGAAGCGGTTGGTGGGTAACAAACATTGTGCTCTCAGATAATGATTTCCTTTCTGTTCATGTTACGTAAGCCATGTTCTGTGGGAATTCATATACTTTCCTCGCCTGTTTTTGGTAGCCTCATTTTACGGTCTGTCAAATGTAGTTTTTGGTTGTTAGTACGCTAATTCAATGCGCATTACGGACTCTCAGTTTTTGTGAGAATTAAGTTGATAAAAGTGAATCATCAATCAACTTTTGGTCATCCTCGTCTAGTGTAGATGTCTTCATGGGTCCGGGTGGACCCGATATACCCGAGACCTGACCCGGGCACGATTGGATTGGGTGCTGAAGAATACTAACATGTCCCTCAGGTCTGGGTCRGGTCCTGTAGCATATTTTATTTTACGTTAATAAGTTGAATTTCTTCACTTATAAAGGCCTAGCCAACATATAAAACATATTCCTTAACCAGTAGAGCAACTTGGCTGATAAGAGGAAAAAATGAATTGTCACTCTAGTCCAGTTGGGTCTGGTCTAGACCCAGACCCGTCAGGGTACGGGTCTAGGTTGAGTTGTCCTCTGCTCCATTTGGGTTCGGGTCTCCATTTTTTAAAGATAAGTAAATATAGTCGGGTCTGATTGTCGTCCCGGTCMAAGTTTTTGGACACGTGAAGACCTGTAGTCTATTTTGTTTCCGTGGGCCTTGAGCTGTATTATGGYCCAAGGTATTCCGAACGGATTGTTATTTGTGTGGAAGGATCTGGCCCATTTCAGCTGCCACCAAAGTACATGATGTACACTATCATTTTTCTCTAGACTTTATGCCACAATGTTACTCTTCTATGTTACTGTGGTTACCACACACTCATGAGTCGCTAGTGTTTGCTAGTGCCCCTTGTAATCTAGGAATTCTGCACAACAAGCCCACAACCACAAGTTGTCATTTACAGTCGTTGGTGTCAATCACCACACAATACAGTGGGTCTATGCAACGTAGAAATAAAAAATTTGTGACCACTGGCCCAGACTTTTTTTCAACATTTGTCTGTGCTGCCTACTGAGAGGAAATGTATAGAAAGATGATAATACATTTTTTACCAACTGTATTTATCTAATTTTATTTGTCACGTGCGCTGAATACAACTAGTGTAGACTTTACTGTGAAATGCGTGCTTACGAGCCCTTTCCAATGATGCAAAGTTTACAAATAAAATAGTTACACGAAGAATTAAATAAAATACACAAGAATGGAGCTTCAGCGAGTACCAGTACCAGATCATTGTTTAGAGGTATGAGGTATTTGAGGTAGATATGTGCATAAAGGCAGAATAAAGTGTCTACGCATCAGGATAGATAATAGTGAGAGTTAAAAAAGAAAAGAGTAGCTGCAGCAAATGGTGAATGTGTTTTGGTGTGTCAATGTATTAGGTATGTGCAGTATCAGGTACGTTTGGACACTCAAGGGATTTCCTTTTTTTTTATTTTATTTTTTTTACTATTTGCTACAGTGTAGAATAATAGTGAAGACATTAAAACTATGAAGTAACACATATGGAATCATGTAGTAAGCAAAAAAGTGTAAAACAAATCAAGATATATTTTAGATTCTTCAAAGTAGCCACCCTTTGCCTTGACAGCTTTGCATACTCTTGGCATTCTCTCAACCAGCTTTTATGAGGAAGTCACCTGGAATGCATTTCAATTAACAGGTGTGCCTTGTTAAGTTAACTTGTGGGATTTCTTTCCTTCTTAATGCGTTTGAGCCAATCAGTTGTGTTGTGACAAGGTAGGGTTGGTATACAGAAGATAGCCGTACTTGGTAAAACACCAAGTCCATATTATAGCAAGAACAGCTCAAATAAGCAAAGGGAAACAACAGTCCATCATTACTTTAAGACATGAAGGTCAGTCAATACGGAACATTTTAAGAACTTTGAAAGTTTATTCAAGTGCAGTCGCAAAAACTATCAAGCGCTATTATGAAACTGGCTCTCATGAGGACCGCCACAGGAAAGGAAGACCCAGAGTTACCTCTGCTGCAGAAGATAAGTTCATTAGAGTTACCAGCCTCAGAAATTGCAGCCCACATACATGAACTCTGTGAAAAATGTAACAGACACATCTAAACATCAACTGTTCAGAGGAGACTGTGTGAATCAGGCCTTCATAGTTGAATTGCTGCAAAGACATCACTACTAAAGGACATCAATAAGAAGAAGAGACTTGCTTGGGCCAAGAARAAATGAGCAATGGACATTAGACTGGTGCCTTTATGGTAGAGTGGCCAGATGGATGCCACTCTTCAGTTAAAGGCCCATGACAGCCCACTTGGAGTTTGTCAAAAAGCACCTAAAGTACTCTCAGACCATGAGAAACAAGATTCTCTGGTCTGATGAAACCAAGATTGAACTCTTTGGCCTGAATGCCAAGTGTCATGTCTGGAGGAAACCTGGCACCATCTCTACGATGAAGCATGGTGGTGGCACCATTAATCTGTGGGGATGTTTTTCAGGGACTGGGAGACTAGTCATGATCAAGGCAAAGATGAACGGAGCAACGTACAGAGAGATCCTTGATTAAAACCTGCTCCAGAGCGCACAGGACCTCAGACTGGGGTGACGGTTCACCTTCCAACAGGACAGCGACCCTAAGCACACAGCCAAGACAACGCAGGAGTGGCTTTGGGACAAGTCTCTCAATGTCCTTGAGTGGCCCAGCCGGAGCAAAGGGTCCGAAAACGWATGTAAATGTGATATTTCAGTTTTGTAATTATAAAAAATATCAAACATTTCTAAAAACCTGTTTTTGCTTTGTCATCAAATCAAACCTTATTTGCCACATGCGCCGAATACAACAAGTGTAGACCTTACCGTGAAATGCTTACTTACAGGCCCTTAACCAACAGTGCAGTTCAAGAAGAAGAAAATATTTACAAAGTAGGCAAAAATAAAAAGTAACACAATAAGAATAACAATAATGAGGCTATATACAGGGGGCACTGGTACCGAGTCAGTGTGCAGGGGTACAGGCTAGTTGAGGTAATATGTACATGTAGGTGGGGCCTATTATATAGGTCCTGGATGGCAGGAAGCTTGGCCCCAGTGATGTACTGGGCTGTTTGCACTACCCTCTGTAGCGCCTTACGGTCAGATGCCGAGCAGTTGCCATACCAGGCGGTGATGCAACCGGTCAGGATGCTCTTGATGGTGCAGCTGTAGAACCTTTTGAGGATCTGGGGACCCATGCCAAATCTTTTCAGTCTCCTGAGGGGGAAAAGGTTTTGTCGTGCCCTCTTCACGACTGTCTTGGTATGTTTGGACCATGATAGTTTGTTGGTGATGTGGACACCAACGAACTTGAAACTCTCGATCCGCTCCACTACAGCCCCGTAGATGTTAATGGGGGCCTGTTTGGCTCGCCTTTTCCTGTAGTCCACGATCAGCTCCTTTGTCTTGCTCACWTTGAGGGAGAGGTTGTTTTCCTGGCATCACACTGCCAGTTCTGAGTTCCTCCCTAGAAGCCGTCTCATCGCTGTCAGTGATCAGGCCTACCACAGTTGTTTCGTCAGCAAACTTAATGATGGTGTTGGAGTCGTGTTTGGCCACGCAGTCGTGGGTGAAAGGGAGTACAGGAGGGGACTAAGTACACACCCCTGAGGGGCCCAGTGTTAAAGATCAGCGTGGCAGACGTATTGTTCCCTCCTCTCACCATCTCTTACCATAAGTCTTTGCTAGGTAAAGCTCCGCCTTACCCCAGCTCACTGGTCACCATAGCAACACCCACCAATAGCACGCACTCCAGCAGGTATATTTCACTGGTCATCCCCAAAGCCAACACCTAGTTTGGCCGCCTTTCCTTCCAGTTCTCTGCTGCCAATGAATAGAACAAATGGCAAAAATCACTGAAGTTGGAGACATATCTCCCTCACTAACTTTAAGCGTCAGCTATCAGAGCAGCTTACCGATCGCTGCAGCTGTAAATAGCCCATCCAACCAACTACCTACCTCATCCCTATATTTGTTTTAGTTTTTCTGCTCTTTTGCACACCAGTATTTCTACTTGCACATCCTCATCTGCACATCTATCACTCCAGTGTTAATTGCTGTATTGTAATTACTTCGCCACTATGGCCTATTTATTGCCTTACCTCCTTACGCCATTTGCACACACTGTGTACAGATTTTTCTATTGAGTTATTGACTATGTTTGTTTATCCCATGTGTAACTCTGTGTTTTGTCGCACTGCTTTGCTTTATCTTGGCCAGGTCACAGTTGTAAATAAGAACTTGTTCTCAACTGGCCTACCTGGTGATATAAAAAAATGGGACACAATAGGACCAGAAAGGTAGCTCTACACATGCATTGGATGCCTAAGGAGGCTGAGAGGTGTGTCAATATTGGCTGTGGGCTGTGGTCTGGTCTGGTGGCTGCTCTGCTTTGTATCCGGGTGTGAGGAGACAGTTATGACAGTTGCTGAGTGAAGATTTCCCCATGCAGCACTGATCCACAGGGAAGCACAACAAACACCCACTCTCTATGGATCTGCTGGAGGAAAACAGGCCACTGGCTTGATATGGGTATGTGTGTGAGTACAGCTTGTGCATGTATAAGTAGAGATTGGCTTAATTAACTCTGCTTTGATTCTCTCTCTATAAAATGATTTAGCTGAGGCTAAAGACTAACACTCCATAGCATAGCTAATATGGCAAACTCTTTTTAGAGTGTGAGACATCTTTTGGTAGAGCAACTGACTGTGATGTCTCTCTTCTCTGGTGGGAGAAAGATGGTTGATGTGGGTCAGAATATACTCTTCCTTTTGCCATTTCTGTGCCAAAAAGCTACATTTGTAAAGCCATAATGTACTATTGCAATAGTGGGAAGTTGCTGTGTAGACACGATTACGAAACACACACAGACCTTGTTTGGATACTAATGCTTTGTTGTCTGCTCTGTTGTGGTGTAAGCTACATGGCAGGCTTGTATTATTTATTCATTTTGAGCACACCTGCCGCCAGGYGTGGCTCTCAGCGCATCACACGCACACACACACACAGCGAGAGTGGGTGGGAGAGAAACAGGGGTACTTGGGCTGAATCTACAACACTCTCCCATACTCCATTATTTATCCTAGCAGTTATATAGGTGATGAGTTTGCTTTTTCACACATTCTGCTACTTAGTGACACTCTCTAAACACATTTTCTCTGTCACACACACCCAGGATGACAGCAGTTTAGCAGCACCCAATGTTGTCGTCTTGTATCATTTAGCCTCTCTCGCTCTCTCTATCCTACCCACCCTGTACTGTGTAGTGGAGTCAGTCACACTCAGACACCTCTATTATCTGCCTGCTAGTCTGGCCACTGCACTGTGCTGTCTGCAGCTTGTGGTAATCAAGCAACAAGCTCTGTCTCACTGCAGAATTAGATGTTTCTCCAAACAGCAAATTTCAAAGTGTTTCTGACACCCTGGGTTGACTCCTGCTCAGTATCTTTCCATTGTTCCAAATGTTGAATTTGGAAGGTTAAGGGTTGAGTTTTTGGATAGGGTTAAAACATTAAAGGCTAGGAAGCATGAGTTTTTAACAACACAATGGTCAAAGACTTAGTTGTAGTCACGATCTGGTTACCTATGACTACAAACATACACTGAACAAAAGTAGAAACGCAACATGTAAAGTGTTGGTCCCATGTTTCATGAGCTGAAATAAAATATCCCAGAAATGTTCCATATGTACGAAAATATTTATTTCAAATGTTGTGCGCACATTTGTTTACATCCCTGTTAGTTAGCATTTGATCCTTTGTCAAGATAATCCATCCACCTGACAGGTGTGGCATATCAAGTATCTGCTTAAACAGCATGATCATTACACAGCTGCACCTTGTGCTGGTGACAAAAAGCCACTCTATAATGTGCAGTTTTGTCACACAACACATTGCCACAGATGTCTCAAGTTGAGGGCGCATGCAATTGGCATTCTGACTGCAGAAATGTCCACCAGAGCTGTTGCTAGAGAATKTAACGTTCATTTCTCTACCATAAGCCGCCTCAACATAGTTTTAGAGAATTTGACAGTACGTCCAACAGGCCTCAAAACCGCAGACCATGTTTTAACCACGCCAGCCCAGGACCTCCATATCCGGCTTCTTCGCCTGGGGAAATGTCTGAGACCAGCCACCCAGATAGCAGATTAAACTTTGGGTTTGCACAACCAAATCATTTCTGCACAAACTGTCAGAAACCGTTTCAGGAAAGCTCATCTGTGTGCTCGTCTTCACCAGTGTCTTGACCTGAGTGTCTGTCTCATCCCGACTCCCAACCCCTACACTTTCATTACTATAAATCTCTGCTATTGATAACCAATTGCTAGTCTAAAAGACATGGGAGATAATGTGTAGATGCTTTTTACAGTGGAGATCAAGTTTTTATAAGTTGTCTGGCTGGGCTGATGAGACAGTGGATTGCGCAGTAAGATGGAAGAGCGTAAATAGGCATTTTAACGTAATAACTTTAGCCGTGGGTAACTTGTGGAATAGACACTGGCTGGAATGTGGTTTTAACCAATCAGCGTCCAGGATTGTATAATTAACTCTAAATCATATTTCATAAAAATCTTAACACTGGACAGTTACATTAAGGCATGAATGAATGAAGCAGCAAAAGCTTGAAGCAGTTTGCATGAAGCAAACTTAAACACACAGACAAATCTGAGCCTGTAGCCACATGCAAAAAGCTTAAGGCCATCACAAAAAAAGATTGAATGGCACAATATGTGTATGTTTATTACAAAGACATTGTGTAACGGTTTATTGATATGATAGTAGGGCGAGTACAGTGGGCAGAGTGAAGTCAGGGATTGATGGCACTCTGAAATAAATGTAACACTGTGACCAGATACGCTGCTCTGACCTTGAACTAATATTCCCACCTCACTCTTTTCCTCTCTCCCTCTGACTTTGTCTGTCTCTCCTGTTAGGACCTGTAGTCCTTGATTGGAATGTCTCATTGACCTGTGTGTGTTGGTGTTTGCCCATGTGCACTCTAGGCTGTCTACTGTCATACCCTCTACACCACACTGACAGAGGTTGAGACATTATCCCCAGATAGGTAGGAAAAGGAAGGCTTTTATTGGCTCTGTCCAGTCCCTACTGTGCTATAGTTCAGGAAACAACCTCCGTCATACCCAAAGTTATAGGGGATGTTAAAGGGATATGCAAAAGTTTGACATGCTCTCTTTTGTGTACATTTGTAGAAACATGTTTATTGATTTCACAGTGTGTTGTAGCATGTTGGTCTTTTAACAAATATAGTCAAATCAAATCATACTTGATACTTTCTTGCCACATTTGAGGTATGGGAAAAATCTAAGAAATTTAGATTCATGGCTATTTTTTTGGTATTTTATTCTGATCCCCATTTACCTGTTGTAAAAACAACAGCTACTATTCCTGGGGTCCACGCAGAACATGAAACATTACATAATACAGAACATTAATAGACAACCGCTCAAGGACAGAACGAAATAAATTAAACAAAAATTACAAAACGCACATGTAGCCTACAATACATGCACACAAAATATCTAGGTCAAACAAGGGAGAGGCGTTGTGCCGTGAGGTGTTGCTCTGTTGTTTAGTTTTTTTACTAMGTTTGCTGTTCACTTGAGCAATATGAGATGGAATGGAGTTCCATGCAATAATGTCTCTATATCAAATTTTATTGGTCACATACATATGGTTAGCAGATGTTTATTACGAGTGTAGCGAAATTCTTGTGCTTCTAGCTCCGACAGTGCATTAATATCTAACAAGTAATATCTAACAATTCCACAACAAATACCTAATACACACATCTTAGTAAAGGAATGGAATAAAAATATATACATATAAGGAAGAGCAATGTCAGTGGCATAGGCTAAGATGCAATAGATCATATAGAATATAGTATATACATATGAGATTAGTAAACATTATTAAAGTGGCCAAAGTCTCTATGTAAGCAGCAGCATCTAATGTGCTAGTGATGGCTATTTAACAGTCTGATGGCCTTGAGATTGAAGCTGTTTTTCAGTCTCTCGGTCCCAGCTTTGATGCACCTGTACTGACCTCGCCTTCTGGATGGTAGCGGGGTGAATATGTCCGTAAACACACCAGCCAGCTGGTCTGCACATGCTCTGAGGACTAGGGATGCCATCTGGGCCGGCAGCATTGTGAGGGTTAACATGTTTTAAATGTCTTACCCACGTCGGCCACAGAGAAGGAGAGCCCATAGTCCTTGGTAGCGGGCTGCATCGGTGGCACTGTATTGTCCTCAAAGCGGGCAAAGAGGGTGTTTAGTTCGTCTGGATGCAAGACGTCCGTATTCCGCGATGTGGCTTGTTTTCCTTTTGTAGTCTGTGATTGTCTGTAGACCCTGCCACATACAGTTGAAGTTAATGCACAACATACAGTTGAAGTTGTAAGTTTACATACACTTAGGTTGCAGTCATTAAAACCAGGTTTTCAACCACTCCACAAATTTCTTGTTAACAAACTATGGTTTTGGCAAGTCGGTTAGGACATCTACTTTGCAYGACACAAGTCGTTTTTACAACAATTGTTTACAGACAGATTATTTATCTTATAATTCACTGTATCACAATTCCAGTGGGTCAGAAGTTTACATACACTAAGTTGACTGTGCCTTTTAACAGCTTGGAAAATTCCAGAAAATTATGTCATGGCTTTAGAAGCTTCTGATAGGCTAATTGACATCATTTGAGTCAATTGGAGGTGTACCTGTTGATGTATTTCAAGGCCTACCTTCAAACTCAGTGCCTCTTTGCTTGCCATCATGGGAAAATCAAAAGAAATCAGCCAAGACCTCAGAAATAACTTGTAGACCTCCACAAGTCTGGTTCATCCGTGGAAGCAATTTCCAAATGCCTGAAGGTACCACGTTCATCTGTACAAACAATAGTACGCAAGTATAAACACAATGGGACCACGCAGCTGTTATACCGCTCAGGAAGGACATGCATTCTGTCTCCTAGAGATGAAYGTATTTTGGTGCGAAAAGTGCAAATCAATCCCAGAACAACAGCAAAGGACCTTGTGAAAATGCTGGATGAAACGGGTACAAAAGTATCTATATGCACAGTAAAACAAGTCCTATATCGACATAACCTGAAAGGCCATTCAGCAAGGAAGAAGCCACTGCTCTAAAACCACCTTTAAAAAAGCCAGACTACGGTTTGCAACTGCACATGGGGACAAAGATTGTACTTTTTGGAGAAATGTCCTCTGGTCTGATGAAACAGAAATTGAAYTGTTTGGCCATAACGACCATCATTATGTTTGGAGGATAAAGGGGGAGGCTTGCAAGCCGAAAGAACACCATCCCAACCGTGAAGCATGGGGGTGGCAGCATCATGTTGTGGGKGTGCTTTGCTGACTGGTGCACTTCACAAAATAGATGGCATCATGAGGGATGAAAATTATGTGGATATATTGAAGCAACATCTCAAGACATYAGTTAGGAAGTTAAAGCTTGGTCGCAAATGGGTCTTCCAAATGGACAATGACCCCAAGCATACTTCCAAGGTTGTGGCAAAATGGCTTAACCTCTCTGGGATATGTGGGACGCTAGCGTCCCGCATGGCCAACATCCAGTGAAAATGCAGAGCGCCAAATTCAAATAAATTACTATAAAAATTATACTTTCATGAAATCACACATGCAATACACCAAATTGTTGTGAATTGGGCCAACGTATCAGATTCCAAAAAAGCTTTACGACGAAAGCACACCAAACAATTATGTTAGGTCAGTACATAGCCACAGAAAAACACAGCCATTTTTCCAGCCAAAGAGAGGAGTCACAAAAAGCATAGAGATAAAATGAATCACTAACCTTTGATGATCTTCATCAGATGACACTCATAGGACTTCATTTTACACAATACATGTATGTTTTGTTTGATAAAGTTCGTATTTATATCCAAAAATCTCAGTTTACATTSGCGCGTTACGTTCAGTAATGTTTTGCTTCCAAAACATCCGGTGATTGTGCAGAGAGCCACATCAATTTACAGAAATACTCATTATAAATGTTGATGAAAATACATGTGTTATGCATGGAACTTTAGATACACTTCTCCTTAATGCAACCGCTGTGTCAGATTTCAAAAAAGCTTTACGAAAAAAGCACACCATGCAATAATCTGAGTACAGCGCTCAGAGCCCAAACAAGCCAAAGAGATATCCGCAATGTTGTGGAGTCAACAAAGTTAGAAATAGCAGTATAAAATTCACTTACCTTTGATGATCTTCATCAGAATGCACTCCCAGGAATCCAGTTGCACAATAAATGTTTGATTTGTTCGATAAAGTCCATCATTTATGTCCAAATAACTCCTTTTGTTCGCGCGTTTAGTACACAATCTAATTTGACGACGCGCTGCAGGTCGCGAAAGTTCAGATAAAAGTCATATTACAGTCCGTAGAAACATGTCAAACTAAGTATAGAATCAATCTTTAGGATTTTTTATCAATAATCTTCAATAATGTTCCAACCGGAGAATTCCTTTGTCTTCAGAAATGCTATGGAACGCAAGCTACCTCTCGTGAATGCGCGTGGCCAGCTCGTGGCACTCTGCCAGACCTCTGACTCAATTCCTCTCATTCCCCCCTCTCTTTATAGTAGAAGCATCAAACAAGGTTATAAATACTGTTGACATCTAGTGGAAGCCTTAGGAGAGTGCAGCATGACCCCATTTCCACTGTATATTGGATAGGCAAAGAGTTGAAACACTACAAACCTAAGTTTCCCACTTCCTGGTTGTATTTTTTCTCAGGTTTTTGCCCGCCATATGAGTTCTGTTATACTACTACATATATCACAACAAGTTTTAGAAACTTCAGAGTGTTTTCTATCCAAATCTAATTATATGCATATTCTAGCTTTAGGACAGAGTAGGCAGGCAGTTTTACTCTGGGCACCTTTTATCCAAGCTACTCAATACTGCCCCCCTGTCCCAAAGACGTTAAGGACAACAAAGTCAAGGTATTGGAGTGGCCATCAACAAAGCCCTGACCTCAATCCTATAGAAAATGTGTGGGCAGAACTGAAAAAGCGTGTGCGAGCAAGGAGGCTCTACAAACCTGACTCAGTATCAACCAGCTCTGTCAGGAGGAATGGGCCAAAAATTCACCCAACTTATTGTGGAAGGCTACCAAACGTTGACCCAAGTTAAACATTTAAGGGCAATGCTACACAATACTAATTGAGTGGTGTATAAACTTCTGACCCACTGGAATATAATGAAATAAATAAAAGCTAAAATAAATAATTCTCTCTAATGTTATTCTGACATTTCACATTCTTAAAATAAATTGGTGATCCTAACTGACCATTCTAGGATTAGATGTCAGAGTTGTGAAACTGAGTTTAAAATGTATTTGGCTAAGGTGTATGTAGATTTCCGACTTCAACTGTACGTCTTGTGTGCTGAGCTGTTGAATTGCGCATCCACTTTGGCTCTATACTGACATTTTCCTTGTTTGATTGCATGTGAGGGAATGACTATCATGTTGCTTGTCATGGTTAAATGCGGTGGTACGCCCTTTCAGTTTTGCGTGAATGCTATCCACGGTTTCTGGTTAGGGGTAGGTTTTAGAGGTCGACGATTATGATTTTCAACAACGATACCGATTATTGGAGGGCCAAAAATAATTTTTATTTGATTTTTATTTGTAATAATGACAATTGCAACAACACTGAATGAACACTTATTTTAACTTAATACATCTAATAAAATCAATTTGACCTCAATAAATAATTAACATGTTCAATTTGGTTTAAATAATGCCAAAAACAAAGTGTTGGCGAAGAAAGTAAAAATACAATATGTGTGCCATGTAAGAAAGCTAACCGTTTATAGTTCCTTGCTCAGACATGAGAACATATGAAGCTGGTGGTTCCCTTTTACACACAGATGAGTCTTTCAATATTCCCAGGTCTAAGAAGTTTTAGGTGTAGGAATTATAGGACTATTTCTCTATTAACTATTTGTTATTTCATATACCTTTGACTATTGGATGTTCTTTACAGGCCTTTAGTATTGCCAGTGTACCAGTATAGTGCTTCCTTCGTCCCCATCTCCTCGCCCCTACCTGGCTCGAACCAGGAACACATCAAGTTCAAATAAATCAAGTTTTTTTTATATAGCCCTTCGTACATCAGCTAATATCTCGAAGTGCTGTACAGAAACGCAGCCTAAAACCAATACATGCAAGCCGATGGCATGGGTGAAGAAGCACGGTGGCTAGCGAAAAATCCCTAGAAAGGCCAAAACCAGGTAGGAAGACCTAGAGAGGAACCGGCTATGAGGGTGGCCAGTCCTCTTCGGCTGTGCCGGGTGGAGATTATAACAGAACATGGCCAAGATGTTTCAAAATGTTCATAAAAGTGACAAGCATGGTCAAATTAATAATCATGGAATTAAATGTCAGTTGGCTTTTCAATAGCGATCATTAAGAGTTGAAAAACAGCAGGTCTGGGACAGGTAGGGGTTCCATAACCGCGAGGCAGAACAGTTGAAAACTGCGAACAAGCAGACAAGGCCAGGGTGGACTGGGGACAGCAAGGAGTCATCTGCCGCGGTGAGATCCTGACGTATGCGTCCTAGGCGCTCAGGTCCTCCCGAGAGAGGAAAAGAAAGAGAGAAAGGAGAAGAATGTAGAGGGCATAACTTAATATTCACACAGGACACTGGATAAGACAGGAGAAGTACTCCAGATATAACCAACATGACCCTAGCCCCCCGACACATAAACTATGCAGCTAGCATAAATACTGGAGGCTGAGACAGGAGGGTTCAGGAGACACTGTGGCCCCATCTCGATGTACCACCCGAGACCAGGGCCAAACAGGAAGGATATAACCCCACCCACTTTGCACAAAGCACAGCCCCCGCCTCACTAGATGGATTATTCTTCAACCACCAACTTACAATCCTGAGACAAGGCCGAGTATAGCCCCACAAAGATCTCCACCCACAGCACAAACCAAGGGGGGGCGCCAACTCCAGACAGGAGATCACAGTCAGTAATCAACCCACTCAAGTGACGCACCCCTCCTAGGGACGGCATTGAAAAGAGTCACCAGTAAGCCAGTGACTCAGCCCCTGTAATAGGGTATAGGCTAAGAGAATCCCAGGAGAGAGGGGAACCGGCCAGCAGAGGACAGCGCAAGGGCGGTTTCGTTGCTCCAGAGCCTTTTCCGTTCACCTTCAACTCCTGGCCCAGACTACACTCAATTCATAATGACCCACCTGAAGAGATGAGTCTTCAGTAAAGACCTTAAAGGTTGAGACCGAGTCTGGCTCTCACATGGGTAGGCAGACCGTAAGTTCCATAAAAAGGAGATCTATTAGGAGAAAGCCCTGCCTCCAGCTGTTTGCTTAGAAATTCAGGACAATAAGGAGGCCTGCGTTCTTGTGACCGTAGCGTACGTGTAGGTAGTGCTACGGGAGGACCAACTCAGAAAGATAGGTAGAGAGCAAGCCCATGTAACGCTTTAATGGTTAACAGCTAAAACCTTTGAAATCAGCCCTTGCCTTAACTTCTTGAGAATACAGGGGGTGCTATTTTTCAATTAGCATAATTGCTCTACAGATTAAACTGCCTCTTATTCAATTATTGCTCTTACTATATGCATATAAATAATACCATTGGAAAGAAAACAATCTCTCTAGTTTCTAAAACCTGTTTCAATTTTGTCTCTGAGTGATACAGAAGTCATTTGACAGCACTTTCCCTGACCAAGAAAAAAAAAGCAAGATGTGTTATGCCAGCTTCAACGCTCTGCCTATATATGGTCGTGCCCCCTATGACCCGAAACACACCTCATTGGCCTTCCTCTGGGTGACAAGAGAGACGTCAGAGGAAAAAATATCTTGTTTATCTGGGTACTAGGTGATGAGAGGCTAATTCTTTGGCGTGACCGACAACTCTCGGTTCTCTATATCGTGGCGACTTTGAGCTGCGATTGTCTTCTGTTGTACGGCATTATTATCTCTGTCTCGAAGTTTGTTTGATACATGTGACCAGATCATCGTAATGTATGTTTTTTCAATAAGTTTAATCAGATTATTTGAATTTTTTTGGGAGTTTTGGGCGGTGTTTCCGTTGTCTGATTTTATTATCGTTTGAGAAATCCGTGCCACTCGACCAGTACCTGTGCTAAATGGAGTGGGGAAAGGACCACCATCTCTGAACGCAACCAACGACTCATCTTGACAAAGGACACTTTGATCAACATTCTGATGAAAGATCAGCCATAGTAAGACCCAATTTACGATGTTATATCATATCTGTGTGATGCTGTGAACTGGCCGTGGGCGCCTAGCCGAATCTGCCTGTATGCTATGCTATTTAGCGCTACATTTTGTTTTCGTTATTAAAACATTTAATAAATCTGAAATATTGTTTGATCACCAGATGTTTGGGCTTTCAATATCTGTACGCTGTGTATTTTTCTGAATGTTTTAAGATGAGTAATTCGTTATATATGACGTTGGTCTCTGTAATTGTTCTGGCTGGGTCAGCACTATTTTCAGATTGCAGCTGCAATGTAGAACTTGATGATTTATACCTGAAAAAATGCACATTTTTCCCAAAAAAAACTATGCTATACCATAAATATGTTATCGACTGTCTTATTTTATGAAGTTGTTTCTTGGTTAGTGGCTATATATATTTTTATTTAGTCGAATTATGATAGCTACTGACCGCAGGAAAAACTATTGGGAGTAAAAAAATCTGTGTCCTTTGCTAACGTGGGTTAGCTAATAGATTTACATATTGTGTCTTCCCTGTAAAACATTTAAAAAAATCTGAAATGGTGGCTTTATTCACAAAGACCTGTATCTTTCATCTGGTGTCTTGGACTTGTGATTTAATGATATTTAGATGCTACAAGTTACTTGTGACGCTATGCTACTCGGTGGGGGGTGCTACCCGGATCAGGGTTGGTGACTCGTGAGAAGTTAACAGGAAGCCAGTGTAGGGAAGCTAGCACTGGAGTAATATGATCAAATTTCTTGGTTCTAGTCAGGATTCTAGCAGCCGTAATTAGCACTAACTGAAGTTTATTTAGTGCTTTATCCGGGTAGCCGGAAAAGTAGAGCATTGCAGTAGTCTAAACCTAGAAGTAACAAATGCATGGATAAATTTTTCTGCATCATTTTTGGACAGACAATTTCTGATATTTGCAATGTTACGTAGATGGAAAAAAGCTGTCCTTGAAACAGTCTTGATATGTTCGTCAAAAGAGAGATCAGGGTCAAGAGTAACGCCGAGGTCCTTCACAGTTTTATTTGAGACGACTGTACAACCATCAAGATTAATTGTCAGATTAACAGAAGATCTCTTTGTTTCTTGGGACCTAGAACAAGCATATCTGTTTTGTCCGAGTTTAAAAGTAGAACGTTTTCAGCCATCCACTTCCTTATGTCTGAAACACAGGCTTCTAGTGAGGGCAATTTTGGGGCTTCACCATGTTTCATTGAAATGTACAGCTGTGTGTCATCCGAATAGCAGTGAAAGTTAACATTATGTTTTCGAATAACATCCCAAGAGGTAAAATATATAGTGAAAACAATAGTGGTCCTAAAACGAAACCTTGAGGAAACCGAAATGTACAGTTGATTTGTCAGAGGACAAACCATTCACAGAGACAAACTGAATATCTTTCGACAGATAAGATCTAAACCAGGCCAGAACTTGTCCGTGTAGAACAATTTTGGGTTCCAGTCTCTCAAAAGAATGTGGTGATTCGATGGTGTCAAAGGCAGCACTAAGGTCTAGTAGCACGAGGACAGATGCAGAGCCTCAGTCTGACGCCATTAAAAGGTCATTTACCACTTCACAAGTGCAGTCTCAGTGCTGATGATGGGGGTCTAAAACCAGACTGAAGCATTTCGTATACATTGTTTGTCTTCAGGAAGGCAGTGAGTTGCTGCGCAACAGCGTTTTTCAAAATTTTTTGAGAGGAATGGAAGATTCGATATAGGCGATAGTTTTTTATATTTTCCGGGTCAAGGTTTGGCTTTTTCAAGAGAGGCTTTTTACTGCCACTTTTAGTGAGTTTGGTACACATCCGGTGGATAGAGAAGCCGTTTATTATGTTCAACATAGGAGGGCCAAGCACATGAAAGCAGCTCTTTCAGTAGTTTAGTTGGAATAGGATCCAGTATGCAGCTTGAAGGTTTAGAGCCATGATTATTTCTCATCATTGTGTCAAGAGATATAGTACTAAAAACTTAAGTGTCTCTCCGATCCCAGGCCCTGCAGAGCTGTGCAGATCCAGGACAGCTAAGCCCTGGAGGAATACGCACAGTTTAAAGAGGAGTCTTAATATTGCTTTCTAATGATCATGATCTTTTCCTCAAAGAAGTTCATGAATTTATTACTGCTGAAGTGAAAGCCATCCTCTCTTGGGCAATGCTGCTTTTTAGTTAGCTTTGCAACCGTATCAAAAAGAAATTTTGGATTGTTTCTTATTTTCCTCAATTAAGTTGGAAAAGTAGGATGATCGAGCAGCAGTGAGGGCCTTTGCATACTGCACGGTACTGTTTTCCAAAGCTAGTCGGAAAGACCTTCCAGTTTGGTGTGGCGCCATTTTTCCGTTCCAATTTTCTGGAAGCTTGCTTTCAGAGCTCGGGTATTTTCTGTATACCAGGGAGCTAGTTTCTTAGACAAATGTTTTTTCGTTTTTAGGGGTCAACTGCATCTAGGTATTGCGCAAGGTTAAATTGAGTTCCTCAGTTAGGTGGTTAACTGATTTTTTGTCCTCTGACGTCCTTGGGTAGGCAGAAGGAGTCTGGAAGGGCATCAAGGAATTTTTTGTGTTGTCTGAGAATTTATAGCACGACTTTTGATGCTCCTTGGTTGGCGGTCTCTGAGCAGAATTATATTTGTTGCGATTGCAAACGTAATATAAATGGTGGTCCGATAGTCCAGGATTTATGAGGAAAAAACTTAAATCTACAACATTTCTATCCATGGGACAAAACTAGGTCCAGAGTATGACTGTGGCAGCATGATAGGTCCAGAGACATGTTGGACAAAAACCCACTGGAGTCGATGTATGGCTCGCGAAAGCCTTTTGGAGTGGGTCTGTGGACTTCTCATATAATATAATAAAATCACCAAAAATTAGAATATGATCTGCTATGACTACAAGGTCCGATAGGAATTCAGGGAACTCAGAGAGAGAACGCTGTATTATGGCCCAGGAGGCCTGTAGACAGTAGCTATAAAAAAGTAGTTTCATGATTTCATGACTAGAAGCTCAAAAGACGAAAACGTCATTTTTTTCTTTTTGTAAATTGAAATTTCCTATCGTAAATGTTAGCAACACCTCCGCCTTTGCGGGATGCACGTGGGATATGGTCACTAGTGTAACCAGGAGGTGAGGCCTCATTTAACACAGTAAATTCATCAGGCTTAACCTGTCTCACTCCCCCGTTCCGCTAGCGGAACTCCTCCCACATTCCACTGAAAAGGCAGAGCGCGAAATTCAAAAAAATGTTTTTTTAGAAATATTTAACTTTCACACATTAACAAGTCCAATACAGCATATGAAAGGTACACATCTTGTGAATCAAGCAACATGTCCGATTTTTTAAATGTTTTACAGGGAAGACAAAAATATGTAAATCTATTAGCTAACCACGTTAGCAAAAGACACCACTTTCTAACACCATCAGTTTTTTACTCCATCACCAGCTATCACTAATTCAGCCAAATAAAGATATATATAGCCCACTAACCAAGAAACAACTTCATAAAGATGACAGTCTGATAACATATTTATTGTATAGCATATGTTTTTTTTGGAAAAATGTGCATATTTATGGTATAAATCATAAATTACATTTCAGCTACAATCATAAATTGCACCGAAAGCAGCCATAACATTTACAGACACCAACGTCAAATACCTAATTACTCCTCATAAAACATTTCTGAGAAATACATACTGTGCAGCAATTGAAAAACAGGATTCTTGTGATTCCAGACAATATTTCCGATTTTTAAATGTTTACAGCGAAAACAAAATGTAGCGCTATATTAGCATAGCCACGCCAGCAAGACACACTTGGGCGCGCACAGACCAGTTGACATGCACGACAGATATATGAAATAACATTATAATAAATTTGGTCTTACTTTTGCTGGTCTTTCATCAGAAATGTTGATCAAGGTGTCCTGAGTCCAGATGAGTCTTGTTTCCATTCAGAATGATACTTTCCCTCTTCATTATCATAGGTACTGTCGACGTGGCACGGATCTGTCCAAAGCCAAAAAGTTTGACAACGGAACACGGCAAAACTCCCGAAAAAATTCTAATAATCTTGATTAAACTATATTGAAAAAACATACATTACGATGATATGGTCGCATTTATCAAATCAAATCCGAGCCGGAGATAGTTGACATCCGAAACGGCAGCAAAACAAAACACAATCTCTCTTCAAGTCGCGCACTTCAGATTCCGAAATGGACGGTCACGTCAAAGAAATAGGTCTTATTTCACGTCAGAACAAGATAAACCACAAATTTCTCCTCTGACGTCCTCTTGACACCCAGAGGAAGACGTATGAGGTGTGTTTCGGGTCATAGGTGGCATGACCATGTATAGGCAGAGCGTTGAAGCGAGCATAGACATTTCATTCTACTTCCTGGTCAGGGAAAGTGCTGCCAAATGACCTCTGTTCCACTCAGAGAAAAAATTCAAACGTTTTTAGAAACTAGAGGTTGTTTTCTATCCAATGGTACTAAAATAGAATTAGTGACTAGCAAGAATTGAGTACGAGGCCGTTTAAAAATCTACGATTTTCAACAAAAGTGAAAATAGTACCCCTGGTCCCCAACAGGTTTTAAGCCATGTTTCAGTCAGGCCAATCAAGATATGATCAGTGATTAGTTCATTGACTATAACTGCCTTTGAAGTGAGGGATCTAACATTAAGTAACCCTATTTTGAGATGTGAGGTATCACGATCTCTTTCAATAATGGCAGGAATGGAGGAGGTCTTTATCCTAATGAGATTGCTAAGGCGAACACCGCCATGTTTAGTTTTGCCCAACCTAGGTCGAGGCACAGACACAGTCTCAATGGGGATGGCTGAGCTGACTACACTGACTATGCTAGTGGCAGACTCCACTAAGCTGCAGGTTGCTAACAGCCTGCTGCCTGGCCTGCACCCTATTTCATTGTGGAGCTAGAGGAGTTAGAGCCCTGTCTATGTTGGTAGATATGAAGACCCCTCCAGCTAGGATGGAGTCCGTCACTCCTCAGCAGGTCAGGCTTGGTCCTGTTTGTGGGTGAGTCCCAGAAAGAGGGCCAATTATCTACAAATTCTATCTTTTGGGAGGGGCAGAAAACAGTTTTTAACCAGCGATTGAGTTGTGAGACTCTGCTGTAGAGCTCGTCACTCCCCCTAACTGGGAGGGGGCCAGAGACAATTACTCGATGCCGACACATCTTTCTAGCTGATTTACACGCTGAAGCTATGTTGCGCTTGGTGACCTCTGACTGTTTCATCCTAACATCGTTGGTGCCGACGTGGATAACAATATCTCTATACTCGCCAGTTTTAGCTTTAGCCAGCACCATCTTCAGATTAGCCTTAACGTCGGTAGCCCTGCCCCCTGGTAAACAGTGTATGATCGCTGGGTGATTCGTTTTAAGTCTAATACTCGCGGGTAATGGATCGCCAATGACTAGGGTTTTCAATTTGTCAGAGCTAATGGTGGGAGCCTTCGGCGTCTCAGACCCCGTAACGGGAGGAGTAGAGACAAGAGAAGACTCGGCCTCAGACTCCGACTCGCTACTTAATGGGGAAAACCGGTTGAAAGTTTCTGTCGGCTGATGAAAAGTTGTCCGGCTGCGGGACTGGGATTTATACTAACGTTACTATCTGTACTTACTGGTGGCACAGACGCTGTTTCATCCTTTCCTACACTGAAATTACCCTTGCCTAACGATTGCGCCTGAAGCTGGGCTTGCAGCACAGCTATCCTCGCCATATAGGCGATCGTTCTCCTGTATATTATGAGTACAGCGCTGCAATTAGAAGACATCATGTTAATGTTACTACTTAGCTTCGGCTGTTGAAAGTGCTGACGAACGAACCATGTCCAGATAAAAGCGTCCGGAGTGAAAAAGTTGAATGAGGGGAAAAAAGTTGTGATGGAAAAACTAAAAATATAAACGGTAATATAATATATTCTCTCCCTCTTGCTGCTTCTTCATTTTTGAAGAAACTAATTTTTGAAAACTGTCTTTCGCTCTGTTTGAGTCAACTATTCATCACATTTTATGCACTGCAGTTCTAGCTAGCTAGCTGTAGCTTATGCTTTCCAGTACTAGATTCATTCTCTGATCAGTTGATTGGGTGGACAACATGTCAGTTCATGCTGAAAGAGCACTGATGGGTTGGAGGACGTCCTCCGGAAGTTGAAAATAATTACTGTGATACTCTATGGAAAGGGGTGAGAACCAGAAGGCTCCTAGGTTTTGTATTGAAGTCAGTGCACCAAAGAGGAGGACGAAGCTAGCTGTCCTCCAGCTACACCCATCGTGCTCATCCCCTACAGAGTACTGTTGAGGCTACTGTAGACCTTCATTGCAAAACGGTGTGTTTTTTTAAAGAGGTTAATCAATTATTTGGTGACGTGAATATATTTAGTCTAGTTTTTCAATGTTTTACCATTTTCTATTTTAAGAAATTCACTGAGGAGGATGGTCCTCCACTTCCTCCTCTGAGGAGCCTCCACTGGTGATGGTTCGTGCTTTCAGTTTTTGGTCAATGCTGCCATCTATCCACAGTTTTTGTTTTGAATAAGTTCTAATTTTCACAATGGGAACAACATCCTCTATGCACTTCCAGATGAACTCCGTCACCGAGTCAGTGTATACATGAATACTATTCTGAGGAAACAATATTGAAGCATCTACAGTGCATTCGGAAAGTATTCAGACCCCTTCCCTTTTTCCACATTTTGTTACGTTACAGCCTTATTCTAAAATTGATTTAAATTAATTTGTTTCCTCATCAATCAACACACAATACCCCATAATGACAAAGCAAAAACAGTTTTTTATAATTTTAGCAAATTTATAAAATACAAAAAATATACCTTATTTACATAAGAATTCAGACCCTTTTGCTATGAGACTCAAAATTGAGCTCAGGTGCATCCTGTTTCCATTGATCATCCTTGATGTTTCTGCAACTTGATTGGAGTCCACCTGTGGTACATTTGAATTGATTGTACATGATTTGGAAAGTCACACACCGGTCTATATAAGGTCCCACAGTTGACAGGGCATGTCACAGCAAAAACCAAGTCATGAGGTCGAAGGAATTGTCCGTAGAGCTCCGAGACAGGATTGTGTCTAGGCACAGATCTGGGGAAGGGTACCAAAGCATTTAGAATAAGGCTTAACGTGGAAAAGGTCAAGGGGTCTGAATACTTTCTGAATGCACTGTTTCGATTGGCCAGACCAACGTTGAACAGTTCAATACCACAGATACTTGCTGTTTAAGTTTCTGCCTATTGGAGGAGAGGTGCAAAATGGTGGCGTGATCTGATTTGCCGCAGGTAGGGCGGGGAAGGGCCTTGTAGCCGTCCCAGAAAAGGGTGTAGCCATGGTCCCGGGGGGGGGGGGGGTAAACACTGCCGTGATGATGACAGAATTTTTTTTATCTTGGGAGGTAATGCGGTCGGCATTTGATGGTGAGGTATTCCAGATCGGGAGAACAAATAAAATAATATTATTGCGGGTGCAGTGAAATCTTGTAAAAGGACTTGAGTCCCTGTTCCTTACCACAATCACATCATGAGTAGTTAATCATGAAACATACAGACCCCTTTTTTCCCCCTGCAGAGTTCTTTCTTCCTTTCCGCATATTGAATGATAACCCCTCTGCCTGAATGGACAGGGAAAGTATATCTGGAGAGAGCCATGACTCCGTAAAACAGAGTATGTTAGTCCCTGATGTCTCTCTGGAAGGAGATCCTCGCCCTGAGCTCGTCTACTTTATTGTTCAGGGATTGAAAGTTGACTAGTAATATACTCTGAAGCGGTGGCTGAGCGGAATTTGTAGAATGGTATGAAATGCATCAAATGCATGTTTCCATTTGTTTGCCATTCTATTTGCTCCGTTCCAACCATTATTAAGAGCTGTCTTCCCTTCTGCAACCTCCTGTGGGTGGATGGTATGCACACCTCCTGAGTCTGACTAGGAGCCCGCTCCTTATTCCTCTTCTCCGGCGACGGCGTCTTGGAGCAGACCCCGGGATTAATGGATCTGCCTCGGAGTTTTAATTAAATAAAGGATCCAATCAAATAAAGGATCCAGTTCAGGAAAGTCACGTTTCTGGTGGAAATGCTGGTGATTGACCCTCAATCTAATATCCAAAAGCTATTTTCRGCTGTTGGTAATAATGTAGGAAACGTTCTGAGCAAATAATGTAAGAAATAACACAGAAAAACATGTTATACTGAAAAGTTGGCTAGGAGTTAGAAACAGTGTGACCATGTCTGTCGGCGCCATCTTGTAGACCTCCGCTACACTACTTTGATATGCATCCTGGGGATTAAAAGGTTAGTTCATTTTATGCGCACTGAAAAATAAGTAGGAATCAGAATATACCTGCGTATACCCTCCACTACACCACTGATGACTGCTGAATACCAACTATCAATCACTTAGATCAAGTATTTTCAGGTAGAGATGCACTATGTATACAAAAGTATGTGGACACCCCTTCAAATTAATGGATTCGGCTATTTCAGCCACACCCGTTGCTGACAGGTGTATAAAATCGAGCACACAGCCATGATCTCTCCATAGACAAACATTGACAGTAGAATGGCCTTACTGAAGAGCTCAGTGATGTTCAATGTGGCACCGTCATAGGATGCCACCTTTCCAACAAGTCAGTTCGTCAAATTTCTGCGCTGCTAGTACTACCCGTGTAAACTGTAAATGCTGTTATTGTGAAGTGAAAACATCTAGGAGCAACAACGGCTCAGCCACAAAGTGGTAGGCCACATAAGCTCACAGAACGGGACTGCTGAAGCACATAGCGCGTAAAAATTGTCTACTCGGTTGCAACACTCACTACCGAGTTCCAATCTGCCTCTGGAAGCAACGTCCGCACAAGCTTCATGAAATGGGTTTCCATGGCCAAGCAGCCGCACACAAGCCTAAGATCACCATGCGCAATGCCAAGCGTCAGCTGGAGTGGTGTAATGCTCGCTGCCATTGGACTCAGTGGAAACGCTTTCTTTGGAGTGAAGAATCATGTTTAGCCTCTGGCAGTCCAACAGACAARTCTGGTTTTGGCGGATGCCAGGAGAACGCTACCTGCCCCAATGCATAGTGCCAACTGTAAAGTTTGGCGAAGGAGGAATAATGGTCTGGGGCTGTTTTTCATGGTTTGGGCTAGGCCTTTTAGTTCCAGTGAAGGGAAATCTTAACACTACAGCATAAAATGACATTCTAGACAATTCTGTGTTTCCAACTTTGTGGCAAAAGGCCCTTTCCTGTTTCAGCATGACAATTCCCCCGTGCACAAAGCGAGCTCCATACAGAAATGGTTTGTCGAGATCGGTGTGGAAGAACCTTGTTTTTTTTTTGTTTTTTTTTTTTGTAAGGGGTGGATCAGCTTAATATTGTGGACAGATTGTTGCTTCCATCAATGTAATTGTCTACATCATTTCCAATCCCCCATATCTTTTTGGGGATATATATACACATACTTTTTTTTAGAATATACCTTTATTATTCCCCGCAAACCCTACCACCCTTCACCCAATTGGAGTAAACTTATAAACAATAACACTTAGGCTTCTACCTTCAGTTTATACATCTTATACACATTTTACAGACACAATCTATTTTACAATAGTTATATTTTGTTTGTTTTTAGTCCTTCCTCTATTTCCTAAACTGTCCATCCAGTTTGATTTCTATTTGTACCTGCGCTATTTCACAAAATTTCTGAACCTATATACATTTTATAGACCCTGTATGTTTTACATTGGTTATCTTGTTATTAGTCCCATCCTTCAGCTCCATTCTACCCCTCCCATCTAACTCTCAACGCCATCCATTTTGGATTTCTCTTTGCCATATATTATGATGCTTAAGTACTGAACCTTTCTATTCTCATAGATTCTACAGATTGTAAATTAAAAATAAAAGTTTTTGCCAAAATAATAATAATATTATTGATTGATTTGACTATGGCTTTTCAAATCGCCCAGTATTGCTATCTGCAGTGTTAGTTCTCTGCAAATGTTGCAATTCTTCAGCTATTCCTGGACCTGTGACCAAAAACGAGCTACATATGGACAATACCAAAATAAATGATCTAATAACTCTGCCTCTTCACAGCAAAATCTGCAGAGCTGGGAAGATTGTATCCCCCATATATATAACATTCTATTTTGTATAGTAATATAAATTGAAAAATGTTTAGTTTTGAATCCGGCGTTGTTTTGCGTGTCAATTCATAAACCATGTGCCATGGAAATGGGTACATCGCAGATCTCTTCCCAACTATTTTGCAATTTATATGGCACAGCTGTCAGTTTTTTGGTCCTTAAATGAAATTGGTATACGTTTTTATTTATCACACTTTAACCATTTATGTTCTTTAATACAGGGCCGACATACAAGTTCCTTACTTTTTTTCCCCTTCTACTTGCCTTTTTCATTTTTGTGGTAATGCGGCAATTAGTTGGTTGTAATTTTGGGTAGAGCAGACATTCCCATATGTCTGTGTTAGCTGCATGTGTGACAACTCCACCAGTCCTATTTATGATATCATTCACTAAAATTATACCTTTAAAAAAAAAAAATGTATTTCTTCGAAAAAGACGTTTAAAAAAAAATCTATTTATCAAGATCAACGTGGAAGAACTTGACTGGCCTGCACAGAGCCCTGACTTCAACTCCATCGAACACCTTTGTGATGAATTGGAACGCCGACTGCGAGCCAGGCCAAATCGCCCAACATCCGTTCCCGACCTCACTAATGTCCTGGTTGCTGCGGGGACTTGAGTCCATTCAGCAATGTTCCAACATTTAGTGGAAAGCCGTCCCAGAAGAGTGGCGGCTGTTATAGCAGCAAAGGGGTGGACCAACTACATATTAATGCCCATGACTTTGGAATGAGATGTTCGACAAGCAGGTGTCCACCTACTTTTGGTGATGTAGTGTACCTCGCAAAGCAACTGCTGTCTATCCCTCTTGATTGTGCACTCTTCTCTGTCTCCGTGCCCATACACCAAGTAGGTGGATTATGGTCATTGAAGTTAGTTTACCACAGAAAACATAGTAATTATGTAGAATATTGGCCTTTTGGAAACTACAACCCACTACATCGCACAGTTCGGGCCTGATCTGATCAATCTTTAGAGAAACTGATGCTTATTCAGGTTCATTATTGTCCTGTGGAGGTTGTTTGCTTAGCTCTAATTGCTAGGGCTGAGCCTGACCCTGCTTTATAGGCCCTCCTTGTTCTCTGGCTGGATACGTTTTTCTCGCTCTCTTCTGTCTTTCACATCTCAAGTTACAGTCACTCTGGCCCTCTAGGTTTAGGAAAGGCGAACTTGTTCAAAAGCACAGAGCCTTTTACACTCGGTGACAAAATGCTGTTTGGACTGAACTGAGCTTGGCTTGGGTTCACACATTTATCGTGCTAGAGGAATCCCACTGCCTGGAAAATGGTTTGTGTAAGATTGATTCTCAATGTTGTGCACCAGCCGGGTTTACGTAATATTTCCGTGTTGAGTGTGCGTTTGTTTTTGATGGAACCTGTGCACATACTGTACACACTCACTGTGAACCCAGACCGATTCAGACGGATCTATATTCTCTGGTTGAACAGCAGTGGCGGTCAGTGCCGTTTTAAGATGAGGGAGGACAAAACATTTATTTTTTATGACCATGGCCTTATTTCTATTACAGTATATTGGATGACTCTCATTTATATTCCATTCACCCAGTTCAATGTACCAGTGATAGGTTTAGGCTACTACATGATACTCAAATTTTTCTTATACACATCATGAGGTTGCTACAACCTAGCCTATGAATGAAAGTTTACAACAGGTGCACACAGGTCAAGAGACAAATTTGAGGTGACAGTGACATTCAATACCGCCTTGCACACTCTTGCCTGCATCTAGATGATCTAGGGTGTAATCATTAGTCCAACAGTTGCAAACGAGAGTTTCTATTGGACAAATTCAGGTATGTGTATCCCTGTTTTGTTCCGTTTGAGAAMCATTTTTCAACAGAATCAGTGGAATGAATACATCCCTGATCACGCGTAAACGGAGTTCACTCTCATAACAGCCACGTTGTATTCCTTCTCTTCCCTTCGCTTGTGGACTTCAATGCACAACACATCAACTGTATGTTACCAAACGAAAATAAATTTTCTGATCCTTTGATTGGGTGGACAACATGTCAGTTCATGCTGCAAGAGCTCTGATAGGCTGGAGGACGTCCTCCGGAAGTTGACATAACTACTGTGTACGTCTATGTAAGGGGGTGAGAACCATGAGTCTCCTAGATTTTTTTTTTTATTGAAGTCAATGTAGCCAGAGGAGGACTGACGCTAGCTGGCCTCC
The DNA here is from genome assembly GCF_002910315.2 of Salvelinus sp. IW2-2015. NCBI lineage: Eukaryota > Metazoa > Chordata > Actinopteri > Salmoniformes > Salmonidae > Salvelinus > Salvelinus sp. IW2-2015. The sequence continues at coordinate 46,602,935 of NC_036838.1, forward strand.
GGCTACACCGTGGTGCTACCCTACAGAGTGTTGTTGAGGCTACTGTGGACATTCTTTGCAAAATAGTGTGTGTTAACCAGTTATTTGGTGACATGATTATATTTAGTATAGTTTTATCTAAAAGATATGTTTTTAAGTGTTTTACAATTAACGTTTTTATGAAATTCACTGAGGAGGATGGTCCTCCCTTTCCTCTGGGGAGCCTCCCCTGTTGAACAGAGAGATCACACCAAGGAACTTTGATTAATGGACAGACAGACACAGACCCTGAGCCATCCCAGCGGCAGACAATGTACAGTATGTGTGAGAGGGACGGTGTTTGGTAGTCATTCTCATCTTTTCTATATCTCTATCTGTCTACAGTAACAAAGACCATATGGTCAAAGCTGTATGGTTCCACCCATTTGTCCAAAAACAGCTTGCTGTATGTGTTGTGGGAATGGGTCATTTTCAGAGATGGTTCCCGGTTTTCCTCTCTGACCAATCCCAGCACGGCATCCACAGGGCATGACTAGAAAACCAGGAACACCTGTCACACCTGTCCAAACCCATCATCCCGAGAACCATCTCCCATAGCATCCAATTAGAATATGTGTAATAACATTCGAAAAACAAGGGTAAATATTTGGTTGGAGTAATTAAAATAGTCTTTCCGCCCACCTCACTTTTCACTTGTATCCATGTAATAAAAACAGAAATGTAGGTTCTGGTCTAGCGTGTTTTTAAAGAAGCTCCGGGGGTTTTGAACAGCCTATACCTCTCGTGAGAGTATTCTATACAGTAACATTATATAAGGCTTTATGGCCAAAGCACTTTGTGGTATCGGTGAGGAAATCTTCTCTTGTCTGTTTCCAGTCTATCTGCCCTCTGGTCCCTATCATCAGAACCGATTGTTAAATGCCCTCTGCTGTTCACCTTATCAACCCTTTAAAGATCATCTGTATTCTCATGGACCTCCTTTTGTCTCAATCTCCTCCACTCTTAAAGGGAAATGTCACTCTTTTTCAACATCAAATTCATCATCTCCAGCCACCAACCCAACATCAACATATGTTTTGTAATCCAAAAGATGTTTCCGATGACATCATCCAGAGACACTGATGACATAATCTGGTGTGCATCATGTGATTTTAACTGATTGTGAGCAGGCAAAGGTTACTTTACTAACCTTTGGAATGAATACTATGTAGGTAGCAACCAAGAGTCTGTAACGATGCTGAATTACAGTGAACCTCTCCATGATGACATGATGCAAACACACTGTCATTGTCATTGTCCCTTTACCATAGAAAGAAGGGCAGGGCAACTCATAATAGTGATAATGTAGCCAAAACGAAGCTCTCGGCCTAAACCTGCCTGCCCTGTTTGGGCAGGGCCCTGTGGTTAGTGCTAAGGCCACTCCCTCCCTCTCTAATGACGTCTCTCTGCTGCATGCCTACCTCTCTACGCATGTATATCCCTTATCTAAAGATATCTTTATGAAGATGTAGCCAGAGGGGTTTGGTGGTATCCAGATGTTCATGTCGTTGCTGTACCATACCGGAGTATACAGTATTACTGGAAGTGCACACAAGGGGTGTCATTTAATTCCAAACTGTTTTTGTTGCTATAGTGAGAGAGAAAAAGTGCTAACAAATTACTAGCGAAGTCCCATAGCAGACCCTAGCTAAATGCTAATTGCAAGGGCAGACAACCCAGCTCATAAAGTTATACTACTATTTTAAAGGGCTACTCACAGCTTGCTGCATTCACAAAACACATTTAGGCAGCAGGGATCCTGAACCAGGAGGGGATCGTTTGTCTCTGCTGTAACCAAGAAGCTTGCTCTTGCAAGCTAGCTACTTACATGTAGCTAGCAAATGAACAAACCAAATGCATATTTGGCACATCTTAGATGGTAAATCTGCTAAAAACTAGAAATTAATTATCACAAAAAGGGTCCCCGAGCCAGCCCCCAAAAGTTTGGGAACCCCTGGTGTAGCACACCTCCCCCCAGAAATGAAGGAATTTTCAGGCCAGTTGGTACATACTAGCAACACGCATAACCATCAAACCAGACAGGTAAATTCAGGGCATATAACACAACCCAAAGCAAGGACAAATCGCCTTAAATCTAAAGTTTTATATAGAGCCATAGCTGACGAACTCTTTACCAATCCATATTTCTCAGGAAAAAAAGTAAATCCACCTTAAAGAAAAAAATAAGAGAACATCTAATGTGAAAGACCATATGACTGGGCAGCAAATAGAAAGTATCAACTGAATGTTAAATGTGTTTCCTGTCAGGTATTTTAATTGTTTGTATTGTCTACTTGTTAAATGTTTGTAAAGTCTTCATTTGTAATTGTAATGTCTTATTACAGTTTTTTTTTTACAATGGCTTACACACTAAAGGTGGTACTTGAGGCACACTCAGTGAAACCATTAACTCATGTAACTAATCTCCAGACCAAGTCTGCCACACTGCAAGCACATTATCTGCTTTACACTCAGTTTGTAAAACACACTTTGTGCAGAACACACTTTGTGCAGAACACTAAAMACAGTTCTCTACATTAAACACATCATTCAAAACTAATAGGTCTTGTGTTTCATTTGGAAAACACTGCCATTCAAAATGCCACACTCATTTAACGATTACCTACACCCAGTGCTCACGTGTGAAAACACTTTTAGCTAATTTCTTCACGTAGAAATCAGAGCTTCAGCACTATAAATAGGCTTCAGGTTGGCTTTCTTGGTTTGGACAACAATGGAGGCCAATTTTGGAGAGAGATTTAGAGGAAAAGGAGTGAGAGTAAGAGGGGGGACTGGCCATGCCAGGGCTGGATACGCCACTCCAGACGCTACCTCCCCCACTGTTTAGCCAGAGAGAACATCGCTTGTGATATTGATGAGGTGCTGTGGCCAGACCCAAATAGGAGACAGGATGCACCCTAATTGGTTTTTTTCTTTATAGAAGCAATCCTATTTGTTTATCTTCTACTATATTTGTTTTGTCTGTTACTGTTCATCCTGAAATCTGGATGAAAATACAATGTTTTGAGAACGAAATACATTACATTTTTCCCCCCCTTGCATTTCTGTTTATAGTGTAAATGTATACTGAATATGCTTAAATACTGTATATATTTGTGCACATGTACATGTGAGTGCTATGACAAACTGCCGTGGACTCCACKGCATACTGAACATGCAAAAGACACATGATAGTAGTGGTTTACATTTGTCACATCCGTGTGTAGTTGGCGTGTATAAGAGCTAATCATTTGAAGGTTTGTATGTAGTTTTGATGCAAAAGCACAATTTTGAGTAGAGTTAAAATTAGTTTTGAATTAAGTGTTTGGTTTTGCAAGAGGTCGGTGTGTGTGTGTTGGGGTTTTGTGGGTAGAGTCTCTAGAGAAAAGGAGCCATAGTTTCAGAAATCAGGTGTAAGCAATTGTCAAAAACTGTAATTGGGGTTGGACCCCGGGAAGATCAGCTAACGTTACAACGTTGGCTAATGGGGATCCTAATAAAAATTCAAATTCTTGAGTATTTCAAAATACCCCAGTATACTGCAAAGACGGTATACCGCCAAAGCCAGACATAATCGTGGCTATGTCTCTGCTCATGCTGCTGTTTATATAATTTGGTTTTAGAATGAACTAAAGGAGCAGTAGAATGAGATTATGAAAGAGACCAAGAAGTGGTCACATGGGAACTAATCGCTTCTTTCAGTCAGTTCTATTCACTGGAAGTTTCACTTGTCTTCTGGAGTCCTATATACTTGGTGGAGAATATTTGATGTACTGTATGACTAATCGTGCTTTATCTCACACTAGTCTTGTTCCAAGAAATGTTCCTCCTTCAACCATGTCCTCTGAAGAGTTAATATACCCTACATAGGGATTTACTGTATATAGTTACATATAACTAGACCATAACTAGACATTCCAGTAAAAATCCCACCTAAGTATTCATTTCACTAAGTATTACTTCCTTGAAGGTCACAACTGTTTCATTTGCATATTCCTTGGTGATATATATGGTGACATTTGACTGGAAATGTATGTCACCCAGCCCTCATTTTTTCCTGTCTTGTTCCAGTAACTACTCCTTCTTCATTGGTGTACTTTCAGCATTCCTTGTGTCTGCATGTTACTGTGTGTCATCCATAAAGACATACCACATGTAGCTACTATATTATTAACACAGACCTAAAATGTGACATCCCAGTTGTATATTTATGCTTTCTCTGGCCCTTTAATTCCAGCACACAAGCGTAATATTTACATGAGAGCCTAATCTAAATAGCACAACTTAGGACTCCAACACACAGAAACCTATTCTATCAGTGGTCTGTCCAAGTGGATGTCTCTGACTCCCCACTCGAGGTCCATAGTCTGCATGTTGGTCATGTTTAATTTTTACAAATGACAACTAGCCTGCCTATAGTATGCTGCCCCTCTCCACTGTTCCCCTCCATCTCCCTCTTTCCCCTCTCTTCTCCTATTTTCTCTGCCCACTCTCTCCCCAGATGCATTTGCAAATGTTTTCCACTCTCTCTGGGGAGACAACAGCTCTCTTTTACAGCACTGTATGTGTATATGGCTGCCTGTCTACAATAGAGCGCAAATTTAATTGCTATGTGTATGCTGGTATTTTACAGTGTTTTGCAATGTACTACTGTGAGCTGTTTGACCGCTGGCATTGAGTCTATAGTTGCTTTTCGACTGGTTGCCAGGTTGATTCCAAAGTCTACTTCCTGAAGCTGTGTGCGTGCGTGCGAAGGAAGACTGGGAGAGTTTCACTCAACTGTTTTACCCCTCTTGACTTCAGGCTGCTCAAACTACTCTCCTTCAGACACAGAGAAACCAGATCCAAGCCAGACAGTGTGGACATGTAAATCGATTTAGAACTAAACCAGCTCAGACAGTAACCCTACATAGAATGGTATTGGAGGAAAACCAGTCTACAAACATGGACCAGTTTATTTTAATGTAGCCTAATGAAACCAGAAGTTCTGACTTCAGTCACATCTACCAGTCGTCGTGAGCTGAAAGCCACAAGGTGTTCTAGACTACCTAGCTAACCCAGGTAATGACATGAAATAATGTTAAAATGAGCATGAAAACAAAGCAGTGTCCTCAGATTTTTTACTTTTTACACCCAAGGGCACTCTGTACCACTATGGCAGTACATTGGCAGTGCATACATACACTGCTTGCTGAGAAGTTAAAGGATAAGACCATATCATATCATATCCTTTGCTAATATCACATGTACACAGAGTACTACACTATTGTAACACTAGAGCATGGGTGTCAAACTCTGGCCCGCGGGCCAAATTATATTTGGCCCGCGGGCCAAATTATATTTGGCCCGCGAGACAATACCAAATTACTACTAGAGCTGGCCCGCCGGTATTATACAGCGCATTCACCGCTAATACTACGAATCCCATAATGCTCTGCTGTTGTTTTCGCGCGCCAATCAGGACAGGACCCAGAAACGCCCTCTCCTCTGTGACAGTAGTCATAGCAACATAGACGCTACAACTGTCAGCGCGCTATCCCTTCCCAAAAATGGCGAAAAGAAAGGCAGAAAACAGGAGCTTTCTGGACAAGTGGGAGGCAGAATATCTTTCTCTGTGACATCTCGAGCCATCTCGATGCGCTGAACCTGCAGCTTCAGGGGCGGGGGCGCATCATCACAGACATGTACGCTGCAGTGAGGGCCTTTAAAACTAAACTGTGCCTGTGGGAGAATCAGATGCTGCAAGGAAACCATTGCCATTTTCCCTGCTGCCAAACCATAAAAGCGCAGATCTCTACCGCCGTGTTCCCATGCGCACAGTTTGCTGAAAAACTCAGTGTTCTCGCCGCTGAGTTTAGCCGGCGATTTGCCGACTTCGATGTCCAGAAATGTAGGTTTGAACTGCTTAGTAATCCCTTCGCAGTTGATGTGGAAAATGCACCAACCAACATCCAAATGGAGCTGATTGAACTCCAGTGCAACGACACGCTGAAGTCAAAGTATGATGCTGTGGGCGCCGCACAGTTTCCACGGTTCATCCCTGACACAATGCCTCAGCTCCGCACCCAAGCTGCTCAGATGCTCTCCATGTTCGGCAGCACTTATCTATGCGAGCAACTTTTCTCCTCGATGAAGATGACCAAAACAACTCACAGGAGACGTCTGACTGATGAACACCTTCGCTCGATACTGAGGATTTCTTCAGCTCAGAGCCTGAGCCCAGACATTGATGAACTAGCATCCAAGAAGAGATGCCAGGTATCTGGCTTGGGCACATCAGATTAGATCAGTGTGCAATAATTAATGTTTTCTTTGTGCACTTTTTCTTGCTACAAGGCATGGGCTTGAATGGTTGATTGATTTATTATCATTTTATTTGTAAAATTATTAGCCAGTGGAAAAAGTTTATTTTGGTATTTAAATCAGAAGGCTGCAAATAGAAAAGAGGCATACAATTTTTATTTACATTTTATTTATTTAATAAATGAATGCCATTGATGTGTTTTTTCATTTGAAATTCGATTTTGCATGTCTCCACTATTAAATTATATATTGTATGGTAATAAGCGATGCTTGTTCCATATTCAATGTTAAAGCAAAACTTGTTTGGGTCCATATTAAAAGGTTCATTTGTTCAATGTTGGCCCGCGACTTTGTTCAGGTTTTACATTTTGGCCCACTGGGTATTTGAGTTTGACACCCCTGCACTAGAGCTTTGAAATGAACAGCCACAGGACAGCCAAGTGGCTTGAGTCATGAGATGTATCCTTAGTTTGGTTACAAGGGAGTAGTACTTCTCTGAAAATACTGTTTGTTAATCCACATGATTATGCTCACAAAGACTCAAAATAGGAAAGTAGGGTAGTTATGACACAAAGCTCATAAGAAAACCACTGTGTGGACATTTTTGAAGGAATTCTGTGGGATTTCATGACTGCTTGGGGGATTATGATGTAGGCTAATTCTGCCTCACTCTTTGGCATGCTAACTCATACGATCTGTAGCTCTGCTCCTCTAGTTTTCCGTTCTGAATTAGCCTTTCTGATATAAGAAKGTAGTTCACCACTCACTCTCCATTGGTCCTGTTGCATTATGCAAGACATGGATTCCACAAAATCTAGTGGAAGAACAAGAGGTGTCATAATCCCAGAAACTACATGAAATTCTTTAAAAAGCAACTGAAGAGGACGGCTGTCACCTTTTGAAATTGTTGGGAGCAGTAAGCTGAGCGAGCAGTCTTACTGAACTTACCAGTTCACATTTATTCAGCCAAAGTTATGGATCCTTTGAAGGTGTGCAGCCTGTCATATGAAAACAAAGCATGTCGCCCCCCRTTGGGCCAATCGAGATTACTATAGCTCCCGCCCTGGGCTAATCATTGTAATGTTGTAAATGCCAGATCTCTATGGCAAGACTCATCGTTCACCCAAGTTTTGTCAAATTCTGGCCAGCAGGTAGCCTCGGTTAGAGCGTTGGGCCAGTAGCTGAAAAGTTGCTGGTTTCAATACTAGAGCTGACAAAGTGAAAATAATCTGTTTCTGTGCCCTTGGGCAAGGCAAATTGCTCCAGGGGCGCTGTACAATGGTGACCCCTGACCGTGACCCCACTCCCTGCGGTTGTCTCAGGGCGAGTTAGGATATGCAAAAAAACGAGTTTCCGTTACACACTTGTGTGTAACAGGACAAAAATAAGCACCCCCCAAATTATTGTAATTTTAAAATTGGGCCAGTGCTATCTGAGATATCGCATGTGACTAACCTACTAATGGTCGGAAACAGATCCACAGTCCCCTCCCTGATTTTATCGCAGGGCACAATTAGTAGTTAGTGTAGCTTTGGGGGCATATGAGCAACATTGTCAGGCCTTTTGTGGTTCGTAAGAACGTCAAGGTCACAAAAGCGTGCTGGCCATGGTCCTCTGCTGCATATCCAGTCAGCTGTGCTAACACTCCGTTCTGAGAGCTCACAGACCTCATCACGGTGTTGTTTCCTGTCCTCTATGATGCTCCTGGTCTCTGCTCCGGTAGGTGTTCTATATCACTATATCAGCAAAACCGACCTCAACCTTTTTGGGTCAGATATGGAAGGCTCTTGCAGGAGTAGGGATCTGGTTGGCCTCATTACCCAAGGAAGGACCCCTAGGACTGCATCTCAATGGTCTGAGCCGTGTCTGTCTATATCAGCCAGAAAAACAAACGCATGTAAAGGAGCAGGGTGGACGGACACTATTAGCGGAGGGGAAGGAAATGCCAGCGCACCAGATTTAGAACACTCCCTCTCAGGGAATTAATATGTCATGTGAATCTGATCCCATTGATTTTTCTGTCTGATTCTCTCCTTTTTTCTCGCTGGCTTGTATTGCTCTCACTCTCTCACACAGTTTGCGGAACGGGAGAGGGATTTTCTTCTGAGTCTTTCACAACAGTCTCTCTTCCCTCTGTGATGTCTTGATGAAGGGCTTTATTTCAGCATTAGCACGGCGCGTGACAGTGGGTAGCTTCCACTTCCTCTGTATTTCCTGTCTCTTTGGCAATCGCTGCCCACAGCTGTGTCTACTTCTTGTTTTTAGGATATGTGTTGTGTAAGAGTGTGCTGTGTGAACTTATGTCTGTATTTCATAATTATAATCCTGACTGTGTCTGTCTATGTTTTACAGGAGGCTGCTGGATGAGTGGTCACCATGTCTCCCTTCTTACGCATAACCTTTAATGCGTTTGATGTGGGCGTCTTGCCACCCCTGACTGACGCTCCCTTCTGTGCAATTAAGATGAAGGAGTCCCTCAGCACTGGTCAGTAGCATTACCCATGGGGTACTACTCAGTGGTGGGGAAAAAGTACCCAATTGTCATACTTGAGTAAAAGTAAAGATACCTTAATAGAAAATTACTCAAGTAAATGTGAAAGCCACCCACTAAAGTACTACTTGAGTAAAAGTCAAAGTATTTGGTTTTAAATATACTCAAGTATCAAAGTAAAGGTTATTGCTAAAATATACTTTTATTTCTTATACTTAAGTATAAATTATTTCAAATTCCTTATATTAAGCCAACCAAAAGGTACCATTGTCTTGTTTTTTTACATTTACGGATAGCCMGTGGCACACACCAACACTCAGACATCACTTACAAACGAAGCATGAGTCCACCAGATCAGAGTCAGTAGGGATGACCAGGGGTCTTCTCTCTCCCAACCTTTCACACGTATACAAACACACTTTGTCATGCACATGTGTAAGCTGTTGTAGTAGTGGTGGTGGTGTAACCTGTCTCTCTCTCTCCAGAGCGGGGGAAGACCCTAGTCCAGAGGAAACCCACTATGTACCCTGCCTGGAAGTCCCCTTTCGATGCCCACATCTACGAGGGCCGTGTCCTCCAAGTGGTTCTGATGAAGACCGCAGAGGAGCCATTGGCCGAGGCCACGGTGGGCGTGTCCGTGCTGGCTGAGCGCTGTAAGAAGGGCAACGGCTGTGCTGAATTCTGGGTAGACCTGCAGCCTTCTGGGAAGGTTCAGATGGTCGTACAGTTCTTTGTGGAGGACACAGACACAGCAGGTAGTAAGCCAAACAAACAGGCTCTCAATCTAGCATTTACTGTATATCTCTGTCGCTCTCTGTACTCTCCAGCACTCAAACACACTGGCTACAGAGAGTAAACAGTGGCCTCCAGGCTGCCAGGCCAGCTTGTCACATGGCGCTCAGCCTAGCAGCCATACAGGCCCTGGAAGGAGGATTGTGTGTATCTAGGAGCTGGCATAGGACCCAGACCCAGGGGAAATCTGTATGTTAGAGTGTCCCAGTCTGGGTCACTCTGGGTCGGCCCAGGGTAGGAGAGGGGGTAGGCTGGAGCAGCATCCATCATACCCCCCTCTCTCTGCAGCTTTCCTGAAAAGCAGCTCAGACTGGTATTTTTAGGCCTGTTTGTCTGATTAACCCTCTCTCCCCGACTGTCACCAGCATGTGTCCAGAGTTGGCAGGTGGGAGCATCTCCTCTCTAAACATACACACCAGTCAAGGGAATGAGATGGCAAGGAGGAAATGTGTTAGTCTCCCATTTTCTCATTAGTCTTTTACTCCATCTTCCCATCTGTGTCCTCCTCCCTCACCCTCTTTTGTGTCTTCTCACAGTTCTCATTTCAGTTTTATTTTCTTTGTTTACCTCTCTCACGCCTCTCTCTTTGTTTTCTTTCCATGACCTTTGACCGAGTCCCCTTGGCTTGTGTCAAATATGGTGAATAAATAAGATTGTTTACTCAGGCCATTCACTAATGACAAAAATTGTCATGGTTCCTGTCTGTGTAACTTCTTTGGGCTGCAAGCCCGAAGCCGGGCGCAATATGACAACAGCCACTTCAAGTGCAGGGCGCGAAATTCAAAATATATTTTTTAGAAATATTTAACTTTCACACATTAACAAGTCCAATACAGCATATGAAAGATAAACTTCTTGTGAATCCAGCCAACATGTCCGATTTTTAAAATGTTTTACAGCGAAAACACCACGTATATTTATGTTAGCTCACCACCAAATACAAAAAAGGACAGACATTTTTCACAGCACAGGTAGCATGCACAAAACCAACCTAACTAACCAAGAACCAACCAAACTAACCAAGAAACAACTTCATCAGATGACAGTCTTATAACATGTTATTCAATAAATCTATGTTTTGTTCGAAAAATGTGCATATTTGAGCTATAAATCAGTTTTACATTGCAGCTACCATCACAGCTACCGTCAGAAATGGCACCGAAGCAGCCAGAGTAATTACAGACACCAACGTCAAATACCTAAATACTCATCATAAAACATTTCTGAAAAATACATGGTGTACAGCAAATGAAAGACAGGCATCTTGTGATTCCAGCCAATATTTCCGATTTCTTAAGTGTTTTACAGCGAAAACACAATATAGCATTATATTAGCTTACCACAATAGCCAGAAACACAAGCCATTTACCAGCAGTAAAAGTTAGCGATCGTAACAAACCAGCAAAAGATATATAATTTTTSACTAACCTTGATAAGCTTCATCAGATGACAGTCCTATAACATCAGGTTATACATACACTTATGTTTTGTTCGGAAATGTGCATATTTAGAGCTGAAATCAGTGGTTATACATTGTGCTAACGTAGCATCTTTTTCCCACAACGTCCGGATATTTTTCTGACACTCACATATTCTGACCAAATAACTATTCATAAACATTACTAAAAAATACATGTTGTATAGGAAATGATAGATACACTAGTTCTTAATGCAATCGGCGTGTTAGAATTCTAAAAATAACTTCATTACGATATGCAGTTTACGTTATGGCGAGAGCGTGCCCAAAATCTGGGCGCAAACTACTAGTTCACATGTTCGACAGATATATATGAAATAGCATCATAAAATGGGTCCTACTTTTGATGATCTTCCATCAGAATGTTGTACAAGGGGTCCTTTGTCCAGAACAATCGTTGTTTGGATTTAGAATGTCCTCTTCTCCAGTCAATTAGCACGGAAAGCTAGCAAAGTGGCGCGGAGCTCTCCTTCCTGAACATACGCAGACAAAGCAACACGCCTAACATCCCGAAAWTTTTTCAATAATCTAATAAAACTATATYGAAAAAACATACTTTACGATGATATTGTCACATGTATCAAATAAAATCAAAGCCGGAGATATTAGTCGTCTATAACGACAGCTTTACAGAAGGCAATACCAGGTCACTTCTCGCGCGTTCCAGAAAACAGGAAATTGGGGTCACGTCATGCCAAGAGCTTTTATTCGACCTCAGATGTTATACACTCCATTTCTTCTCTCACTGCCTGTTGACATCTAGTGGAAGGCGTATGAAGTGCATGTATACTAATAAATATCAAGCCCATTTATAGGCAGGCCCTAGAAAAGAGCATCGATTTCAGATTTTCCACTTCCTGTCAGGAAGTTTGCTGCAAAATGAGTTCTGTTTTACTCACAGATATAATTCAAACGGTTTTAGAAACTAGAGAGTGTTTTCTATCCAATAGTAATAATAATATGCATATTGTACGAGCAAGAATTGAGTACGAGGCCGTTTGAAATGGGCACCTTTTATCCAGGCTACTCAATACTGCCCCTGCAGCCCAAAGAGGGTAAGTGGGCTTTCCCTCTCTTGCGTGACACCAGGGTCTCATTTGCAAGGGAGCCCCATGAACATACAATACATAATATCAATACAATACATACAACAAGATTATTCAAAACAAACACCTTTCACGTATCACCTCCCTTAAACTCCATCTAAACGTTCCCGTGTGAACTGGCAGTTTCTCCATAATATCTGGCATGCTCACTTGAAAGAGGGAACAGCTGGCTCTGGTGTACTTAGTGTCCTCGCCCCACCCTTAAAAATGAGTCAGTGCGATGTATCTCTCTGGGGCACCCCCTCTGCGGGCCGGGGACAAGTAGATCAGAGTGGCCCTCCCCGATCAGCAAAAGATTTGGGAGCAAAGTATCTCGCTTTTCTCTTCTATCTCTGGTTTGCATCAGCTGCAGCCACATTTTGCAGAAGGCCATTCTCACTGTTTACTCTGAAAGTCAAACAATTGTGACCTGACCTCATTGTTTAGATGACTTTTCCTTAATCTTCCTCAATTTGATGATTTGATGTTTAAAGAGATTCTCCAGTACTTTTGCATAATTTTTAGCCAGTAGTTCTGAAAGTAGCACTCTCGAGCCAAAAGTGTCCCCTGAAAATGTCATATTTTATGTCACATATGTGCACCAAAAGTCATTGCGCTCTCTCACTCTGCTGTGTGTGCATCTTGCTAGCTGTCACTCAAATGGTGAGGGGCTGAAGTTTATTGGCTAGAACTCTAATTGCTAGGGGGAGAGACCTGAAAATAGCTGTGCAGCAACGCTCCCCATCCCAGACAGGGCTTGAGAGGATCTGCAGGGAAGAATGGAAGAAACTCCCGAATTACAGGTGTCCCAAGCTTGTAGTGTCATACCCAAGAAGACGAGGCTGTAATCATTGCCAAAGGTGCTTCAGCAAAGTACTGAGTAAATGGTCTGAATAATTATGTAAATGTGATATTTACTCCTTTTTTTATACATTTGCAAACATTTCTAAAAACCTGTTTTTACTTTGTCGTTATGGGGTATTGTATGTAGATTGATGGGGGGGGAAATCGATTTAATGCATTTTAGAATGTGCTGTAATACTTTCGGAATGCACTTTATGAACTACACATTGACACATCCAGCCCAAAGCAGGAGGATAACAAATACTTAGTAGTCGCCAAAGTTCCAGAGCATGTCTTTAATAAGCAATCATCTCTAATGCTGAGATATCTGTGTACACGGTCAATCATTTATGTGGGTTTAGAATATAACAATGTAGATACAGGGCACATTATTATGTTTTGCAGTAGTGTAAAGTACTTAAGTAATACTTAAGTCGTTTTTTGTGTTTTTGTATTTTACTTTACGGTTTTATATTTTTTACTACTTTTACTTCACTGCATTCCTGTAATGATGTACTTTTTACTCCATACATTTTCCTTGACACCCAAATGTACTCGTTACATTTTGAATGTTTAGCAGGACAGGAAAATGGTCCAATTCACACTTATCAAGAGAACATCCCTGGTCATATTGCCTCTGATCTGGCACTCACTAAATACACATGCTTTGTTTGTAAATTATGTTGGAGTGTGCCCCTGACTATCCGTAAATTTAAAAAACACAAGTTGTATGGTTTGCTTAATATAAGAAATGTAAAATTATTCTTACTTTTGATACTTAAGTATATTTTAGCAATTACATTTACTGAAGTATATTTAAAATCAAATACTTTTAGACTTTTACTCAATTAGTATTTTACTGGGTGACTCAGTTTTACTTGAGTCATTTTCTATTGTTTCAAACTCTTTTAATTTTCACCAAGGTACAATTTTTAGCTCACAATGTAACACACTATCTAATAATATCACCCACAGCAGACCCAATGGTATATGATTGAGTACATAGAATAATTAATTGTAATATTGTTATGTGTGCCGAGCAGCGTTTAAGTCGAACGTGAAGGGGTGTGAAGAGGAGGACGGGGCGATGACACTGACCCGAAGGAGAGGAGCCATGAAACAGGCCAAGGTCCACTTCATCAAGAGCCATGAGTTCACAGCCACCTTCTTTGGACAGCCCACCTTCTGCTCTGTCTGCCGGGAGTTTGTCTGGTGAGAGACGCAGACCACCCCATCCATACACCACCRTGACCACCACACTGACCATGACAAACACCGTTGAGCTTTCAACCTGTTTTACAAGTGTCGTTTTGCTACACAATGGTATTATGCCTTGGCTTAGCAGTTAACCACAGTACAGTCGACTGATAACCCCAAAACCAGCCCCCCATGGGGTCTCTAAGTAGACCAATTAACAGCTCTAATTGATCCATAACTGGAGCAGTCTGTCCAACAATAACAGTAAGACTGGCTGGCAGCGCCTGTTCTGTGAGCAGTGTGAGTCGCTGTCTGGGGAAAACCCACAGGGTGTTGCTGCAATGTTCCAACAATGTCAGCACAATTACTAGTGCAGGGCTGCCCCCTTCCTGCCAGAGAAGAAAGTTGTTATTGGTGCCTTATGGTGACAGGTTGTGCAAAAGATGAATGAATGTCTCTCCTCTCATTCTGTTGAACTACCATTTGTTTATTGTCACTGTCAATACTTTATATTGAGATATTCTTACTATCTGTCAGTATGCCTTTTGGGAGAAGTGCACAACGATTAGTAATTTATTGTATGAATCTTCACCCTGTTTTTCTTTCCAAACAGGGGATTCAACAAGCAAGGCTACAAGTGCAGACGTGAGTGTCTCTGACCCCCTTGCCGTTAAAATGTTTCACTATATGGAAGTTGTTTTGGTGCTTGGAGTGAAACATCCAAAGCGTTCACTCTGCAATAATTTACTCCCAAAATATACACGCATTTCTCATATCAATAAGTGAATATCTTAACTAGCAGCTTTCCCTAATGTGGCTTAATCTCTGTCTCAGAATGCAACGCCGCCATCCACAAGAAATGTATTGATAAAATCATCGGGAGGTGCACAGGAACAGCAGCCAACAGCAGAGACACTATGGTGAGCAACATGACCTCACCTCCCAAAACATATAAAAAACCTGGATATAATACTGTGTGGCCAATTGGCACCATGTAATCTACTGTAGATGGTGTTTGAAGATCAGTTTTCTATGGAGTGATTCCCTTGATTTTATATGTTGACTAGGGTCGTAATTTTTCCATGTTGTTTTCTCTGATCGCATCGGAGTCATGCAGCTGTGCGAACTGTTCCACGTTATTCTACACCCCTCAATAGGCAAGACGAGACACTTTCAGGGAGGTCAAATCAACAGCTATCAGAGACCAGGAGAACTGTGTCAGGCAAATCAATAGGCTTGTGTTTAAAACTGAACAGTGGTGCTTCATTCCAGCTGTAATTTAGCTAAGATTTCAAAAGGCGCTCGCACATCTGAGCTCTGACAAAGGCTGTGAGGCCGATACATAAAGCTTATTAAAGAGCAGTGATACTATCAAGAGCCGTGTGCGGGTTCCTTCTTTTTTCTCATTTTATTCAGCTGTAATTTAGCTAGCACGGGACCAAAGTAGCCAGTATGGTGCCAGTGGATTCAGCATAGGACAGTTATTACCAGTAGTGGAGCACTTTTGACTAGTGTTGCAGTGTTGCAGCCATGAAGTACTAGAAAGACTGATAGTATTTGCAGCAGTGGGATCAGCTCTATAGCACCTGTGGCAGTTAGGATAGAGAGGCCTTCTCTTCAGAGGTTAGAGGTGAACCTGTTCCCTGTCTGCAGCCTGTATGGGAACAGTACAGGTGGAGTGGTTGGCAAGTCAGTGCTGTGAGGGTGGAGTCAGTCCACCAGTTAAGGGTGTAGGTGAGTGCCCCCTGCTCCCTTTGGGGAACCATGAGGAGTTTCAGAAGGGCTGTGAGGCCCCACAGACTCCCAGGTCTTTGGGCAGTGCTCATTGGTACTATGGACTGTCTCTTTGATGACGGGAGCTCTGTGTCTACAGTTCCAGAAGGAGCGCTTTAAGATCGACATGCCGCATCGCTTCAAGAGCCACAACTACTTGAGCCCTACCTTCTGTGACCACTGTGGCAGTATGCTCTGGGGAATGGTCAAGCAGGGCCTCAAGTGTGAAGGTAGGTGTGAGGCCGCCATCTCTGTCTCTGTGTGTCTCTCTCTCTCAATTCAATTTCAATTTATGGTGCTTTCTGGCATGGGAAACATGTTTACATTGCCAAAGCAAGTGAAATAGATAATAAACAGAAGTGAAATAAACAATAACACATTTACAGTTAACATTACACTCACAAAAGTTCCAAAAGAATAAAGACATCTCCTAAACGATATCTTAACCATCAATAAGAAACAATACTGTGCAGCCGTATTCATTGACCTGGCCAAGGCTTTCGACTCTGTCAATCACACCATCGTCATCGGCAGACTCGATAGCCTTGGTTTCTCAAATGATTGCCTCGCCTGGTTCACCAACTACTTCTCTGATAGAGTTCAATGTGTCAAATTGGAGGGCCTGTTGTCCGGGCCTCTAACAGTCTCTATGGGGGTGCCACAGGGTTAAATTCTTGGGCCGACTCTCCTTTCTGTATACATCAATGATGTCACTCTTGCTGCTGGTGAGTCTCTGATCCACCTCTACGCAGACGACACCATTCTGTATACTTCTGGCCCTTCTTTGGACACTGTGTTAACAACCCTCCAGATGAGCTTCAATGCCATACAACTCTCCTTCCGTGGCCTCCAATTGCTCTTAAATACAATTAAAACTAAATGCATGCTCTTCAACCGATCGCTGCCTGCACCTGCCCGCCCGTCCAGCATCACTACTCTGGACAGTTCTGACTTAGAATATGTGGACAACTACAAATACCTAGGTGTCTGGTTAGACTGTCAACTCTCCTTCCAGACTCACATCAAACATCTCCAATCCAAAGTTAAATCTAGAATTGGCTTCCTATTTCGCAACAAAGCATCCTTCGCTCATGCTGCCAAACATACCCTCGTAAAACTGACCATCCTACCGATCCTCGACTTCGGCGATGCATTTACAAAACAGCCTCCAATACCCTACTCAATAAATTGGATGCAGTCTATCACAGTGCCATCCATTTCGTCACCAAAGCCCCATATACTACCCACCACTGCGACCTGTACGCTCTCGTTGGCTGGCCCTCGCTTCATACTCGTCACCAAACCCACTGGCCCCAGGTCATCTACAAGACCCTGCTAGTTAAAGTCCCCCCTTATCTCAGCTCGCTGGTCACCATAGCAGCACCCAGCTGTAGCACGCGCTCCAGCAGGTATAGCTCTCTGGTTACCCCCAAAGCCAATTCCTCCTTTGGCCGCCTCTCCTTCCAGTTCTCTGCTGCCAATGACTGGAACGAACTACAAAAATCTCTGAAACTGGAAACGCTTATCTYYCTCACTAGCTTTAAGCACCAGCTGTCAGAGCAGCTCACAGATTACTGCACCTGTACATAGCCCATCTATAATTTAGCTCAAACAACTACCTCTTCCCCTACTGTATTTATTTATTTATTTTGCTCCTTTGCACCCCATTATTTCTATTTCTATTTTGCACATTCTTCCACTGCAAATCTACCATTCCAGTGTTTTACTTGCTATATTGTATTTACTTCGCCACCATGGCCTTTTTTTGCCTTTACCTCGCTTATCTCACCTCATTTGCTCACATTGTATATAGACTTATTTTTCTACTGTATTATTGACTGTATGTTTGTTTTACTCCATGTGTAACTCTGTGTTGTTGTATGTGTCGAACTGCTTTGCTTTATCTTGGCCAGGTCGCAGTTGTAAATGAGAACTTGTTCTCAACTAGCCTACCTGGTTAAATAAAGGTGAAATAAATAAAAATTGTCATATTATGTTTATATACAGTGTTGTTACGATGAGCAAATAGTTAAAGTACAAAAGGGAAAACAAATAAACATAAATATGGGTTGTATTTATTTACAACGGYGTTTGATAGAGAGAACAATCTTCAATCCACCCAATATTTTAACTCTGCCTCTTATTTCTTTCCCTCCATTTTCTCCCAGCTACTATCTTACTCTTCTCTCCTCTCTCCTGTTAGACTGTGGCATGAACTCCCATCACAAATGTGAGAAGAAAGTGGGAAATCTCTGTGGAATCAACCAGAAACTCCTGGCTGAGGCCCTGAACCAAGTTAGCCAAGTGAGAAAGACAGGGGCACATGGTCATGCCCACATTCAAACATACTAATGTATTTTATGGAGTCATGAATGCACATTCATAACCCTATTGTAATAGCATTATACCTCTTCAGAAATCCACAAGACTGTCTGAATCCAACAACTCTGAGTCAACGGACATTGGAATCTACCAGGACTTCAACAAAAGCCCAGGAGTGGACCCTAGTGGTAAGTAGCTGTCACTGCTGCAGTTGGGAGCACATGTTATTCTGCAGTAAACAATATTTTGGTCCTTAACAATGTAGGTCTTTAGTTCTCTTTCGGTTTTTGTGTGTATGCATCTATTGACATTATGCCCGTCTCTTTGTGTGTGTTTGTGTTCAACAGAAGGCTATGAGAAGCTGTGGGAGGGAGGTAAGGGCCCTGCCCCAGCCAGCATCACCCCCAAGACCCGCCTCACCATTGACAGCTTTGTGTTCCACAAGGTGCTGGGCAAGGGCAGCTTTGGCAAGGTACAGTACAACCACTGCTACATTCCTCATGCTCATGCCACTGACACCCATGCATACAGACTCAATGGCCTTCAAACACATCACTTGTCTAAAAGGTTTGTCTAAAAGGTTCCAAGGCACTCTTCAACTGCTGAGAGCCAACTTACTGTAGTGGTTTAGTTAGTATGTGACCCGTGTTATTATCTGTTGTTGGAGTAGCTACAGTGCATCCGGAATGTATTCAGACCCCTTTTTCCACATTTTGTTACGTTACAGCCTGATTCTAAAATGGATTCCATGAGAACATTTTCTCATCAATCTATACAAAATACCCCATAACCTTATTTACATAAGTATTCAGATGCTTTGCTATGAGACTCGAAATTGAGCTCAGGTGCATCCTGTTTTCATTGATCATCCTTGAGATGTTTCTACAACTTGATTGGAGTCCACCTGTGGGAAATGTAATTGATTGTACATGATTTGGAAAGGTACACACCTGTCTATGTAAGGTCACACAGTTGACAGTGCATGTCAGAGCAAAAACGAAGCCATGAGGTCGAAGGAATTGTCTGTAGAGCTCCGAGACAGGATTGTGTCGAGGCACAGATCTGGGGAAGGGTACCAAAATGTTTCTGCAGCGTTTGAAGGTTACCACAAACAGTGACTTCATTCTTTCTTAAATGGAAGATGTTTCGAACCACCAAGACTCTTCTTAGAGCTGGCCGCCCGGCCAAGCTGAGCAATCTGGGGAGAAGGGCCTTGGTCAGGGAGAAGACCAAGAACACGATGCTCACTCTGAAAAAGCTCCAGAGTTCCTCTGTAGAGATGGGAGAACCTTCCAGAAGGACAACCATCTCTGCAGCACTCTACCAATCAGGCCTTTATGGTAGAGTGGCCAGACGGAAGCCACTCCTTAGTAAAAGACACATGACAGCCCACTTGGATTTTGCCAAAAGGCACCTAAAGACTCTGACAATGAGAAACAAGATTCTCTGGTCTGATTAAACCAAGATTGAACTATTTGCCCTGAATGCCAAGCATCACGTCTGGAGGAAACCTGGCACCATCCCTACGGTGAAGCATATTGTGGCAGCATCATTTTGTGGGAATTATTTTCAGCTGCAGTTACTGGGAGACTAGTCAGGATCGAGGGAAAGATGAACGGGGCAAAGTACAGAGAGATCTTTGATGAAAATCTGCTCCAGAGCGTGCAGAACCTCAGACTGGGGCGGAGGTTCACCTTCCAACAGGACAACGACCCTAAGCACACAGCCAAGACAATGCAGGAGTGGCTTCGGAACAAGTCTCTGAATGTTCTTGAGTGGCCCAGCCACAGCCTGGACTTGAACCCCATCGAACGTCTCTGGAGAAACATGAAAATAGCTGTGCCTCAACACTCCCCATCCATCCTGACAGAGCTTGAGAGGATCTGCAGAGAAGAATGGGAGAGCTTGTAGTGTCATACCCAAGAAGACTCGAGGCTGTAATCGCTGCTGAAGGTACTTCAACAAAGTACTGAGTAAAGGGTCTGAATACTTATATAAATGTGATATTTCATTTTTTTATGTCTTATTAAATAGCAAAAATGTCTAAATTCATTATGGGATGTGTGTAGATTGATGAGGGGGRAAAAACAATTGAATCAATTTTAGAATAAGGCTGTAACCTAACAAATGGCCTGCTCTGGTCTGATAGTTTAGTATGTTCAACGTGAGTATTCGGCTGTGCTGTATCACCTCTCCTGTGTGGTGCTCCAGGTCCTGCTGGCTGAGCTGAAGGGGCGAGGGCAGTACTTTGCTGTGAAGGCCCTGAAGAAAGATGTGGTTCTGATGGATGATGATGTGGAGTGTACCATGGTGGAGAAGAGAGTCCTGGCCCTGGCCTGGGACAACCCCTTCCTCACACACCTCTACTCCACCTTCCAGACCAGGGTGAGACCCCTACCCCTCTCCATAGCTTTATCTTTCATTAGGATTTACCGTCCATCACTACCTCCACACACACAGCACTCCTGGAACAATTGTATATCAGACTGATGTGTGTCACTCGACTTGGGTGTTTAGACAGTAGTTTAACTGATAGGAGTGTGTGTGTGTGTGTGTGTGTGTGTGTTACCAGGAACACCTGTTTTTCGTGATGGAGTACCTGAATGGAGGAGACCTGATGTTCCACATACAGGATAAGGGTCGCTTTGACCTCTACAGAGCCACGTGAGTGACAGACTACAGTGTTAACTCACTATCCACCAGACACAAAGTAGTTATTTACTTAGAACTCACCCACGACAGTTTTATAGCAGGTTAAGGGCAGACTGTAGGCCTTTCGTAGGGATGATGCACCAGAAGTAATTTGCCCTCTACCACTCTTCTCCCCCAGGTTCTACTCAGCAGAGATCATAATTGGACTGCAGTTCCTCCACTCCAAAGGAATAATTTACAGGTGAGATCAATTAACTTTTATGGTCTCGTCTGGCCTTGCACTTGATTTCCCTTATTCATCCCTGTACTAGCGCTTAGTAGATGGATCATCCCCCCCCCTCCCAACCCTTCCCTGCTACAGGGACCTGAAGCTGGACAATGTGATGCTGAACAGAGACGGCCACATTAAGATTGCTGACTTTGGGATGTGCAAGGAGAACGTGTTTGGAGAGAATCGGGCCACCACTTTCTGTGGGACGCCGGACTACATCGCACCAGAGGTGTGTGTGACTGTGTCTGTGCAGGATAGGGTATTGTGGGATTCTGTTTGTAAAGCAATTTACACTCTCTGTCCTGTATTTGTAAGTCTGTGTTTTGATCCTGACTGTAGAAGATGACTCTTAACATTGTCCATGTGTATGTCTGTCCATCCTCAGATCCTGCTGGGACAGAAGTACACCTTCTCCGTGGACTGGTGGTCGTTTGGGGTACTGGTGTATGAGATGCTGATTGGCCAGTCGCCGTTCCAGGGTGATGACGAGGATGAGCTGTTTGAGTCCATCAGGATGGACGTGCCTCACTACCCTCGCTGGATCACCAAAGAGGCTAAGGACCTGTTGGAGAAGGTGCAGCTGCTGCTCATTCTCTTCTCTCACTAACTCCCCACACAGCCTTGACCTCCTTTTCACAATGTTGTGTGCCTGTAAATCTGTGACAGTGGGTGGCAGATTGGTGTCCACTAGTAAACAATGCAATCAGTCTTGCAATTTCACYTGACTTTCATCAACACTAGCCATGCACACAGACATTCACACACAGCCACACCAAGACTTACAGAGAAAGACAGGCATTGGAATGACACAATGTTTGTTGCCTGTGATTAAAAGGTTATTTTCCCTTACATATGCAAGCAAAGTTTCCACACCCTTGTTACCTTGCTATTATATCCCTCTCAACCCTGGCCATCTACACACTCACAAGCTTGCACACATGCAGGCACAAAAACACACACCTTAAATCCAAGCTGGATGCTTGTCCCAAAGCTGTTGTGTGTCTCTGTTCCCCATCCCTAGCTGTTTGAAAGAGACCCCAGTCGCAGGCTAGGTGTGGTGGACAACATCCGTGGCCACTCCTTCTTCAAGACCCTCAACTGGCCTGCCCTGGAGAAGAGAGAGGTGGACCCCCCCTTCAAACCTAAAGTGGTACGATCTGGTTCTCTGACTTATAATGGAACTGTGGCTAGTGAAACTCACACACTAATGCTCTTTTCAGATTTGTTTACACCATATTAATTGTTTATTTGGAGTTGTGTTGTGAATGGTGTCATTGGTCTATTGTTGAACTGACAGCCCTTCTCTGCCAATCACAGAAAGGCCCCAATGACTGCAACAACTTTGACCGGGAGTTCCTGAGTGAGAAGCCCCGCCTCTCCCACACGGACAAGAACCTAATCGACTCTATGGACCAGACAGCCTTTGCAGGCTTTTCTTTCATCAACCTCAAGATGGAATGCATTATGGACAAATGAAGGCACAACAAGATTCCCCCATCTCTTCGTTCCAACCGCACCATTATAAACGCATAGGAAAGGGAGGAGGGGGAAACCAGTGTTGCATTTATCTCTGTGGTGGTTCCTTCAATAACGGTGTCTTTATTTTCCTTGGGATCAAACCTTGAATCAATCCATGTACTGTACTTTATCCTCCAACATACATCAACACACTCATTCACACACACCCCATAGCTCAGACAGTTGTTTAGTATTGTCCATGCTGGGATGTCAGGGGTCAAATGTGGCTCTCTCACACACCTGTGTGCTCTGTATGTCACTCTTTCCCATCCCATCATTCACATAATTGTTTTGTGTGTGTGTTTTTACTGTCCTTGTGGATACCAGAAGTCCCTACAAGGATAGTAAAACAAGGATAATTCAGACAAGTGAGGACATTTTGCTGGTCTTCACAAGGAAAAATGCTATTTTAGGCTTAGGGGTTAGGGTTAGAATTAAGGTTGGGGCTAGGGGTTACGGTTAGGAGTTAGTTAGGTATAGTTTGGGGTTAAGGTTAGATTTAGGGGTTAGGGTTAAGAATTAGGTTGGGGCTAGGGGTTTAGTGTTAGGTATAGTTTGGGGTTAAGGTTAGATTTAGGGGTTGGGTTAGATTAAGGTTGGGGCTAGGGGTTACGGTTAGGAGTTAGGGTTAGGTATAGTTTGGGGTTAAGGTTAGAGGTTAATTTTAGGGGTTAGGGTTAGAATTAAGGTTGGGGCTAGGGGTTACGGTTAGGAGTTAGGGTTAGGTATAGTTTGGGGTTAAGGTTAGATTTAGGGGTTAGGGAAAATAGGATTTTGGATGGGAATCAAGTTTTTGGCCCCCACAAGGATAGCAATATAAAAGTTTGGGTGTGTGTGTTGGAGCACTCACTTACTGTGCATAAATGCATGCATGAATGAATATGTCTGAGTGACAGCATGAATCTCGAGTATATTTTAAATGTTTTATAATGAAAAGAACGTTTATACTTTTTCAGGTGCGAATTCCGTACCCTATGGAAGGTAAAATTAATTCAATTGAAAGGGTGATAAAAAAACTAATTATAGAACACCCAAGTTACAGGACCAGTAGAGGATGCACAGATTTATACAGGCATGGATAGTCTCTCACATTTGTCTGCCCATCCACATGATATAAAACTAAGGATTTGTAAATGGTACTGCAGCTTCCCCACTCTCCGGAACAAACCAGAGCTACTCTGAACAAACCACGGCTACTCTGATTCAGATCTGCGTTACAGTAGTGTGAAATGGAGTGGGACATCATACTGGAGGGAGTCAATGTAATGGTACTCTGCAGTCATTCGTCTTGAAGGTTATGGCTGTGTGTTGGGGGGGATTCCTTTAGCAAAAGGATGGATAAATTGGGTCTTGTGTTACTTGAATGTAGGTATTTTAAAAAGCAAATAATAATAATAATATGCTGTACGTTAAATTAAAATGGTATGTGCATTGCCTTCAGAAAGTATTCACACCCCTTGACTTTTTCCACATATTGGTGTTAGAGTCTGAATTTAAAATTGATTAAATTTAGATTTTTGGTCACTGGCCTACAAAAACAATAACCCATTATGTCAAAGTGGAATTGATTTTTTAAAACATTTTTACAGATTAATTAAAAATGAAAAGCTTATGTCTTGAGTCAATAAGTATTCAACCTCTTTCTTATGGCAAGCTTAAATTAATTCAGGAGTAAAAATGTGCTTTTCAAGTCCCAAGTTGCATGGACTCACTTTGTGTGCAATAATAGTGTTTTTAACACAGTCATAAAAAATTACCTAATCTCTGTACCCCACACATACAGTTATCTGTAAGGTCCTTCAGTGAAGCAGTGAATTTCAAACCCAGATTCAACCTCAAAGACCAGGGTGGTTTTCCAATACCTTGTAAAGAAGGGTACCTATTCCTAGATGGGTAAAAAAAACAAAAAGACACTGAATATTCCTTTGAGCATGGTACAGTTATTACACTTTGGATGGTGTATCAATACACCCAGTCACTACAAAGATAAAGGCATCTTTCCTAACTCAGTTGCCAGACAGAAAGGAAACCGCTCAGGGGCCAATGGTGACTTTAAAACAGTTACAGAGATTAATGGCTGTGATAGGAGAAAACTGAGGATGGATCAACAACATTATAGTTACTCTGCAGTACTTACCTAATACACAAAGGGAAAAGATGGAAGCCTGTACAGAATAAAAATATTCCAACCAGGCACTAAAATAATACTGCAACAAACATGGCAAAGCAATTAACTTCTTGTCCTGAATACAAAGTGTTTGTTTGGGGCAAATCCAATACAAAACTTTTCTGAGTACCACTCTCCATATTTTCAAGCATAGTGGTGGCTGCATCATCTTATGGGTATATGTGTAATCGTTAAGGACTGGGGAGTTTTTCAGGATAAAATAGAAATGGAATGGCGCTAAGCACAGGCAAAATCCTAGAGGAAACCCTGGATCAGTCTGCTTTCCACCAGACTCTGGAAGATTAAATTCACCTTTCAGCAGGACAATAACATAAAACACAAGACCACATCGATACTGGTTGCTTACCAAGAAGACTGAATGTTACGGAGTGGCCAAGTTACAGTTTTTACTTAAATCTATGGCAAAATCTATTGCAAAACCTGAAAATGGTTGTCTAGCAATGATCCACAACCAATTTGACAGAGCTTGAAGAATTTTGAACAGGAATAATGGGCAAATGTTGTACAATCCAGGTGTGGCATGTTCATAGAGACTTACCCAGAAAAAGACTCATAGCTGTAATCGCTGCCAAAGGTTCTTCTACAAGGTATTGACTCTGGGGTGTGAATACTTATGAACATTTCTGTACTTCATTTTCAATTCATTTGAAAACATTTCTAAAAAAAACATTTTCACTTTGTCATTTTGTGTTGTGTAGATGGATGAGAAAAAAATATTTAATCAATTTTCAATTCAGGCTGTAAGACAACAAAATGTGGAGTAAGTCAAGGGGTATAAATATTTTCTGAAGGCACTGTATATTGCTCTAAATAGTTACAATATTTGGTGACGTAAGGATATACTTTTTTTTACTGTCTTCRTATTTTACATCTGATTATAAATAAACAGATATTTAACTCTAAATTGTTGTCCAGAAAATATCAATATTGTAGGCTACTGATAATTGTTTGTCCTTCTATTCTCCTTGTAGGCTTACTCAGTGGTTAGTTTAGTTTTTATTCCCTGGCATGATGTTTTCCCATTTTGCAAAAATGTAGRCACTTTTTGATCATTTGTTTTCACAATTTCACTCCTCAGATGCACTTTCACAGGCGGGTGGCCTATTAACTGGTTACAATAGGACTTTGGCTAACCTGCCATCTAGCGGCCAGGTGCTACAATTACTATTCATCTCTTCATTGTGTCCGAGCCTCCAAGGCCGACGACATTCATGCAGTGCGCAACGGGAGTGTCCTCCGAGTCCGCTCTCTCTCTCTGGCATCACAATATAGGCTCACTGCACTCTTCTACAACGTTTGAAAAGTTGCATCATTACGACGTCGGACAACATTACAAGCCTTCTGAGGCTGACTTGCTCATGAAGTTTGCATGAATTAAGACTAGCCCATAAGGCATTTATAAGCATAGGACTGCATGTTATTCTATCCTATGCATCTCGGACACCAGTGAAATCTGAGACTTTATCATGAACTCGTTTTCTACAACATAAAGTTACATAGGCCCATGTATGTTTTAAAATTACACTATATCCCCCTTTGTTTCATAGGTTATTATCATGTCTGTAGTTAGACTACACATTTTTTTAAAGAAAGATCAAATCGACGTTGTAAAATTGGAAAGAAGTTAGGCTAGAAATTGTTTTAATGTTCAAACCATTCGTGCCATTCATTCAAGCATATTGAATGAATTCTCCTTATGCCACATTTATTGAATTGTAGTTATACCATTTCCTTTCGCAACGACTGTGGGACGGAAATCTCAGAAATGTTTTCTACCAAATGGATTGGTCTTTTGTGAGGATTAATTAATCTTTAGCCTAGTCTACATCGTCGTCGTGAGAACATGCCTTTATCAAACGGGGCTCCTTTTAATATAGCCTAGTCAAAACGAGAAACACATTTGGTTCGCCGTGAAATTGGAAGCATATTGCTATGAAAGCATATTTCTAAAAGCTCCACACCCAAACATTTCGCAAACACCTTATTATCACACAGTCCCCGACACCCCCCATCATATCTTAGATTTTCTGATTGTGGAAAAAAAAGCCTGCTATGTTCTTCCATTATATCCTTCAGTTTCCTCATCTGTATATGTATTTATGTGCGGAACAATGAGGCAAATGTAAGCATCTCGATGCGTTTATTTTTCCAGGCAAAAGTCAATATCACCTTCACAGTTTTTTTTATATAAAAAAAATGCCAATCAACAAAAGTGAGTCGTTTATGCATGCGATCCATATCAACGATTAAACAAAGTGTTCAATCCATAGGGAAWTTAGCCAAACGTAGGCTAAAGCTTCTGTCTCAATCAACGTTAAAGAATATTAATATTATTTGCCTCCTCTGAAATAGGCTATTTCTGAATAAAAAATAAAACATTTTTTTCTTTTTCTTTGCATCTGTTAATACTGGTTTTGGAGATGTCAATTTGTATTGTTTGAAGATGTTAGTCATTTTTTCATTGTCAAAGCCGACAATATTATCTACCCGGGTTTAGAATGTGGATATAGGCGGCAGAACATGCGCAGTGGCAGTTTGTGCCATATTGGAATGAGGTCGTGAACGACTAGGCGGAAAGAGACGGCATCTAAAACCGACTTGAAAAACTATTTACTGGTAAGAATCAGATTATGTAACCAAATACTCACATACTATATTTTGTTTATTACGAGCTTAATATGATATAATGCATTTTGATGCTGTCTGCGTCTTTTTTCCCGTCTCTAAAAAAGATGACTCGGGCTCGGTCGAGTGCAAGCGCCCTTATTGCTCGCTACAGTGTAGCTAGCCTATTGCTCAAGCCATGACGTTCCAGTAACTTGACTTGGTCACAGACGTTTTTAGCATGTGCCGACTCAGCCGCATTCGACTTGGTGCATTTGCCATCAGAACTGACCTATATGGAATAAACACAGAGGCTATGAAATATGTTCTTTCTTGCATTCTGTGTCCTTCTCTTTATTGCACGTTCCAGTGTGAAAGTTGGATCATCGGCGCTCGTRCCTGTGCAAAGCTATTGCGTTAATAGCTTGAAAATTATTGAAAGCGTCTATCGAGAATTCCCCGAAAATGTTGTTACTGAACTTAATCCATTTATCGCTCTTATATAATAAAGGTTGCAAGATTTATAATAGACGACTCTGGTGTATTTGACTTTAAATCAAATAGGCCTAGGAATCATTTAGATTTAATTTTAATTTTATTTCATTGTTGTTGTATGCCCAACAGATAAATGATGCTATAAACATTGCCATTTTACACGTAGGCTAATCTAAGCACTAAACGGA
The DNA here is from genome assembly GCF_002910315.2 of Salvelinus sp. IW2-2015. Lineage (NCBI taxonomy): Eukaryota > Metazoa > Chordata > Actinopteri > Salmoniformes > Salmonidae > Salvelinus > Salvelinus sp. IW2-2015. The sequence goes on from NC_036838.1 coordinate 46,631,152, forward strand.
CTATTTCTCTCAACTATAACTCCAACTTCCCAGTTATGCAACTTGAGTAATCGCAGCAACATTGTTTCAATTGACCTTTTGCTATAAACTGCAACATTGTTTCAATTGATGTGCCATATAGCCTAAAATGCAACATTGTTTTATTTGACTTGCCGATGAAATATCAATATGAAGTGTTTTTTGCATAAAAATGTGATTTCCACTTCTGCCGGCCAAGCACTTCTATGGGCATTAACACGAAAATTCCAGTTCAAATGACAGTTTCAATACTGCGCTTTATGGGGACAACAACTGTCTTCTGACGTGCGAGGGGCACTCGGGCACCACAGTTACATTCGGCCACTATTTGACAATGGCAACATACAACACTGAAATACAATCTCTCAAATAACAAGAAGCCTATGTGTAAGCTAATTGCTGACAATAAGGATTCATCAACACATCGTGTAGGCTAATATTGTTGTAAACTTGTTATACTTGATGAAAATACTCCCATTAGTCTAAGGTTATTCTTGACATAAACCCATGTCATCAACAGACGTCACTTTCGTTTACAGTACATTTCTCAAACCCTTGTGTGTCCAATCAATGCATTTCTTTAACTTGCATTTCCTGCCCAGCGACCACTCAGTGTGACTCAGAGGACTTAATTCAGKCAATGGCATGTTAAGCACTGTTCATATGATCCAATAACTGCTAGGAGGCGGTTGTAAAGATCAGCGTGTGTTAGTGTATGCATTCTAGTTTCTCTTTCAGGGTGAGTCAGTGTACATTCTGCTAGAGAGAGTCAGGCAACCAGTCTGCTGGTGGTGTGTGTGAGTACTGGGTAGGCCTCTATTAAACCATGGGGGAAGTTGTTAGTTTTCCTGTTCACTTTGGTGATTAAGTAACAGTTTGTTTCACAGAATGACCTGTGAATTCCCTGAAATTTCAGCATCAAGAAATAATTTCTCATCAACCCCCTCCTTTTCTCAGCTTCATTCATATATGTCATATTGAAATAATGAGAAAAAAACTTGCTGACATTTTCAAGCATTCTTTTTCTTTCAATCAACAAGTTTGAAAATATTTTTGGGGAGATAATCAGTTATTATAAGGCAGCCCAACACTGAGGGCTGGCTCTTTGTCAATAGCTAAATGGCTCTGCTGCTCTTTTCATCCTCCCTAGTGTTTGAGACGTGAGTGTGACCTCAAGCACAATGAGGCCCTCAGCTGGATAGCTGTGTGTGTGTGTGTGTGTGTGTGTGTGTGTGTGTGTGTGTGTGTGTGTGTGTGTGTGTGTGTGTGTGTGTGTGTGTGTGTGTGTGTGTG
>NC_036838.1:46632482-46717482 GCF_002910315.2 Salvelinus sp. IW2-2015
TGTGTGTGTGTGTGTGTGTGTGTGTGTGTGTGCAGCAGGGTCGTGGGTGAAGGGCTGATCCTGGGTTACGTGGGTCGTGGTGTCCGGGCCGTGGTCAGGGAGACACTGTCTGATGGCTGTCTCCTCTTTAATAGAGACATCAGACATGACAAAGACAGGCCTGACAGCCCTGCTGAATGGAGCAGCAGTGACAGAGCAGCTATCCTCCGCATCCTTTACACAAACCTCTCAGCTATTGTCATCTCTAATGCTCTCTCATGCCCAGTATATAAATGCTATTTCTCTTGTTGTGTTAAGTTAGTTCATCCTCTTTGTTGTCTCAGAGTGGCTATCGGCCTACAGCTCAACTTTGTTTCAAAGTTGTGGTCTGTTTGAGATATCTTTGGCCTCATTTAGCATTTAAAAAATGATTAAGTCCTCTCTCATACTTTTAGCAACTTAGAAAGGTCATTTTGTATTAGCAAGGTCATTTTGTATTTTCAAAACACGTACCTAAATATTCTCTGTGTCACTCTTCTCTCACGCACACTAACTAAACTTTGTTATGCTTCCATTTGCTAAGCCGCCCTCCCCATCCCAAAAACAAAATGTAAGCACTGGACACATTCAAATGACATCCCTAAGACCACCTATGCCACTTTTACCAACAGCCTACTATGCTTTCTTGCTCTCCTGGTTTTGGCTGTCAAACCGATTTAAAGAATGATGTCCAACTTTTCTAGATAATAATCTGTCTTTCCTTTCTTCCCCAGAGCTTCTAGACTTGGTCGGTAGGAGGAGCCAACATGAGTCATGAGTTGCTGGAGTCCGGTGAGTAACAACATGGACCTGCAGCTTTGTTACTGGTGGAGAGGGCTTTTTGACACAAATAACAGAATTAACCTGTGTGTGTATGCGTGTGCGTATTTGTGTGTGTGTGTGTTGCAGATGGAGACTCTAGTCAGGATGTGTCTGACTTTAACTGGGATGACTATTTGGAGGAGAACGGGGCAGTGTCTGTGCCCCACCATGCCTTCAAACACGTACTGAGACTATTTACACTCCTCWTAACCACACACAATACTCATACAATGTTGATCAATAGTTCACCTTATAAGAGCTTTTCATATATCATTCTCCCCAGGTGGACCAGGGCTTGCAGACGGGTCTGACTCCAGGTATGAAGCTGGAGGTGTGTGTGCGTTCAGAGACCGACCAACCCTACTGGGTGGCCACCATCATCACCACCTGTGGCCAGCTGCTCCTCCTGCGATACGAAGGTTACCACGACGACCGCCGTGCCGACTTCTGGTGTGACATCATGACGGCTGACCTCCACCCCCTGGGCTGGAGCCGGGAGCAGGGCAAACCCATGAGACCCCCCGAGGGTGAGGGAGCTAGGACTGGGGAGGGAACTCACTGGGATGGCTGTTGTGAATTATCTCTTCCACGCCCAACTAGTTGTACGAGGGTTATTACGGGGTTATTACAATGAAATCTAGACCTGAGTTTTTAAAAGACATTTCCCAAGCTTGTTTTTATATTCCGTAACCATGTCTCTCCATCGCCCCCCTCAGGTGTGAGAGAGAAACAACCAGACTGGGAGGGCATCCTGGAGAAAGCCCTAGCTGAGAAGTGCAGTGCACCTGCCAACCTGCTGGAAGGGGTGAGAGGGGCTCAGTTATAAACTGGAACAACTGGGAATGTATGCCAGATAAGCAAGGGTTTTGAACTCACTTTGTATCAGTAAGGGTATTGCTGAGTGTAATCCAGCATGTCCTTACTTGTGTGTGTGCCCGTGCACTTACGCGTATGTGCTCGTGTGTGTGTGTCTATAGCCCCAGCGTGGTAAGGACCCGGTGGACCTGCTGTCTCCAGGCTGCAGTGTGGAGCTGCAGGACAGTGTTGACCCTGGGGTGGCGTGGGGCGCTGAGGTGGAGGAGAACATGGGTGGCAGGCTGAGACTACGCCTAGTAGGCACAGAGAGACTCCCTGATACACACTCCACCCTCTGGCTCTACTACCTGCACCCCCACCTCCACCCACCTGGCTGGGCCAAAAAGCGTGGCTGCACCCTCAGGCCTCCTTCAGGTAAACTGCTATTTTCAGAAAGATCTTGGATGAATTCAGTTTCAAGATGCAAAAAGCTAAATATGATTCATGAATAAATCTGAGGTTGTGTTTTTTTACTGTTTAATAGAATAATTTGTGTGTGTGGTTGCTTGATTCAGCCCTGGTCCCCCTGCACACGGAGGAGGAGTGGGAGGAGGTCAGACAGAGGATCAGTAATCAGCCTCATGATGAGGCCCTCTCTGAAGAGTTCTATAAGGTAAAGGCACTACCAAGCAGTATGTACTAGCACTACAAGGGTCTGTGGAATACCAGTGCAATATTGATCGAATGAGCCATCACTTTGTGTGTGTGTGTGTGTGTGTGTGTGTGTGTCTGCTTGTCTGCGTGTCTGCTTCAGGACCGGCCTGCCATTGCTGCCCACTGCTTCACTGAGGGGATGAAACTGGAGGCCGTTGACCCTATGTCCCCTTTCTGCATCAGTCCTGCCACCGTTATCAAGGTGACAACCTCTTTACTGGCCCAGTCTCACCTCAGGCTCCTAGAATTGTCGGAATACGTTCTTCTCGGACCAGAGATGATTAATATGACTGGGTTGGATGATGGCAGTACTGTAGTGAAGGCACTCCAGCCCACCCAACAGTTTCAGCTATATTGTTGTTGCATATTCAGTCCACTCAGATCAGTGGTCACCTCAGGGCTAGGAGAGTAGAGATTTGCTAAGATAAATCCTAACATAGTACCCATGTAAACTCTGGGAGCCTACCCACCAAGTAGAAATTGAAGTCATTAAGATACAGTATGGTAGTGTATGTGAGGCTAGCTTTGGGTGTGATATGCTTATGGAACAAGGGTAGGGTAAATACTGCATAGAGCAGACATGACCCACTGGGCACACACTGGTTAAACTAACGTGGAATAGAAGTTGATTTGATGTCTGTGCCCAGAGGGGAGTGTGATGTGATACCCTACCTCTCCTCTTCAGGTGTTCAGTGACGAGTGCTTCCTAGTAAAGATGGACTGTCTCCGTGGTGATGATTCGGGGTCCTTCCTGTGTCACAGGGACAGTCCTGGGATCTTTCCTGCCCAGTGGAGCCTTAAGAACGGCCTCCCGCTCAGCCCCCCTCCAGGTGATGAAACGCTAGTAACATTTACAGAGCTACTTTTAAAAATGTGCTCAGTTATTATTTTTTAGGATTTATCTAATTGTATTGTCGTCTCTCTCTCCGGTTGTGTAGGGTACCAGGGGCAGGACTTTGACTGGGCAGACTACCTGAAACAGTGTGAGGCCGAGGCAGCACCACAACACTGCTTCCCCACAGTGAGTCAAGCTCTGTCTTACATAGAGCAATGCATGTTATATAACATGAGTGTATAGCATGGGTGAACAGGGGACATGAATAATCTCTCTCTCCTGATGTATCCCTGTCTACCTCTCAGGAACAGTCTGATCACAGCTTTAAAGAGGCCATGAAGTTGGAGGCGGTCAACCCACTCTCACCTGAGCACATTCACGTGGCAACGGTAACCAAGGTCAAAGGGCAACATATTTGGCTTGGCCTGGAAGGTGAGAACCTGTAGCTACGCATCTTGGCCCAGCGTTGTCCGGGTTAGGCCGTCATTGTAAATAAGAATTTGTTCTTAACTGACTTGCCTAGTTAAATAAAGGTTACATAAATAAAATAAAATAATCATATCTGGGCCCTGCATTTTTCAATCTTAGTCTGGGACCATTTGAGTGTGGGGTTGTGCACACTGATGGTATTAATATTAGATAATGARTTAGTTCTGTGGGTCTAAATCAGTCTCTTTGTGTCTAGGGCTGAAACAGGCTATACCAGAGCTGATAGCTCATGTGGACTCGTTGGATATCTTCCCTGTCAGCTGGTGTGAGACCAACGGTTACCCCCTGCTGTACCCCATCAAACCCAAAGGTGGGTGTCCCAAAATAAGATAACGTTGTGTCTCTCTCTCTAATTTGAAGGGGAGCCACTAGCATGCCACAATATGCATGGAAGTTTTAACCATTGCAGTCGCCGTATTTGACAGTACTCTGTATAGTTTCAGTAGAGTTTTATTACTGGTGATTATACATTGTCTTACAGTTGAAAAGCAGAGGAGGATTGCTGTGGTGCAGCCTGAGAAACAGTAAGTAGGCCTATGGGAAAGGAAGGAATCTATCATTGGCTGGTAATTGGTTGTTTGTCCACTTTTGATTGGTTAACACTCCAGTCTCATGCACTTTGACCCCTAACCTGTATCTTTGTCCCTATAGCCGAGCACCACCCAAATCCACAACACCTGACACACTCAGGCTGCAGTTGGCCAGCCAATCAGAGACTGGTGAGTGTTTCTCATGTAGACATACCAGAGAAATACCTTATTAAGGTTTCTGACGTGAGGCACAGCTCTTACATTCTGTGTGATGTGTTTGTGTACAGGACAGGGGAACGGAAAGTACTGCTGTCCCAAGATTTTCTTCAACCACCGCTGCTTCTCTGGCCCCTACCTGAACAAGGGCCGCATCGCTGAGCTGCCCCAGTGTGTTGGCCCTGGCAACTGTGTCCTGGTTCTCAAAGAGGTGAGGAGCACCTGGGTGGGATTGGAACAAACATACTACATTATGTTAGGGCTGTGGCGGTCATRACATTTTGTCCGCCGGTAACTGTCATGCAAATTCCTGTTGTTCTTACGTTAATTGACCTTTAATTAACATAAACACCTTAAGCATCTTCGGGATTCCAAGCTTACAAGCTGCTGATGCSGGCGTTTGGAACATCTAGGCCTACATTTTAAAAAGTCGAAAGGAGTGGCTATTGTGTTGAGCGTAAAAGTGATCATTTGAAACAGGTCCTTAATTTAGAGTTAATTGGTAACTTTAGTTGTGGTAGGTATACAAACCATACAAATAAAAACATATGGGCTGCATGATGCGAATCTATATTGATGATTTGGAAAAAGTTGGCAAAAAAGGCATGCGCTCTAATCCTTGCGCTTCCCGCAGAGAGAGAGAGAGGGGGAGAATTGCATTGCCGCTCTGATTGTGTAGCAAGCAAGTTGGGAGATATCTAATCAGTGGAAGATGGAATTAAAATGACAGAATTAAAAGTGAAATGAAAAGGAAAGGCTACAACGACCAAAAGCCAACAAGTAGGCTGCTATTTAYAATCTGAATGGAGTTGTTGTTATTTGTAGGCTAACTGTCGGACTGTGAGAAGCGCAGTAGCGTTATGGCTAGCCTCAATTAGCCTAGTTAGCTTGCTTCTCTCTGTTTGATGCAGTCAAGGCAGATAGGCTTCTATGCAATCGGATGGGTGATAAATAACTAGCAAAAAGTTAGTCTACTAGCACTAGTTGTTGCTGTCTCTATCTCCCTCTGTACCTGCTCTGGTGCTCCTAGCCTCCGGTGGTCCGAGCCTGCTGCGTCTTACTCACACACACCGCACAGCCCCTCCCTTGCTCCATAGTAGTTAGAGCTGCTTGCTATGTGCGTCTCTCGCTCCCTTTCTCCCTAGCACCGGTTAATAAAGTAGCAAAATAATTGGCTTTTCTGATCGTTGTCTTTAGGTCAGTTCGGAATGTGTTTTAAAAATGTAATGATGCATATTGGGTCCAGGGCTTTCCCATGTCCATTTCAGAACGGGACCTCTAACTCCCATCACCATTTGTCCTCATCATTCAGATTATTCAAATTCAATCATAAAGTGTTTAGAATGTAATTAGAGGGACTATAGAGCGCTGAGTACCAGGCCATTAGTGAGGGCCGTTAGTAAGTTGGGTAGGCTACCCATAAGCCACCAACGGTCACAGGTAATTTGACTGTGGTCATGACTCGTCACTCCCTGTGTGGTGGTAATACGTTCACTATGATGTTATAACTGTATTACATTATACTAAAAAGTCAACTAAACTACTCTAATCTCCTTAGGGCAGTTGGTAATAGGGCGAAATCTTGCTATCCCAGAGACCACTCCTGACGTCCCACTTAGACTGGGAACAGTATCCATGCTAAGCCCTTTATGTCTCTCTCCATCTCCCTGTGTCCTGTCCAGGTGTTGACTCTGCTGATCAACTCAGCCTACAAGCCCAGCCGGGTGCTCAGGGAGCTGCAGCTGGACCAGGAGGACCGCTGGCACGGCCATGGAGAGACACTCAAAGCCAAGTGAGGAACGCATGCTCTATCATAACGTCATTACAATCACCAAATGCACTTTCTACATAGATTCAATCTTAACTTTTCTGCTCATGTTTGTGGTTGAGTTGATGATTGAAGTGTGTATTGGGATTGGCTAAGCTCTTCTAGCGTTGCTAACCTGAGGATCTGTTCTTGACCGGCAGGTACAAGGGAAAGAGTTATCGGGCTACGGTGGAGATAGTGCGTACAGCAGATTGTGTGGCGGAATTCTGTAGGAAGACCTGCATCAAGCTGGAGTGTTGCCCAAACCTGTTTGGACCTCGCATGGTTCTGGAGCGCTGCTCAGAGAACTGCTCTGTGCTCACCAAGACCAAATACAGTACGTGTGACCTACTCAATTGCTCTAAATCAAATACATATGAGTAAAACCTGGTGTTCAGAAATCAGGTGTTATGGAGATAAAGAGGCAATCATTGCTGATATGTAAGGAGGGGAATCAACAAATAGGGGACGCAGTGTCTGTTTTATGTGTATTTCGTTATGCAGCTACAGTGCATTTSGGAAGTATTCAAACCCCTTGACTTTTTCTACATTTTGTTACGTTACAGCCTTATTCTAAAATTGATTGAAATGTATCAGTCTACACACAATACTCCGTAATGACTAAGCGAAAAAAGCTTTTTAACTCAATTTTTTTTTTTTTTGTACAAATAAAAAACAGACATACCTTATTTACATAAATATTCAGACACTTTGCTATGAAGCTCTAAATTGAGCTCTGGTGCATCCTGTTTCCATTGATCATCCTTGAGATGTTGCTACAATTTCATTAGAGTCCACCTGTGGTAAATTCAATTGATTGGACATGATTTGGAAAGGCATACACCTGTCTATATATAGTCCCACAGTTGACAGTGCATGTCAGCAAAAACCAAGCCATGAGGTCGAAGGAATTGTCCGTAGAGCTCTGAGACAGGATTGTGTCGAGGCACAGATATGGGGAAGGATACCAAAAACCTGCTGCAGCATTGCACATCCTCAACAAGACAGTGGCCTCCATCATTCTTAAATGGAAGAAGTTTGGAACCACCAAGACTCTTCCTAGAGCTGGCCACCCGGCCAACTGAGCAATCAGGGAGGAAGGGCCTTGGTCAGGGAGGTGACCAAGAATCCRATGGTCACTCTGAAAGAGCGCCAGCATTCCTCTGTGGAGAACCTTCCAGAAGGAYAACCATCTCTGCAGCACTCCACCAATCAGGCCTTTAGTGGCCAGACGGAACACACTCCTAAGTAAAAGACCCATGACAGCCCGCTTGGAGTTTGCCAAAAGGCACCTAAAGGATACTCAGACCATGAGAAACAAGATTCTTTGGTCTGATGAAACCAAGATTGAACTCTTTGGCCTGAATGCCAAGCATCACGTCTGGAGGAAACCTGGCACCATCCCTACAGGGAAGCATGGTGGTGGCAGCATCATGCTGTGGGGATGTTTTTCAGCGGCAAGGACTGGGAGACTAGTCAGGATCAAGGGAAAGATGACCAGAGCAAAGTACAGAGAGATCCTTGATGAAAAACTCTGCCAGAGCACTCAGGACTTCAGACTTGGGCGAAGATTCACCTTCCAACAGGACAACAACCCTAAGCACACAGCCAAGACCACGCCGGAATGGCTTCGGGACAAGTCTCTAAATGTCCTTGAGTGGCCCAGCCAGAGCCCGGACTTGAACAACTCTGGAGAGACCTGAAAATAGCTGTGCAGCGACGCTACCCATCCAACCTGACGGAGCTTGAGAGGATCTGCAGAGAAGAATGGGAAAAACTCCCCAAATACAGGTGTGCCAAGCTTGTCGCGTCATACCCAAGAAGAATCAAGGATGTAATTGCTGCCAAATGTGCTTCAACAAAGTATTGAGTAGAGGTTCTGAATATTTATGTAAATGTGATATTTCAGTTTTTTTTGTTTTTATAAATTTGCAAAAATGTCTAAACTGTTTTTGCTTTGTTATTATGGGGTATTGTGTGTAAATTTATGTGAGGGGAAAAAACTATTTATTATATTTTAGAATAAGGCAGTAACGCAATAAAATGTGTAAAAAGTCAAGGGGTCTGAATACTTTCCAAATGCACTGTGTATGTTGATTATAAAGCATTGGCTGCAGAATGCTTAGGAGGACTGAGATTGGAGTATTGATGTGTTCTCTGCAGCTTATTACTATGGTAAGAAGAAATGTAAACGAGTGGGCCGCCCACCAGGGGGGCATTCTAACCTAGAAGGAGGGGTGAAGAGAAGAGGTAGAAGGAGGAAGAGGAGAAAGCAACTATTTGTCCATAAGAAGAGACGCTCCTCAGCCTCACTAGACAACACACCTGCCGGTTCACCACAGGTAACAGACACACTCGCACACACACACACACTCACATCCAGATATCTTTAAACTGAACCATCCCTTTCTCTAACACAGGGCAGTGGAGATGAGGAGGATCTGGATGATGAGAACTCTCTGAGTGACGATACTGGCTCTGAGCTCCAGGATGATCAGGACGATTCAGAATATTCCATTGGGAAGTCTCAACCACCCACCCCATCCCCCTCTCCTCCTGCAACGCCCAGACCAACCCGAAAACGCAGGAAACCTCGCTCCCCATCTTACTCTGATGATGAGAACCACCCACCTTCACCAAAGGTAGACTACTGTAACTTTACTTTTTGTTTGTTCACTGTGAATAGACGGTTAGGTGTTTTGCAACAAAACCGATGCGTGCGCAACTATGGGGCAAAACTGACAGTTTGGCTTAGATTGTTGATAACATGTTAACTATATTTCGTTTCCAATGTTTATTGAAAACATAAATACATTTGCACAATGAGCACTTGTTGTCCCTCAAATACATTGTTACAGTTGTTGGTTAGCTAGCTTGCAAGTTTTAGCCATATTAGCATAGACATCAGTCAAAACACCTCAAAACAAGACATGGTATCAAGAACAAGATCAAACTAGCTGAAACGAGCCACCTACGATTTCCCACATAGCAGCTTCTTGTCATTGTTGCTAGCTAAATGGCCATCCAGAATCACATCACACAACCTTCTGCCCCATTGAAGTGTGCGCATTGCTTTATGTGACGTTGTCAGCCAACCCGTCTCTATATATAGTATGATGAATTAATTAACTGCATCTCTGTGTTCTGCAGAGCTCGAGAGGTGAGGCTCCCCAGAAACTGTGTTTGGACACCAGTCCCCTGGAGTGGAGTGTGACTGATGTGGTGTGTTTCATCAGGACCACCGACTGTGCWCCCCTGGCACGCATTTTCCTGGATCAGGTAATACTCACACACACACATACACACACACACAGAATCATTATCTCGACTGTATAACAAGCAGTGCTTGACTTGGGCCGGATCTGTCTGGAATGCCGTACCGGCACTTCTAATTTTGTGGGAATTGCGTACCGGCACCGTTATAAAAAYAAAGTAACCTATTGCTGGCCCAGATTCACACACCAAGTCAAAAAAGGTTGGTCAAATTGGAATGAAGGCGTGATCTTCATTGAATAGCAATGGAGAGTGAGCATTCATTTCCTGATTACTCTTTGTTCAAGTTTATTTGTGGCTAGTCTGTGAATCTGTGAGTGACAGTAGGCTGTTCAAGATTATGCAGATTGAAAATTRGGGTTTGTAAAGTCATGAAAAGTCATGGAAATTAGTTTCATAATTGTTGTTTATGTAATTCATGAAAGCACACTTTTTAAAATATGATCAATCAATTAAAAAATGACATATCAGCCATTATCGGAATGACCTTTCAGTGTATGTCTGTGGTGCTTTGTGTGTGCCAGTGCGAGTGGGCCGTTGCCCGAGGAGAGAGAGCGTGACATTTCAGCAGCAGGTATGCTCTACCGGCACTGTAGAGCCTAAATAAATCTGCGTAGTTGGAAAGCTGTGATTCTCCTCTATTAAATAGTAGCCATGTAATTGCGACAACTTAAAAAATATTTTAATAATTGCCTAATTGACAAATAACTTGCTGTGCATAGATCTCCTCCAAAACATGAATATTTGAGCCTTATATATTAACATGTCTAGTTAGATACCTTGCTTTGAAGTAGGCTACCTTATCCATTTGATCCCTGATATATTGAATGAGGGAATCATTTTATAAAGACAAAAGTATTTGTTTGTAATGTTGAAAAAGCCAAGCCTGCACACCCAGGAGCTCTCCAGATAGAGGGTTGACCACATGTGACTAACAGTGCAGTTCTATGTGGGGTCTAAGTGCCTTGATCAAGGGCACAACGGCAGGAGGTGGTAGGTCTACATGGGATCAGACACAGCAGCTTTCGAGTGTCAATAATGCTTAACTTTTTCATGTAGGCTATAATAATAGTAATACACATGTGGTTAAAAGTCATGGAGAAGTCATGGAAAATGTGTATAAACCATTAACGGTGAATAATCAGAGGTCTCTATAGTATAATGTCATTTGTGAATTTCGGTGAACGTAGTCTAATGGACCGACTTGGAAAAAGACAGCTCCTGCACTTTTTCCATCCCAAGTCAAGCACTGGTGTACACTGTGGCCTAAATCCATGACTATTGTTGTCTAACTCCATGGCCGTGCTTGTGTTTTCAGGAGATTGATGGACAGGCTCTGCTTCTGCTCAACCTGCCCACACTGCAGGAGTGTATGGACCTGAAACTGGGACCAGCCATAAAGCTGTGTCACCATATCGAAAGGGTCAAACTTGAATTCTACCAGAAATTTGCTACATAGCTGAGGATTCTGAATGAAATAAACATTACATACAGTCAGTAACATTAAATGACTCCATAACTGATTTCCAGCTGGACATCCTTTGGACCCTGCACCCAGGCCCAGCACAACAGCAGCAGTCATGCATGGACATCAGATGGATCAAGACTTTCATTTTTTCCTGTTTTTTACTGTGTAATGGTCAGAAAGGGTTCTGCCTCGTTGTATTCTAGGTAAAGACACCTTAACATAGATATTCATGTTCAGGTTTATCTCACCCACAATATCAAAATGACTCCTGGTTTCATTTAATCAACTTGACAAGCGTTGACAATGCAAGGATTTAAGCACAAAGACAAATAAACCATGTACTATATCTCGGTATGTAAAGTGTACATAGCAGGGTGAATTTGTATATAGTGTACATATTTAAAAGCTCTTCTAGTGCAATAGGGTKATTAATGGTAATAGCCTGATTTTCTACTAAACATATTTGCTTTGAGAGTATCTGTGCAAAGGTCTTATTTCAAAATGTAGACATACATTTGAGATTGGAAACCCACAGAAAGAGCAATCCCCACTGCTTGACAGCCTTTTCGTCTTCTCAGAGAGGGATTTTAACATCTAATATTGAAGACATTATCTAGGGCCTGTAGTAAAGCATTAAGATGTAGGTGTTTTTGGAGCAAAATTCAAATAAGTATAAACCAAATATTGGGACCTTTTGTGACCCTTTATATATTTGTATAGTTTTACCTTTTAACTACAACCATTGGTGGACTACTGTGTGTGCTTTATTTTCGGGAGCCATTCTAGCTGTCATTGCTGTGTTTGTGTTTTATTTCCCCTAATTTACCTGTCTCTGCCATTGAGATCTATTACTCTTACAGGAGATAAAACTGTGGAATTTATTCATTTGATTTTGTCTATATGTTTGTTGAATATGATTGCTATTTTAAGAGAATGTGGAATTAAAGCCTGAATCTCATCCCAATAGAGAGCAATAGTAATGGCCTCTTTTTGCCATGGTTCATTGGACAAAACCTATGGGAAAATGTCGTTTTTGTAGGGTTTTTGGATAAATGTCAAAAATAAGGTGTGTGGTAAACACAGGCTTAGGTCTTATAGGTTTTGTTCTACGAGATAATCAGCTAAMGTCACTTTCTGTGTATTTTGAAGCACGTATGTAATAATTAAAAACCATAAAGCTTTCATAATTAATAAAGGTCATGTTAACTGACTGATATTATCTCATATAGAACATAACATGTAAGATTTCCTAAATCTGTGTCAAACCTCAGACAAAATTGTCGGCGTTTATCCCAAAACCCTATTCTTTCCCCATTCATTTCCCCCATAGCAATGGCTGAACGAACCAGAGGTAAATCATTTCCGGGTTTTCGGATTTGAAGCTGGCGAGCTCTATGAGTTCAACACGGTTCAAAATCTTTCCAAGCTACACTTCCCATGATACCGTTGTGTCACGTCGATCACATTATCCTTTACGTAATGTCAACATGAGTGGGCAGTCTGTGTGTAATCATTAGTCCAAACAGTTTTTGCAACGAAAACGAGAGCTTCTATTGGACAAATTCAGGTAAGTCCCGCCCGTTTGGTTCTATTTTCTTCCGTTTAGGAAATGTTTTGCAACAGAATTGGCGTAATGAATATGCCAATGGGCTTTGGTCTGGGCACAGAAAGGATGCAGCTGGAAATTCCAGTGGTAGCTAGTAGCTATGTACTCTGATCATTGAGCAAATTATTGGTCGTTCCTATGTTTTGTGCAAAACAGATTTTTCAAATGAAAAAGTAGCAATTCCGAAGTCGTGAGAATATCAATATCATGCCTTTCATACATGCACAAGGGATCCATTGCAAGTACTTGAAACAGATTAGCTAGCTAAGCTACCTGTACAGTTAGCATCACTTGTTCTGGTAGGCTGGTGGTTTGTCCCTGACGCGAGGTTTTTATATGATTTAATTCGTCACATGGTAAAACAGTGGTGTTTACTCAAGTAGCTTGCTTACACTTTTTTTTAAAAATATTTAAGTGGTACATAACTAGGTAAAACTAGCTTCATTTGCTAACCCTCTCGCGCACCGCTAAAAGGTTTAGGAACTCTGCTAAAATGACATGAAGTTAGAACATGCCTTGGGATGACTCCTTTTGGAACTTTGTTGCTAATGTTTCCGTTAGTAAACATTGCGTCGTCACATGTATTTAATTGTTATATGCGTTGTCCATGATTGCCTGCTGTGTAACTAGTTATGTTCGTTAGCTATCGATAGCTAATTTATGCAAGCCACAGCTTGGAAATTAATTTGTTAGTAAACCAAGAATGTTAGTTAAATGAGTATGACATGCATGGTATGCCTTTCTTTTGTGGCTATTTGGTGATACAATGGATTATCAACAACTGGGATATGTTTGTTAACGCTGGCCACATATGAAACGTGAAGATATGGCTCCGCAGTTAAAAGGAAGAAAACCTTTTTKGGGGGGGCCAAATACTCCTTCATAACTAATCGATTGCCAGCTAACAACAACTGGATAACGAAGAAGCCCATTCTGTGTGGAGGAGACATTTAAATTGACTTTATTGCTTATTTACGGTATATGCCATCCGCCCATAAACCTTTAAACTGGTCTACTATGGCGATTAGTGGGGTGAGTCTTCTTTCCCAAGCCGGGCACGTGGCTGTCCCGGGAGTGGTTCTGTCAGCTATGCCTTCTTCCAACACGCCAGTGTCTGCCCGCCCCACACCAAATGCGGACACCCGTGGCTGCGAGAATGGTGACTTGATGGACTCTTTCGGCATCTTCCTGCAAGGCCTTCTAGCGATGGTGGCCTTCAGTACGCTGATGTGTGAGTACAGCCAACCAGATGCTCACTCTGACTGTGGAAAATGTGCTAATTTATGGTCGTTTGTTCTGTGCAGTTAGGCCTACTGTAAAATAGAATTTCACTGTGCAGTGTTGAAATTGGATAACCTGTTTAGGCTACTTGTTTAGAATGGAAGTCTGTTTTTAATTGTCAATAATCACTGGCAGTCATTACCTATACACTGTCTCAAAATACTGGATTATACAGTGTGAAATGTGTTGTCCCATCCCCATAGTGTTCATTTTTGACCATGTAATTTGACCTCATTGAGTGCCTCTTTGACCACTGAGTCAGCAGTGTTGCCCTGGTAGAGAGGAGCCTCACAGCAACAACAGCAAGAGGTGAGGCATTTTCAGCTCTCAGAGCAGTGATGATGCCTGAGGCAGCTTTGTCAGTGGGAATTGACATGGCCTGAATCATCACATTCACCCAGCCCAGCCCACAGTCTACATGCAGGGTGTGTCAGTAGTTACACACTCAACACAACAGTCTGAGGAAGTCTGAAGTCACAGCATATCCATATGTGAATTCCCCTGTAAACATTTGTTTGGGCAATACACTAGAAAAACTAGCTACCCTTTTGACAGGTGACATAGATATACTTTACACAGATACGCGCACATGCATCCACGCACACTGTAAAGTATTTAACACACATTAGGGTATTGTTGTCTAGATGTGTCATATCTTAAACCCAAATTGAGGATTAGGATATGTCCGGTAGATTAGTGGAGTCATAAATCATTAATGCACTTTTTTCTCTCACCCAGCAATCAATCATGTGTCATGGAGGTTAGAGGGCGGGCATGGAAACAAGCTGACTATTGTCTGGAACAGCCAAAGCATTATTTGTCAGCCATTACATTGTGTTCAGAGAATACACACTCTTGCATCACTCACACAAGGATTCATTATAGTGTAGACCTAGACTTTAGTAGAAAGGGCTTGCGCCTCGTACACAGGGGCCTAACCCCCAGAGTAGCAGTCACTGAGACAGGCAGTTTGTCTTTCATGTAGGCTATTGTGTTTGAACACACACCAATCTACAGTGCAGGGGGTCAGGTAGCCTAGCGGTTAGAGCATTGTGCCTGTAACCGAAAGGTTGCTGGTTCGAATCACAGAGCCAAGAATGTGAAAAATCTGTCAATGCCCTTGAGTAAGGCATTGAACCTTTATTGCTCGAAGGTAGCTGTTAGCAGACCCAGGCCATGACCCCACTCTCTGAGGATGTCTCAGGGAGAGTTCGGATATGCAAAAATCACATTTCCAATCAATGCACTCTTAATACACTCTTGTACATGTGTGGAATAGGACAACTATAAGCACCCACCTTATTATCATTCTCAGGTTGGTACCCCAGGTGATAATGTTGAAATGTGACCTAGACTGTGTGACATGTAATACACTGCTCAAAAAAATAAAGGGAACACTAAAATAACACATCCTAGATCTGAATGAATGAAATATTCTTATTAAATACTTTTTTCTTTACATAGTTGAATGTGCTGACAACAAAATCACACACAAATTATCAATGGAAATCAAATTTATCAACCCATGGAGGTCTGGATTTGGAGTCACACTCAAAATTAAAGTGGAAAACCACACTACAGGCTGATCCAACTTTGATGTAATGTCCTTAAAACAAGTCAAAATGAGGCTCAGTAGTGTGTGGCCTCCCAGTGCCTGTATGACCTCCCTACAATGCCTGGGCATGCTCCTGATGAGGTGGCGGATGGTCCCTGAGGGATCTCCTCCCAGACCTGGACTAAAGCATCTGCCAACTCCTGGACAGTCTGTGGTGCATGGCGTTGGTGGATGGAGCGAGACATGATGTCCCAGATGTGCTCAATTGGATTCAGGTCTGGGGAACGGGCGGGCCAGTCCATAGCATCAATGCCTTCCTCTTGCAGGAACTGCTGACACACTCCAGCCACATGAGGTCTAGCATTGTCTTGCATTAGGAGGAACCCAGGGCAACCGCACCAGCATATGGTCTCACAAGGGGTCTGAGGATCTCATCTCGGTACCTAATGGCAGTCAGGCTACCTCTGGCGAGCACATGGAGGGCTGTGCGGTCCCCAAAGAAATGCCACCCCACACCATGACTGACCCACCGCCAAATCGGTCATGCTGGCGGATGTTGCAGGCAGCAGAACGTTCTCCACAGCGTCTCCAGACTCTGTCACGTCTGTCACGTGCTCAGTGTGAACCTGCTTTCATCTGTGAAGAGCACAGGGCGCCAGTGGCGAATTTGCCAATCTTGGTGTTCTCTGGAAAATGCCAAAGTCCTGCACGGTGTTGGGCTGTAAGCACAACCCCACCTGTGGACGTCGGGCCCTCATACCACCCTCATGGAGTCTGCTTCTGACCGTTTGAGCAGACACATGCACATTTGTGGCCTGCTGAGGTCATTTTGCAGGGCTCTGGCAGTGCTCCACCTGCTCCTCCTTGCACAAAGGCGGAGGTAGCGGTCCTGCTGCTGGGTTGTTGCCCTCCTACGGCCTCCTCCACGTCTCCTGATGTACTAGCCTGTCTCCTGGTAGCGCCTCCATGCTCTGGACACTACGCTGACAGACACAGCAAACCTTCTTGCCACAGCTCGCATTGATGTGCCATCCTGGATGAGCTGCACTACCTGAGCCACTTGTGTGGGTTGTAGACTCCGTCTCATGCTTCCACTATAGTGAAAGCACCGCCAGCATTCAAAAGTGACCAAAACATCAGCCAGGAAGCATAGGAACTGAGAAGTGGTCTGTGGTCACCACCTGCAGAACCACTCCTTTATTGGGGGTGTCTTGCTAATTGCCTATAATTTCCACCTTTTGTCTATTCCATTTGCACAACAGCATGTGAAATTTATTGTCAATCAGTGTTGCTTCCTAAGTGGACAGTTTGATTTCACAGAAGTGTGATTGACTTGGAGTTACATTGTGTTGTTTAAGTGTTCCCTTTATTTTCTTGAGCAGTGTATGACCATGCCTGCCTGGTGTCGCGTACTGTTAGCAGGTCCTCTGATCTATCAATGGGTTTAATTACAGTGCCAAATGCACTACATTTTTTTCAGCTCATAAGATTTTCAAAGTATTTCTTCTGCTCACAGAGCAACGGAGATTTGGAGGATAATATCATGATCGGCACATTAGTAACAAGCAGTGACATTTTAGTGTGTAATGTACAGTAGTCTGCCACTTCCTCTTACCATCCACTCTTCCTCTCTGGTCTCTCCTTGTGTAAACATGGCATCTCAATAGCTGACTTGTTAAGGGAATATAGCTTAATGAACATTGTCTGCTAAAGTCCATTAGTTAGGGGTTAGGCTATGGTGCTAAAGGGGAAACTGAACTGCATTTCCCATCACACTGGCCATATTCATAGAAATAGGCCTGTTACACTTTGTGCTGAGATGTTGCCCAACATACTAAACTTGATGATGGAAGTGTAAAGCTGATTTCAGTTCAGACTGGAGCTGGCCTTAATTCATTTACATTAATAGAATGAGTGGATTTGCCCCAGAGAGGGATACTAATTCATCCCACTGCTGTCGTGGGTGTGACTGCTGTCGTTGGTGTGTGAGAGCGGCAGTTCTATATGTGACTCTGTGTCCTGTCCACAGTGAAGCGCTTCAGGGAGCCCAAGCATGAGAGAAGGCCATGGACGATCTGGTAGGTCGGCAGCCGTCTCACTCCCACTTCCAACCACAGTATTAAAGCTTATCCTCTTCAATATTGCTATTAACCAAGAAATGCAACTAAGATAAACACAATGTTATGTTGAACTATTGAAAGAACTTGAATTCTCAAGAGTTCTTAAAAGGCCCTCCTGTGCCCGGCACCTCTACCAGGTTCCTGGACACCTCCAAACAGGCCATTGGTATGCTATTCATTCACTTTGCCAACGTCTACCTGTCTGACCTCACAGAGGAGGACCCCTGCTCACTGTGAGTGTGTCTCTGTATGAGTGTGTGTCTGTCAGACGTTATGTGTGTCTGTCTTTGTGCCTCTGTGTTTTTGTGTATGTAGTAAATATAAATGCAATATGTAAAGTGTTGGTCCCATGTTTCATGAGCTGAAATAAAAGATCCCATAAATGTTCTATACGTGCAAATTTGGTTGCATCCCTGTTAGTGAGCATAGTAGTGTCATATCAATAAGCTGATTTAACAGCATGAGTATTGTCACACAACATAATGCCACAGATTTTAAGGGAGCATGCAATTGGCATGCTGACTGCAGGAATGTCTAACAGAGCTGTATAGCTGTTCCAGAGAATTTTATGTTAATTTCTTTACCATAAGCCACCTCCAACGTTTTAGAGAATTTGGCAGTACATCCAACTGGCCTCACAATCGCAGACCACATGTAACCACACCAGCCCAGGACCTCCACATCTGGCTTCTTCACCTGTGGGATCTTCTGAGGGGAGGGGGGGGCTGAGGAGTATTTCTGTTTGTAATAAAGCCCTTTAAAACTAATTCTGATTGGCTGGGTGGGTGGGAAAAGGCCCACCCATGTCTGCACCCCTGCCCAGTCATGTGAAATCCATAGATTAGGGCCTAATTAATTTATTTCAATTGACTGATTTCCTTCTATGAAATTTAACTCAGTAAAATCATTGAAATTGTTGCATGTTGCATTTATATTTCTGGTCAGTATAGTCTCTATAACATTATGCACTTCAAGGTTGAAGTGGACACAATGTCTCCTCTCTTCCTCAGTTACCTCATTAACTTCCTCCTGGATGCGTCTCTTGGAATGCTGCTGATCTATGCCGGGGTGAGGGCCATCAGTGCTATCGTAGAGTGGAGGCAGTGGGACGCTCTACGCTTCGGAGAATATGGTGAGAGTGTGTGTGTTTGTCAGTGTGGATGAGAGATCATTTCACCCTGTAGTACGCATGGTGTCCAGAAGAGGGGAGTGGCTGCCTTGGGCACTACTGCAATGTCATCCACATCAAACATAGTCGATCACTGTTAAATTGTTTACCCAAAGGCAGAGTTTATGGAAACCTTTCCCTGCTTTGATTTAAAGGGGTAATATGCAGTGGACCTGGAGAAATGTAACCTCTGTAATTCATAGACAGAGCTTTGGATGCAAGAACTGACCATATCAAACATTATTGTTTTAACCATGTTTCGAGGCATGTATGTTTGTTCACACTTATATTGTTTACAGACATTGGAGTAAAACAAGCTTATATATTGGGTTCTGGTGGGGTATGATGACCGTTAAACCAAGCTCATGAGGCATTTAGAATTAGTTTTACAAGATTCAATGGATTTATCATTTAGAAGTCCAAAAAATGGATGTAGCAACTGCAGATTGCCCCTTTAAGTGGAATATAGAGTTCCAGTTAACTGCCGCCTGTCTGGGTATTTCTGTGGGTTGGTATTTGTCTGTTTTGCTCATTTGTTTCTGTCTATTGGATTGTGTGTCTAGTCCATAGGTCACAAGTTCATCATTGGTTTGTGTGTGTGTGTGTGCACACAGGAGAACCAGTGCAGTGTACTGCATGGGCAGGCCAGTGTGCTCTCTACATCCTTATCATGATGTTTGAGAAGGTCCTCATCATCCTGGTCCTACTCATCCCCCAGTGGAAGAAGGTGAGTAGGGGGCATAATGGGTAGGTTCCTGACCACGTGACCATTGTGTCAATTCAGTTATATTATGACTGTGGAAAGTGTATGAGTACTAACAGTACTGTAAACTGTTTCTATCGTTTTAACTCCGGTGTGTTTGTTTGTGTACTGTTTACTCACCGTCTTTCTTTACTGTTGTGTGTGTGTGTGTCTCACAGCTGGCTCTCCTGAACCCCATAAACAATCCTCAGTTGGAGCTGGCCATCGTCATGCTCATCGTCCCGTTCTTCGTTAATGTAAGTTAAGTGTGCAGTGCCTCCGTGAGGCAGGGCTCAATTGAAAATACATTTAGTGATCTTAACCGTTAATCGGTTAGCCGCTGAAAATACATTTGACGGGTCATGCGTATCAGTCTTTAAGGTCATTTTCTTAATTTTGGAATTAAATTGGCACGTTTTTATTTTCGCATTGTATATTATTTATCATACACGCACAGCATACAGAGCCTAGTTTGAGGAGTGGAATAGCCTTCCACCTGTCAGACAGCGCGAGAGTAGCTCCTTATAAAGTCTGTAGGCTACTGGAGTGAAGCCTGCTTTTGGAAGCCCAGTCATKGCGCAACAATTTGACAATTCTAAATGCAATCGTGTGTTCAACATTTTTGTGGTCACGATTTTTATTTCTCGATCTCAACTCGTAATTAAAGCGCGCCTCCCCTTCGCCGTTCAGGTGTATACTGTATACTATAGCCTGCCTACTGTTGACTGATGATGCGTCACCCACCACTTTGCAATGTGAGCTCGAGGCAGTATAATTGTTTAAAACCTGATACTTTTACTTCAAATAATGAGGCATGACTTACCTTGCTTCAAAGTAGCCTTACGAAAATCGATCCGTAGAAACATGGAGGCAATTTTTTTCCCTCATGCCATTAACCAGCATTTCTCTCCTGTTCTAATTCATATCAACTTTCTTTCGTTGTTCAGAAGCGAAAGACACAATCCATATTAGCAACCCATCAAAGTTGTTGCTATTACATTCCCCCTCTTTCTACATTTCTGAGATTTTAATCTGTCACAACTGCTCAAATTAGGTTTAGAATTGTGTTTTCCACAGATTGCATTTTGGCAAATGTTTGAAAAGGACGTTTGGTTAGATGCTTCATTACAGGAGTATATGTTCAATAATATGCTATAGACTTTTGAACTATAATATGATAGGCTTGCTATTGTTGCATGTTTCCATTCAGCCTTAATGAAACATTTCTGATCCTTGTATGAATGCAAGGTACCAGAGAGGATATGGCAAGCGAGATGTTTCACTCTCGCCAATATCTGTCCCCAGTAAGCCCAATAGGTTTCTATGGTCTTATTTTGGGCCTAAGCTTGTCGCCTGCTTTCCCGCCCTGGTCCAACTCCCATTGTTAGGACGGAAACATGAGCATCTCATCATTATATACAGATCTCTAATAGTATTTTCTGTTGGTCACGTAATTTTACTGTTTGGACATTTTTTTCCGTTTGTTGACCGGTTAATGAGGGCCAGTTAGTCGGCAGCAAAATGGGCCGATATTTGCATCCCTTTTGAAATGTAATTCCTTCAACTAAGTGTATTTGATGTGACATTTATGTCTACGGATTTCAGCCATTTAGGCTTGTGTGTGATCATCAAACTGTCATGTGTGTCTGATGTTGTACTTGCTCACTGAGCTGTGTACTGTATGTTTTCCTCAGGCCCTGATGTTTTGGGTGGTAGATAACTTCCTGATGAAGAAGGGGAGGACAAAAGCCAAGCTGGAGGAGCGGGAGGTGGGGGAGGACGTGCGGGGCAACAGTAAGGTACGCTACAGGCGGGCACTCTCCCACGACGACTCAGAGTCTGAGGTAAGACATGGACACGGCCATTTATAAAGTCATGGACACAGAATGCTTAATAAAAGACCAAGGCCTGACCACACAACCAATCACACAACCAATCATATACCTATTCACATACACTGAGTATACCAAACATTAAGAACACCTTCCTAATATTGAGTTGCAGTTGTCAAGTTTGCTGGATGTCCTTTGGGTGGTGGACCATTCTTGATACACACCGGTGCGCCTGGCGCCTAATACCATACCGGGTTCAAAGACACTTAAATATTTTGTCTTGCCCATTCACCCTCTGAATGGCACACATAAACAATCCATGTCTCAGTTGTCTCAAGGCTAAGGATCAGACCCCCTTTTTTTTTATTTTTAAATTTTTGCCTAAAATGACATACCCAAATCTAACTGCCTGTAGCTCAGGACTTGAAGCAAGGATATGCATATTCTTGATACAATTTGAAAGGAAACAGTTTGAAGGTTGTGGAAATGTGAAATTAATGTAGGAGAATATAACACACTAGATCTGGTAAAAGATAATTCAAAGAAAAAAATGTGTTTTTTTATTTCCATCTATAAAATGCAAGAGAAAGGCCACAATGTATTATTCCAGTTTAGACAATTTAGATTTTAGCCACTAGATGACAGCGGTCTATTTGCGTAGTGTTAGACTGATCCAATGAACCGTTGCATTTCTGTTAAAATGTTTGATCAAGTCTGCCCAAATGTGCCTAATTGGTTTATTAATACATTTTGAAGTTCATAACTGTGCACTCTCCTCAAACAATAGCATGGTATTATTTCACTGTAATAGCTACTGTAAATTGGACAGTGTAGTTAGATTAAAAATCCTTCATTAACCTGTCTCTTCCACTTCACCTTCAGTGATTGAAGTGGATTTTAAGTGGATCAATAAGAGATCATAGCTTTCACCTGGTCAGTCTCTCATGGAAAAAGCAGGTGTTAATGTTTTGTACACTCAGTGTACATTACACACCAAAATCACTGGAAAAGCTGTTTTTTGGGAGAGCTCTGAAAAATCCTTAGGAGGATTATACACTAAGTCCTAAGATTTGATTCTGAGCCTCATCCACCTCCTTTCCCCAAAGCCCTCTCCTCGCAAGCCCTGTGTGGCCTCTCTCTCCTCCCATTGCCTCAGGCTGACGTAGCCACTAGGCTAACTTACATCCTCCCCTGGCTGTGTAGACAAACTTGCACAGCACCAGCAGAAGTCTGTCTCTGGGCTGTGAATCACTCCACCCTGTGCCCAAGGCCAGTCACTTTACAGGCCTGTAAACCAGATGGAACTGGCCCTGTGATCTGCTCCAGAGACCAGAGACAACCACCACACTCAAACATTCATGCATGAAGTCATTTAAGTCTGCCTTGAGCAGGGGGATTTCTTATTCATCAGAAACTGTAAAAACAAACTGTCCATCATTCATAAGGAGTGTTTTTTTTCTGATTCCAAAGCACCACATTTCTCATCATAAATGGAAGTAGTGAGTTGCTTTGGAATCAAATGTTGAGCTGATTGTGATAGCTAGATAATTGGTTTCCACAGTTACTCATGGATCACCCAAAGCACCATGTTTTGTGACAGTGGATTCTAGGAGTTATTGAAAGTATGTTCCCTGACCGGGAATCAAACCCAGGCATTGCGGTGAGAGCACCAAATCCTAACCGCTAGACCATCATGTCTAATATCAGGAATGCATGTCCTATGGAATTACTGGTATATGGAATTTGTGGCATGTGACAGGGGAGTAGTTTTTCATAGACATCTGGGTGTAGTGTACCAGACTGTGAGCACTTCCTCCAGTCACAGGAACTATCTGCAATTAACCAGTGGGCCCAAACCCACTACTAAAGAAACACTGCTGTACAGGTTAACACGGAGCATGTATGGCTTTAGTAATCTGCCTCAAACTGAAATAAAAAGTCTGTCTACATAAAGATTCAGAGCAGTGATCTTATCGCTCTCTCATTATAAAAGGGGGCATATAGCTATGTTATCACAGGCTTGTTTTATTGTGATGAGTTGGAGCTAGTTTTTGCTTCAGTAAAAGAGGCTTACAATGTAAAAAACCCTGATGGCAAGCTTCAATACTACACGCAAATACCACTCTAAAAGACTCCTCCCCTCTATCAAATATTCCGGGGCATATGTGTTCCTGCCACCACATCTCCCTGGTAGTCTAGTGGTTAAGCAACCAGACCCATCCCCATCCTTCCACCCCACAGAGGCAGATGGAGGACGAATGATACATTTCTGTTGACACAGGAAATTTGCTGGTGTCTGTGAGCATTTAAGCTCTGGGATTCAACTAATTTAACCCTTAACTCAGGKTTGCTTTGAGTGTCATCTATCCAGGCGTGTGGCTTCCTTTGGTCTCATTTCCAAACTCCTGTCTCTCTCTCAGATTCTGTTCTCGGCTGACGATGAGATGGATGACTCGGAGGAGGAGGATGTGCGCCGACTCACTGGCCTCAAGACGGTCAAGAAGAAGAAGAAGCACCGTATGGGGATCCCTGTTTGACCTGGGCCTACCCAGTCTGACCTGGTCTGACCCACTCCTATGTCTACTCACATCCCCACTCTCTCCTCCTTCAGGGCCTGCTGCCCTGACTGGAGCCTGCTGGCAACCTGTACTTGATTCCTCTAACAGCAGGCTGGCATTGGTCTCTTTGTGGAGTGAGTAGGGGGCCTATGTAGGGAGGTTGGATCATGGAAGACTGCAGACCATGGAGCCTATTGGACTGCCATTACTACACATCCACATGGGACTCCTGCAGCCTCTGCACTGGGAATAGAAACCCATGGAAAGGATTTTACTGCAGCTAACTACATACCATGTCTAAAGGAGATTTCACCATAGATCTGTCACTGGCGTTTCAGTGACACTCGTTGGGGAAATGAATCTTGATATGGGTGTTGGGAAAACTTTTAACACTGGTCTATAATAGGAGGGTTTGAGTCGGTGATGCAGTGTAATTGGTGATGCACCCTAAAGATCCTATTAAATGACTATTCTAATTCCTAATTCTGTTCCACACTGACTCTTCAGAAGTCCAGAATTATATTACTGCATCAGGTTAAACTGTGAATGGGTGTTACTTTTTCTGTGGTTTAGCCGGTGACCTCGGTTGGATGTAGACGGAGAGAACAGGCACCTGGTATTGAACTCCGCGTGTGTCGTCTCCCCCCCCCGCCTTTAAGTAAACCTCTGTCATTTTAATGTTTTAATACATTTGATACTCTTCCGAATCAGAAAGTGATTGTATTCCTCATCTAGATTCCATATAAGAAATGTTTGTCTCCTCAGCTAGGCTGACTGCTATGGCCTGTTATAGGAGTTGGTGGAGGAGTGTGTGTGTGTCTGTCTGTGTGGACTTTTCCATTCATGCATGGCTAAGGGAATGTGGGAGGTGTGGCTTGATGCGCCAATGGAGGCTTTGCTCTGTGAAGATGCAGTGTTTTATAATAACCACAGCACTCACGTTTCTAACAGTTTCCACTTCTACATGACTGCAGAGGGAGGACGGGTCAGGACGGTGCAGCTTGGGCGTGTGTGTCTCCACCATGCACCACCCAACCCGGACCCAAGGGACTGAAACCCTCATTTCAAGCCCACCCAGTGACCGTTTAGGTCTATAGGCGTGGCTCAGAGCCTTCTCTTCCTGTCTCTGTGTATGACCGTTAACTGGGATCTCTTCCATTACTTATTTATTGTCTTTGGTGTGTCCTGTTTTTTACTGTAAGTTATTTTGGGCCAAAACCATGATGATCCCCAGCCTACTAAGTGTTTTTCATTCCGAGACGGAGTAGATATGGGACCTGAGGGTGTGTCCTCACAACCAACGGGGAAAAACTCTCCGCTCTTGCACAATTCCCAGTTATCACTGGTCTATGGATGTTCTTTGTGTTCATTCTTTGTTGTCGACAATGTGCCTATGTGAACTTACCGTGTTTGTGAGTGTTCATTTTGTGCCCCAGAGCTTTAGACTTGCAGTAGCATTCAGTTGGTTTGACAGAAGCACAGACCTAGAGTTTGAGTGACTCTAGGTCAGCCTGCAGTACAGTGCAGGTATGTTTGTATGTATGAGTGTGTTTGTCTTAATGCKCCTGTTCAAAGTATGGAGTGGGGATAAAGTAAATGTGATGATGACCRTGGTGCTGAAGATGTTGAACGGTTTGACAATGATTATGTTGTTGGTTGATACTTAGGAATAAATGACAGTAGGGTTTGGTAAATGGGTGGTACAGCATCATAAAACACTTCTGGTTGCCCTCTGCTCAACAGCGAGGGCTTTTAGTATTTTGAAAAAAATAACTAGATCATTAAAATGACTGACAAATTAAGGACTTACATTACCATTATATTTACTTTTGCAATAAAGTTAGTAAAACACTGAAATAGMCACATTTTTGTATTTTTAAGACCGCGTCTGAATAGACAGAGCTTTCCGTTTTGTCCATTTACTAGGTTTGTACTGCATTGTAGGAGGGTTTAAAAAGTGAATTCCCTGGCCAGGAATCAAACCCTGGCTGCTGCTCGGTGAGCGCACCAAATCTTAACCACTAGACCCCCAGGGAGATGTCAGGGTAAAGAATGCTGGTGTTAAGAAGGCTCCTGGAATGTGGGGGGGAATTTGAGATCACAGGTCTCTGTTATGCTCTAGACTGCCACCAGGGTGCCATTTCCACAGTGGCAGAGTGGGCTGTCAGTAAACAGTTCAGTAACAGGTGCAGTGAGGCATGTAGGGAAGTGAGGACCCATTTCTCCCCATAGAGTTCACTGACTCTGAGAATATTGCCAAGTACCTGTAAATCAGAGGAGGCTGTTGGGAAGAGCTATAGGAGGACGGGCTCACTGTAATTGCTGGAATAAATGGAACGGTWTCAAACATGGAAACCATGTGTTTGACTCTGTTCCATTTACTCCATTCCAGCCATTACAATGAGACTGTCCTCCTATAACACCTCCCACCAGCCTCCACTGCTGCAAATAGATCCCCTAATTATACACACAAGACTATCTTTTGAAGCATACGAACTGACTCGAGGACAATTTTTATTGATGGACAAACACCTTTTGACTCCTTACTCACTTATAAACTACACACAGACATGCTGGCAGGCAAGCGATGGCCTCTCAAACAGAAAGGCTGATTCACTAGTCTCCCTGTGATACAGTATGTATGGTCTGGCCCCTTTGAGTCAAGTCTTACTCTGAACCATTATGTCAAAGTTATGACTGCAAGTGTTATGTTTTCAAAATCCCTAAACCTTTAGATAATCCATTCAGGAAAATATTTTGACCTCAGGTTTAATTTGATGGGAGAGGTGAACTCTTGATTGGGCAGTAGGGAGTAGAGCTATTTTGGGGTTAGTAGTAACATGGGGAAGGTGTTCATCAGCTGACGTGTTCTGCCAGTTAATATGCATTCAGAGGCCTAATAAAATCCGGGCTGCTGCGGTGAAAGTGCTGAATCCTAACCACTAGACTGCCAGGGAGTGGTGTAGCTTCCAGAGTACTTTGAAATCACAGCTAGTGGAATGTTGTAAGGGCTATGAGTTGTCTCTCACTCAGCAGTTCGTTGCAACCACATCCTAAATGAGGAAAGACCTGTTCCAGCTGCATAATCCCTCATGTCAGTCTAATAATACACACTGACAATGGACAGAGAGAGARGAGGGTGAGGGTCCACTGACTCAATCCCAGGGTCAATAACAGATTATCTCCCTGGGGATCTGAGGGTATAAATATAATGGACTGGACAGAGAGGAGCAATCCAGACAGCTCCACTGACCAGAACTCTGGGATTAAGACACGAAAACCCAAACACAATGTCTCAGGTAAGCAAACGTCCTTGTATCCGACTGTCCTGACCTATTTTTATCAACTATTTGTTGTCCAGTTCTTGATGTGACAGCAAAATCTACATATATTATTTCCTATGTAAAGGATTCCTCTATTTACTTTAATATAGGAAGATCGAGAAACAAATCAGAGGGATGGTTATGATGAGGGAAATCCTGAAAGATGTGAGATTTTGCCTTGTCTTTAACCTCCATTCTTTCTCCAGCCCTCCATAGCCCGGTGAGGTAAAGAAGAAGTGTCCTGTGATGGAGGAGGAACTGAAAGGAGCCCGCAGTAAACTGGGGCTGAAGGGCGAGCGCAAGAGTAAGACCTATGAGGTCATGATAGACTGGTGAGTAGCAGCATTCAGACTCAACCTATAGTAGCATAATGTCACTTGCCTAACTTTTTTTTTCTCCACTTGTGGGAGTTGTCAAATACAAGTAATTATCACTGCCATATTAATTGTTGACCGCATATACCCTTTTGATATTGGTCAGTTGTAGGCAATAGTGCAGCGAGCATATCAGGGAGAGTAAAGTCAGTCAAGTGACATGAGCTCGGTTCACTTTCTACAATGTTATTGCTGAACTCTGGTGTGTATTCGGCCCAAGCCCAGCTCAGGAGAGCGCATACTGAGTGAGTTACAAATAGTTTCCACTCCTACAGAGACTGAATCTTGTGCAGTCAGTGTTTAAGACAAAGGGTGTATAGTTACTGGCCTAGTGTTACTGTCCCTGTCCCCAGGGTAGAGGAAGAATGTTTGATTAGAGAACTAGGAAGAAGGAAAAAGACAACACAACTGCAGCACTTCTAAAGATTATAGACACATCAGTTTGTCTACAGTGTGAATATTGCTCATCATCTTTGTGTTTGTGTGTAGGGGGGCGTGCCAAGCACTACTATCTTTGCTTATGCCCTTGTCTGTCCATCCTCAGTGCATATGGGGAAGGTGGCTCCCTCTGTGTTCAGTGAGGTGAAGTATTGACTAGAGACTGTACTGGAGAAGCCTAAAGCCCCAGGAGCCAGCATCTTTGGCAGGTAGAGGCAGCCAGGGTGGAGGAGTAGTGGCTATCATCACTGCACTGGAGCCATGACAGGACAGATGGATGCCTGGGCAAATGGCACCAAAGAAGCCAAACCTTACTGTTATTGAATGGTCTGATATATGTTGTGTGAATGTGTGTGTGCCTCAATTTACCCTTATACAAAGCATGGCATTTTCTTCGTGTTTATTTTAGCATGGAAATAGGACATTTTGAAATTGGGACAGCAGCACACTGAAGTATAATGCGTATGTAGCCCATGCTATTTTAGACATTCTGTTATGGGAATTTTATGAATAATGACTATATTATGTATACATTTAACTTCTTGGCGCACAGATCCCGATTTACGGGATCATTTTCCTAAACAACCGCTGAATTGCAGAGAGCCAAATTCAGAAATAATACTACAAATATTTATAATCATGCAATCACAAGTGAAATATACCAAAACACAGCTTAGCTTGTTGTTAATCCACCTATCGTGTCAGATTTTGAAAATATACTTTACAGCGAAAGCAATCCAAGCGTTTGTGAGTGTATCAATCAATGCTAGAACAGCTAGCCTTAAATTAGCTTGGTCACGAAAGTCAGAAAAGCAATAAAATTAATCGCTTACCTTTGATAATCTTCGGATGTTTGTACTCACGAGACTCCCAATTACACAATAAATGTTATTTTTGTTCGATAAATATTAGTTTTATAACAAAAAAACACCATTTGGGTTGCGCGTTATGTTCAGAAAACCACAGCCTCGTTCCGTTCCTGAAAGGCAGACGGAAATTCCAAAAAGTATCCGTAATGTTCGTAGAAACATGTCAAATGTTTTTTATAATCAATCCTCAGGTTGTTTTTAACATACATAATCGATAATATTTCAACCGGACGGTAACCTATTCAATAAAAGAGAGAAAGAAAATGTTGAGCTACCCCTCTCGCGCGCAGGAACTAATCAAAGGACACCTGACTCGTTTTGAAAAATCTAGCTAATTTTTCAAAATAAAAGCCAGAAACTATGTCTAAAGCCTGGTCACAGCCTGAGGAAGCCATTGGAAAAGGAATCTGGCTGATACCCCTTTAAATGGAAGAGGGGCAGGCAATGAAACAGGGCAACAACAAAATAAATGCACTTCCGGGTTGGATTTCCTCAGGTTTTCGCCTGCAGAATCAGTTTTGTTATACTCACAGACAATATCTTGACAGTTTTGGAAACTTTGGAGTGTTTTCTATCCTAATCTGTAAATTATATGCATATTCTACAATCTGGGCCTGAAAAATAGTCTGTTTACCTTGGGAACATTATTTTAAAAAATAAAATAAAAAATCTGGCTCCTAGCGTCAAGAAGTTAACATAGAATTATAACTAACAGAATTATATCCTGTCTGATGAAGAATGTTTGTCCATAAGAAAGATGGACTGTTGGTAGGCAAGGAACTGGCAGACAACTTGTGACCACTGTGAAACTGATAACAGGGATGGAWGTCTCCCCACCCAGGGAGGGGAGAGACCTTGGGCTTGTAGTAGATTGTATAACAGGTGGCGGACAATGTATGAGAAGAAGACTTGTGAACTATGTTGCCATTTGTATCTGAGAGGAGGAGGAACGTTTATGACGAAATGTGAGGTATATAGACCAATGTACCGGAATTGAGAGGACATAATTCTGGACTGGTAAGTGCTAATGCCGTTGTTTGAATTATAATTCTTTTTTTAAATTGTGCAATTTATAGAAATATAATCAGTAATGAAATGTGTAAAGTACACATTGGCTTTTCATAGTGTGTGTGTGTGTGTGTGTGTGTGTATGTATGTATGTGTATGACCCATAACCCGTGTTTGTGTTTGTTTGTTTGGGTGGATGTGGGTGGGTGTGTATGTGTGTGTATATACAGTGGGGAGAACAAGTATTTGATACACTGCCGATTTTGCAGGTTTTCCTACTTACAAAGCATGTAGAGGTCTGTTAATTTTTATCATAGGTACACTTCAACTGTGAGAGAAGGAATCTAAAACAAAAATCCAGAAAATCACATTGTATGATTTTTAAGTAATTTAATTTGCATTTTATTGCATGACATAGTATTTGATACATCAGAAAAGCAGAACGAATATTTGGTACAGAAACCTTAGTTTGCAATTACAGAGATTACGTTTCCTGTAGTTCTTGACAGGTTTGCACACACTGCAGCAGGGATTTGTGCCCACTCCTCCATACAGACCTTCTCCAGATCTTCAGGTTTCGGGGCTGTCGCTGGGCAATACGGACTTTCGGCTCCCTCCAAAGATTTTCTATTGGGTTCAGGTCTGGAGACTGGCTAGGCCCACTCCAGGACCTTGAGATGCTTCTTACGGAGCCACTCCTTAGTTGCCTGGTGGCTGTGTGTTTCGGGTCGTTGTCATGCTGGAAGACCCAGCCACGACCCATCTTCAATGCTCTTACTGAGGGAAGGAGGTTGTGGTCAAGATCTCGCGATACATGGCCCATCCATCCTCCCCTCAATACGTGTCGTTCCTGTCCCCTTTGCAGAAAAGCATCCCCAAAGAATGATGTTTCCACCTCCATGCTTCAGGTTGGGATGGTGTTCTTGGGTTGTACTCATCCTTCTATTCCTCCAAACACGGCGAGTGGAGTTTAGAGCAAAAAGCTCAATTTTTGTCTCATCAGACCACATGACCTTCTCCCATTCCTCTCTGGATCATCCAGATGGTCATTGGCAAACTTCAGACGGGCCTGGACATGCGCTGGCTTGAGCAGGGGGACCTTGCGTGCGCTGCAGGATTTTAATCCATGACGGCGTAGTGTGTTACTAATGGTTTTCTTTGAGACTGTGGTCCCAGCTCTCTTCAGGTCATTGACCAGGTCCTGCCGTGTAGTTCTGGCTGATCCCTCACATTCCTCATGATCATTGATGCCCCACGAGGTGAGATCTTGCAGGGAGCCCCAGACCGAGGGTGATTGACCGTCATCTTGAATTCTTCATTTTTCTAATAATTGTGCAACATTTTGTTGCTCTCACCAAGCTGCTTGGCTATTGTCCTGTAGCCATCCAGCTGTACAGGTCTACAATTTATCCCTGATGTCCTTACACAGCTCTCTGGTCTTGGCCATTGTGGAGAGGTTGGATCTGTTTGATTGATGTGTGGACAGGTGTCCTTTTATACAGGTAACGAGTTCAAACAGGTGCAGTTAATACAGGTAATGAGTGGAGACAGGAGGGCTTCTTAAAGAAAAACTAACAGGTTGTGAGAGCCGGAATTCTTACTGGTTGGTAGGTGATCAAATACTTAGTCATGCAATAAAATGAAATTAATTACTTAAAAATCATACAATGTGTTTTCTGGATTTTTGTTTTAGATTCCGTTCTCTACAGTTGAAGTGTACCTATGATAAAATGACAGACCTCTACATGCTTTGTAAGTAGGAAAACCTGCAAAATCGGCAGTGTATCAATACTTTGTTTCTCCACTGTATATATATATATATATTTCATTTTTATTAAAATGGAATGGAGTAGAACAGCAAACACACACATGGCCACTGCGCCTGCTGCTCCACTCCACCCCATTTCCATATGAAATAGCCATTGGATGCTGTTGGGGGGAGGGCAGGCCCACAACAATGGCCGGAGTTGAACGGAACAGCACTTCACCATAGTGACTGTGTTCCCTCTGCTCTATACAATACATATCTGTTTATGTTACATGATGATACAAGGCTCATACATAACAAATATTTTTTTTAATGTTTTCTTTCACAGTGATAGATACTCCGACTGGGATGCCCCGGTGCCAAGGTGCCCATCCCCCACTGAAGCGGGTTCATCCAGCCGGACCCCTGCTGTCTCCGGCTCTACACCTAACCCCGCCCGGCCATCTAGAGGTGTGAAGACACAAACAAAGAAGCGGAGGAAGGGAMGTGTGGAACCTGCTGGCAGAGAGGTAGAGGGGCAATGRCACTATGTGCTGGAGGAGGATGTGGAGCCACGTCCTCCAATATTCAGACCAAAAAGGCCACCAGGACCTCAGCTGGACATGACCTCAAAATACAGCCCCATGCAACTTTTTCAACTGTTTTTCACCCCGTCAGTTGTTGATTCCCTGGTGTGTAATACAAACAAATATGGGGCTAAGAAGCAAGCAGGAAAGAAAGAGGCATGGAAGTCCATTTCCATGTCAGACCTTTTCTGCTACCTTTCACTGGTCATTTACATGGGGCTGGTGAAGTAAAAAACCCTCAAGGATTACTGGAAAACATCCCCACTCTATCAACTGCCTTTCCCCCCACTGTCATGTYCTCTACAAGGTTTCTAAATATCTCACGGGCGCTTCACATCAGTGACCCAGAAGTTGATGAGGAGAATGACAGGAGGAGAGGCACCGCACGGTTTGACAGGCTCTGCAAAGTCAAACCTCTCTACGCCAGCATGGTTGAGGCTTGCAAGACCCATTTTCAGCCCGCCCAGAACTTGTCCATAGATGAGAGGATGGTAGCCTCAAAGGCCAGAATTGGCCTAAAACAATACATGCGTAACAAGCCAACTAAGTGGGGTTACAAGCTGTTTGTTTTGGCTGATTGTGTGTGTGCATACACGTGCAATTTTTTTGTCTATGAGGGGAAGAACACTTGTGCGACCGGTAAGGGACTTAGCTATGACTCCAATAACTCCATTACAGATTTCCTACTGCTGGGGAAGGGCTACAAACTTTTTGTGGACTACTTCTACACAAGCCCTACCCTGTTTGCAGACCTGAGGAAGCTGGATGTGTGGGCTTGTGGCACTATTCGGACCAACAGAGTGGGCTTTCCGAAGACAAAGGTAAACGACATGCCTAAGCGGGCTGAGCGGGGGACCATGCGATGGATCAGTGAAGATGGCCTGCTGTTTGTGAAATGGATGGATACCAGAGAGGTGGTCATGTGCTCCACTATCCACAAGTCCTTCAGTGGCGATCACGTCGTCAGGCGTGTGAAGGACGCTACTGGGGCATGGACCACCAAAAATGTCCCCATTCCTGCAGCTATCAAGGACTACAACAAGGACATGGGAGGTGTAGACCTATCAGACGCACTGATAGGTTACTACAATGTTCTGCACAAGACAAAGAAATGGTACAAGACATTATTTTATCATTTCATTGACATTGCTGTGGTGAATTCCTTCATCCTGCAGAAGGAAATGGCGAAGAGCTGTGGACGGCCCCCCAACTCACAGCTAGCTTTCAGGGAGCTGTTCATCCGGGAGCTTGCTGGCTATAGCGCAAAGTCCACTGCATCAACTTCTGCCCCCTCTACCTCTGCCCCCTCTACTCCTGCCACCAGTGTTGTTCACATGCCAAAGTAAATAACTGCAGGCATGAATGTGCCTCAGGGCCAAAAGGGCACAGCATGGAGGCGTCGTTGTGTTCTTTGCCACATGAAGTCCCCCATCACCTGCACCATTTGTTCGGTTTGCCTCTGCTTTACAGCAGAAATAGACTGCTATGGGACATGGCATCAGCAGCAAAATATTGTGTAGAGGACTGAGGGTCTTCCAAAGGGTCTACCCCTGTTTTTTTTGTATCTTTTTGTTGTTGTTGTTATAATTGCTTTTTGATATGTTGTATGTAGTTTTTTGCACTGTTGTATATAGTTATATATCATTTCACCAATTCGGCCACTTGGGTACATTTGGCCAACTTGTGTGGGACACCTGGGTGACTTCATGCTAAATGTCATGTAGCTCACCCATTCCTGAAGTTATCAGTCTAACACTTTGCACAACTACAGTTTTCCTCTTGTGTTCTCCATCTAAATTGTCCCCAGGATCCTATCTGACTGTTTGGCTATTCTAGTACATGTAAAAGATGATGCTACAACAATAAAAAAACAGAAAACGTATGCTCTTTCTTTCTCTTTTCTTCTACCAGATCTATTGTGTTATATTATCCTACATTCAATGAACATTTCCACAAACTTCAGAATGTTTCCATTCAAATGATACCAATAATATGCATATCCTTGCTTCTGGGCCTGAGCTACAGGCAGTTAGATTATGGTATGTATTCAGGCGGAAATTGAGAAGAAGGGATGCAGCCATAAGAAGTTAAAGAACATGAGAACTTAATTCTCTTATCACATTCCCTAACATTTTTACAAAACAAGACAGCCCCTAACTTCTTTACACTAATTCTATGGGTTGGGAGTTTGTTGGCGACCRCTAGAGTCTGAACATCTTTTGCTGTGGCTCGGATCTCGCTTTCTTACCCTCTTGCCTTTGGAGAGAGCTTCCACGACCTGTGAACTGTTACACAGAAAGAAACCTAAAAGAATCATAGCAATATTGAACGTTGATAACTTATAATAAACAAAGTTGTGGAGTATATTTTTACTACTGCAGAAGAATCAAGTGTTTAGATAATCAGTGAGCTGAGCCAGATGGGAATTGAGACCTTTTTTCCTTTGATGTTTATGAAGAGAGAATCCTGGGCCCGGTTTCTCAAAAGCATCTTAAGGCTAAGTTCATCTTTAGATCCATAGGGTCCTGTGGTTCTAACCATGAATTTAACCTTAAGCTGCCTTTGGGAAACCGGGCATACCGCCCCAACAGATCCACAGATGATGCAATCTCTTTTGCAATCCACACTGCCCTTTCACACCTGGACAAAAGGAACACCTATGTGAGAATGCTATTCATAGACTATAGCTSAGCGTTCAACACCATAGTGCCCTCAAAGCACATCACTAAGCTAATGACCCTGGGACTAAACACCTCCCTCTGCAACTGGTCCTGGATGTCCTGACGGGCCGCCCCCCTAACAACACATCCGCAACGCTGATCTTCAACACTGGGGCCCCTCTGTGGTGTGTGCACAGTCCCCTCCTGTACTCCCTGTTCACTCATGACCTCATGGTCAGGCACGACTCCAACACCAATCATTAAGTTTGCCGATGACACAACAGTGGTAGGCCTAATCACCGACACCTGACTGTGTGGTGCCAGGACAACAACCTCTCCCTCAACGTGATCAAGACAAAGGAGATGATTGTGGACTACAGGAAAAAGAGGACCGAGCATGCCCCCATTCTCATTGACTGGGCTGTAGTGGAGCAGGTTGAGAGCTTCAAGTTCCTTGGTGACCACATCACCAGCAAACTAACATGGTCCAAGCACACCAAGACAGCCGTGAAGAGGGCACAACAAAACCTATTCCCCCTAAGGAGACTGAAAAGATTTGGCATGGGACCTCAGATCCTCAAAACGTTCTACAGCTGCACCATCGAGAGCATCCTTACGGGTTGCATCACTGCCTGGTATGGCAACTGCTCGGCCTCTGACCGCAAGGCACTACAGAGGGTAGTGTGTACGGCCCAGTACATCTCCGGGGCCAAGCTTCCTGCCATCCAGGACCTCTATACCAGGCGGTGTAAGAGGAAGTCCCTAAAAATTGTCCAAGACTCCATCCACCCTAGTCATAGACTGTTCTCTCTGCTACCGCATGGCAAGCGGTACCGGAGCGCCAAGTCTCGGTCCAAGAGGCTTCTAAACATCTTCTACCCCCAAGCCATAAGACTCCTGAACATCTGATCAAATGGCTAGTTACCCAGACTATTTGCATTGCCTCCCCCTTTTACGCTGCTGCTACTCTCTATTATCTATACATAGTCACTTTAATAACTCTACCTACATGTAAATATTACCTCAATTACCTTGACTAACCGGTGCCCCTGCACATTGACTCTGTACCAGTACCCCCTGTATATAGCCTCACTACTATTGTTATTTTACTGCTGCTCTTTAATTATTTGTTACTTTTATTTCATACTTTAAGTGTATTTTTCTTAACTGCATTGTTGGTTAAGGGTTTGTAAGCATTTCACTGTAATGTCTACACCTGTTGTATTCGGCGCATGTGACAAATAAGATTTGATAAGATTTAGATTTAAAACCGGACCCTGGTGAGTTAGCATTATGCTAACAAAATTGTATGCCTGTGTTGGGCTGTCAGGGGCCAGTCCTCCTACCACGACCAGCACTACAAGCGAGGGGGTCACCATGGAACGCAGCCATCAGCTTGAAACCTTGGGATGGGTGGGCCACCGTTGGTCACCTGACGGCTTCCCTCGTGAGAATGGAGTGTGGCGCCGTGAGGGGCGGCCACTTATTGTCCACACCCTCACAAGCCATGTAGTCAGCTGGGAAAGGGCCCACTGCTTGAAGATGAACAGGCACGGCTGACTTAAATAGACTTGTTAAGGGTGTTGCTGGCTAGTCACTCAGGCACCACACTTATCAGCTGCTGGTTTCCCCTCGCGGGAGGACAGGACTGAGAGAGCCGTTAGGTCTGGTTTCAAGATTTATTTGTTGAACATTTAAGTTTGATTCTTGAAGAGATCATTTAGGTTGGAACCTTATAGGAAATATAAGCTATTTTATTTTGAATTTACCCTGTCTCTGTACTCAGTGGCAATTTTAGCATGTAAATTGTGGGACAAAAAAACTTTTTGATGCATGGCAGCAAGGCCACAACACTAAACAATACATTAATTGCACTATAACAGTGACAAATGATGTCTACAAACTGTTAGGGCCTACATAAGTCTGTCCTAACAGCAGAGTCCCAACAGCAGTCCCAACACCTTACCACAGCTACACCTGGCTATCAGCGGAGCCTTGTCCGGCAGCAAAACAGTAAATTCAGCCTCATTTACTACCATTTTTTTTTTTAACATAGCGGATATGGCTGACTTGCTTAATAMAAATGTGGTTTCTACTGACAATTGAGATGTACAAACTATGGCATAAGGGGACGATGAGCGGATAAGAGGCAAAGGGACCAACTTTTTAGGGTGAGGCACATGGGCTACTAACAGCTTACTACACAACATACACTTAATGTTACTTTCTTAGCTACAGTGTACATATCTCCCTGGCATATTACATAATTTATGCAGCAGCATACAAGACATTTTTGGACTCACCTTGTTGCGCTGTGCTCACTTGAACAGGAAGGTGGCACAGTGGTCCTTCGTGGGCAAATTTTGTCATCAAACTTTCTCATTAAAGTCTGGCATTCTCTAGATTTATGGTGCTTTCAAGACAACTGGGAACTCGGGGGAAAAAACAAGCTTGAAACATGATGGCGTCAGTGATCTTCAGGTCGGAGCTCTAAAAAGAGACCTGAGTTCCCGACTTGCAAATCTGAGTTGGATGACTGTTCAAAACTTATTTTCCCGGTCGGAGCTCGTTTTCTTTCTTTAAAGTTCCATGTTGTCTTGAACTCACTGAAGTCTGAGATTTCTCAGTTCCAAGTTTCCAGTTGTTTTGAATGCGGCAGAAGTCATGCATGGCCAATGTTGAATGTTTATCCTTTAAGCTTGGAAAAGAGACCCTTAAACCCAGACTTGAACAACAGACCCACTCCGCTGAATAGCAGGCTAGTGATTGCTTTGCAATGCCACTGATTTCTTCCAAACCCCTCATTGTTGAATTTGGGATTTCCAACTTGTGTAATGTTTATATCCAATTTCTGATGAGCACCGATAAGTTTTATCTATAATATCTCTTCATTATTTCTCTTCGTGTGAAGAGGATTTGCCAGTAGATTGTCAACTTTATTCATGATGACGACTGCTAGCTAAGATTTTTAAAGTATGTTGACATGATCAGTCCAATTAAAGCTACTGTAGATATGTGATTTGACGTCGTTTTCTCTGTGTCAAATTACCTTGAGCCTTCTCGGATGGGCACTTCTAATGTAACTCTATGGCAGCACTCAAGGGGCTTGAATTTTCTAGCTTTACCTGTAGATTTTGTGGTGACGTAGTGTCCCCATGAGTGAAAGAACACTGAGCCAATCACGGCGCAACTAGAGGGCATTACCAACCCCTACGCTCCGTATTTTCCGCTGGCTGCCCCACCTTCACAGATTGCACTGAGCTAGGCTGAAACTCCTGCATTTTGGAGCTGCTTTACTCAAGAAAGCAAAAAAGAGACCACGTTTGTATGCAGCTTTATTGTTTGCAAACTGATACTTGACACATATTAATGCCAAAATAACAGGCAACATTTTTTATAAATACATTATATACAGTACCTGTCAAAAATTTGGACACCTACTCATTCAATAGTTCTTCTATATTTTTGCTATTTTCTACATTGTAGAATAATAGTGAAGACATCAAAACTATGATTTTCTTTTTTACYTTAATTTAACTAGGCAAGTCARTTAAGAACAAATTCAAATTTACAATGACGGCCTAAACCGGACGACACTGGACGAATTGCGTGCGGCCCTATGGGACTCCCTGGGATACAGCCTGGAATCGAACCAGAGTCTGTAGTGATGCCTSTAGCACTGAGATGCAGTGCCTTTGACCGCTGCACCACTCGGGAGCCCCATATGGAATCATGTAGTAACCAAAAAAGGATTAAACGAATCAAAATATAATTTGAGATTTTTCAAAGTAGCCACCCTTTGCCTTGATTGCCAGACTCTTGGCATTCTCTCAACCAGCTTAACCTGGAATGCTTTTCCAACAGTCGTGAAGGAGTTCCTACATATGCTGAGCACTTGTTGGCTTCTTTTACTTCACTCTGCGGTACAACTCATCACAAACCATCTCAATTGGGTTGAGGTCGGGTGATTGTGGAGGCCAGGTCATCTGATGCAGCACTCCATCACTCTCCTTGGTCAAATAGCCCTTACACAGCATGGAGGTGTGCTGGGTAATTGTCCTGTTGAAAAACAAATGATACTCCCACTAAGCTCAAACCAGATAGGATGGTGTATCGCTGTAGAATGCTGTGGTAGCCATGCTGGTTAAGTGTGCCTTGAATTCTAAATAAATCACTGACRGTGTCACCAGCAAAGCACCCCCACACCATCATACCACCTCCTCCATGCTTCACGGTGGGAACCACACATGCAGAGATCATCCGTTCACCTACGCTACGTCTCACAAAGACACAGCGGTTGGAACCAAAAATCTCAAATTTGGTCTCATCAGACCAAAGGACAGATTTCAACCAGTCTAATGTCCATTGCTCGTGTTTCTTGGCCCAAGCAAGTCTCTTCTTATTATTGGTGTCCTTTAGTAGTGGTTTATTTGCAGCAATTCGACCAGGAAGGCATGATTCACACAGTCTCCTCTGAACAGTGGATGTTGAGATGTGTCTGTTACTTGAACTCTGTGAAGCATTTACAGTGGGGAGAACAAGTATTTGATACACTGCCGATTTTGCAGGTTTTCCTACTTACAAAGCATGTAGAGGTCTGTCATTTTTATCATAGGTACACTTCAACTATGAGAGACGGAATCTAAAACAAAAATCCAGAAAATCACATTGTATGATTTTTAAGTAATTAATTTGCATTTTATTGCATGACATAAGTATTTGATCACCTACCAACCAGTAAGAATTCCGGCTCTCACAGACCTGTTAGTTTTTCTTTAAGAAGCCTAAGATTTGGGCTGCAACTTCTGAGGCTGGTAACTCTAATGAACTTATCCTCTGCAGCCGAGGTAACTCTGGGTCTTCCATTCCTTTGGCGGTCCTCATGAGAGCCATTTTCATCGTAGTGCATGATGGTTTTTGTGACTGTTCTTGAAATGTTCCGGATTGACTGAACTTAATGTCTTAAAGTAATGATGGACTGTTGTTTCTCTGCTTGTTTGAGCTGTTCTTGCCATAATATGGACTTGGTCTTTTACCAAATAGGCCTATCTTCTGTATACCATCCCTACCTTGTCATAACACAACTCATTGGCTCAAACACATTAAGAAGGAAAGAAATTCCACAAATGAACTTTTAACAAGGAGTTCCTGATAATTCCAGGTGACTACCTCATGAAGCCACTGTCTGTACTAGAAACCTAGCCTAGCTCTCTGGTCAGTGGCAGCACACCTCCCCACTGGCTGCCACCAACTGATGAATAACTAACGTGTACATGATATTTACGAGTCAGGATATCTAAAACCAGTCAGGATATTGACGTAAGCGTGTATGCTTTCAAGAGTGAAGATCATTTAGATTTTAGAACATTTTGCATTTGCTATAGTTACATGTGCATTTCTTTGTATGAGAGAGATGGCGCCTGCCTGTAGTTTTCTTGTCGCATTGGAGAAGAACGTGGGTTTTGAAAAATCTGCAAATCCTTTTGAGACCACATATGTAAAAAATTGTTATTACAGAACAGTTACTGAAACTTTGTTGATAAAAGTAAGACTATATAATTGATTATTCTGTACGTTCTGTGCAGACTGGTTTTTGTAAAACCCCATTTGATTCGACGGCACAAGTGGCACCTGCCATCTTCTACAAACTACTTCGCCAACTACAGAGGCTCATCATCTACAGCTTCTACAATCATCATCGCCGCCTCATCTTTATAGAAGGACATTTGTCTGGTACATTGTGGTAGGAACTTAAAGGAATACTCCACCCAAAAACTATATTTTGGTATTTGATTCATTAGTCCATTGTTGACATATGCCGTGTTCAAAATAACTGGGAACTCTATTTGAACGGTCATCCAACGCGGAATTCCAATTTGGGAATTCTGGTCTCTCTCTCTGGTCTCCTTCTAGCATGGCAGCCCCCTCCACGACCTTGACAGGCCCCTCCCAGTCCCCGGGTCCAGGGCCGATCTCCGCAACACTAACAACTCCCGATCACACCACCTCAGCTATCGGATGCCAACACCCCAGCTAACGATCCCAACATGTCTTCAGCTACCAATCCCACCACAACCTCAGCTACCTCGGTTCCCTCAGATGACAGGACAGCACCTCTCCCCGCAGCTGGTACCACCACAATGGCACCAATAGGCCTGCTACCTACCATGTGTTGATGTATGGACAAACATTATGTGGAAGTAAAAACAGGAGGCATATCCATGGATAGATTGTAAAGAAGGTAAGCTGGGCTGCCAAACATATGCAGATATCACATATCTGTCAGTCTACAAGTTAAAATAAGGGAGTGAACGTTATTTATAAGGGTTATGAAATGACCTCTGAAATGAAATCGCCCTCC
The DNA here is from genome assembly GCF_002910315.2 of Salvelinus sp. IW2-2015. Lineage (NCBI taxonomy): Eukaryota > Metazoa > Chordata > Actinopteri > Salmoniformes > Salmonidae > Salvelinus > Salvelinus sp. IW2-2015. Next base: position 46,673,679 of record NC_036838.1, read on the forward strand.
CTTCWGCAAAATATATTTGACCTAAACCCTCCCTGAACGCTTGAAAAATAAGTGACACTCCCCTATACCCAAAATAATTAAAAGTGGATAGCAGATATCGTGTTGACCGTTACCCTCACTTCTTGAACAAACCAGAGCCTTAGATATGCTGTTTTATGCTGAACAAAAATATAAACGCAACATGAAAAAATGTCAAAGAGTTTACTGAGTTACAGTTCATATAAGGACATCAGTCAATTTGGCCCTAATCTATGGATTTCACATGACGGGGAAAACAGATATGCATCTGTTGGTCACAGATACCTTAAAAGAAGGTAGGGATGTGGATCAGAAAGCCCGTCAGTTACTGGTGTGACCACCATTTGCCTCATGCAGCAGGACACATCTCCTTAGCATAGAGTTGTGCTGGCTGTTGATTGTGGCCTGTGGAATGTTGTCCCACTCCTCTTCAATGAATGTGCAAAATTGCTGGATATTGGCGGGAACTGGGACATGCTGTCTGTTCTGCCCTCAAACTTTAACACATACAGAAAGGAGAAAATGCATGAGAAAAAGTCACTATATACATTCACACAATCAGTGTCCATATAGCTTGGAAATAGGGGTTAACTTCACTTCTGGATAAAATTGTGCCCAATTTAAATGGCCTCGTACTCTGTCCTAGATCATATGATATGCATATTACTTTTACTATTGGATAGAAAACACTCTGAAGTTTCTAAAACTGTTTGAATTATATCTGTGAGTAAAACAGAACTCATTTGGCAGGCAAACTTCCAAACAGGAAGTGAAAATTCTGAAATGGGTCTCTGTGAAAGGCATTGCCTATTCAATTGTCTTGTATTTATGGATCTGTATGCACTTCATACGCCTTCCACTAGATGTCAACAGGCAGTAGAACGTGGAATGAAGTGTTTAGCCTTCTGTGGGACCGGATGAGAGTCGTTGGAGTGAGAGGTCAGCCATATTGGCAGTATTTGGCTACGCACTTTGGTTTGTCATATCTTTGTCTGCAATGCGTTAGGTAGACACGAAGAAATGCTCTGTCTGGGATGTTATTGGATATATATGAGAAAAACATCCTGAAGATTGATTCTCAACTGAGTTTGACCAGTTTATTCGACTTTTATTATCACTTTTTGAAGTGCGTAAAAATCTTCATGGACACGTGAGCTACACATGCTAGCCAAAGTTGCTAATTCGACAGAAGAAATGGACATTCTAAAACAAAACAACGATTTATTGTGGAAATAGGATTCCTGGCACTGCATTCTGATGAAAGTTCATCAAAGGTAAGGGAATATTTATGATGTTATTTCGTATTTTTGTTGACTCTTTTGACTCCAACATGGCGGAGAATGGCTGAGCGCTGTCTCAGATTATTGCATGCTGTGCTTTTTACTAAAGTTTTTTTTTTTTTTATCTAACACAGCGGTTGCATTAAGAACCAGTGTATCTTTAATTATATGTGCAACRTGTATTTTTCAGCAAAGTTTATGATGAGTTTTTCTGTTAGATTACGTGGCTGTCTAAAATTTCTCCGGACATTTTGGAGCCATTTGTGACCATGGCGGCAATATAAAACCACGATTTGTAGCTATAAATATGCAAATTTTCGAACAAAACATAAATGTATTGTATAACATGATGTCATAAGACTGTCATCTGATGAAGTTGTTCAAAGGTTAGTGATTAATTTTATCTCTATTTGTGGGTTTTGTGAAAGCTATCTTTGCGGTGAAAAAATGGCGTTGTGTTTTGGGATATGGTGGTGAGCTAACATAAATATATGTTGTGTTTTTGCTGTAAAACATTTTAAAAATCGGACATGTTGGCTGGATTCACAAGATGTTTATCTTTCATTTGCTGTATTGGACTTGTGATTTCATGAAATTATATTATATGATATCCCTGTGGCGCTAGGCTAGGCTATGCTAGTCAGCGTTTCTGATGAGAAGATCCGGGATGGATCAAGTCAAGACACCAGATGAAAGATACAGATCTTGTGAATCCATCATCATTCTGATTTTAAAATGTTTTACAGGAAGACACAATATGTAATCTATTAGCTAACCATGATAGCAAAGACACCACTATTTTCCCACCATTTTTTCGCTGCAATGAGTAGCTATCACTAATTCGACTAAATAAAGATATATAAAGCCACTAACCAAGAAACAACTTCATAAGATGACAAGTCTGATACACATATTCATGTATAGGAAATAGTTTTTTTTTAGAAAAATGTGCATATTTCAGGTATAAAATCACACATTCTACATTGCAGCTGCAATCTGAAATATGCGTTGGAAAGCAGCCGGAATAATTACAGAGACGACGTCAATTACCAAAAGAATCATCCTAAAAACATTTCTGAAAAATACACAGCCTACAGCAATGCGAAAGACACAGGTCTTGTGAATCCAGACAATATTTAAGATTTTCTAAGTGTTTTACAGGGAAGACACAATATGTAAATCTATTAGCTAACCACGATAGCAAAACACAATCTTTTTTTCTCCAACATTTTTCCTGCATCATTATGCTATCACTAATTCGACTAAATAAAGATATATATAGCCACTAACCAAGAAACACTTCATAAGATGACAGTCTGATAACATATTCATGGTATAGGATAGTTTTTTTTAGAAAAATGTGCATATTCAGGTTATAAATCACAGTCTACATTGCAGCTGCAATCTGAAATAGCGTTGAAAGCAGCCGGAAATAATTACAGAACCGACCGACGTCAATTACCAAAAGAATCATCCTAAAACATTTCTGAAAAATACACAGCATACAGCCAATCGAAAGACACAGGTCCTTGTGATCACAGAAACATATTTAAGATTTCTAAGTGTTTTACAGCGAAAACACAAATAAATGTTATATTAGCTACCACATGTGCAAACGTACCGAGCATTGATACAACGCCAAGAGAGATACGTAATCATCGCCAAAATGTATTAATTTTTTCACTAACCTTCTCAGAATTCTTCCGATGACACTCCTGTAACATCATTTTACAACATACATATAGAGTTTGTTCGAAAATGTGCATATTTAGCCCACAAAAAAACGTGGTTATAACATGACAATACTAGCAAAACTAGCCTGGAAATGTCGGCTACATTTTGGACAGTGATCTGGCGTAATTTAATAATCGTAAACTTGACTAAAAAATATAGGGTGGACAGCAAATCGAAACGACAAATTAGTTCTAAATGCAATCGCTGATTTACATTTCTAAAAGTATCCTTACTGTGCAATACAGGGTTCGCCAAGCGAAGCTATACCAAAAAAAAATGGCGGAATATGCGTAAATTTGCGTATAACATTTTTCGACAGAACAACGATTTATCATCATAAATAGTTCTTACTGTGAGCTGTTCTTCCATCAGTATCTTGGCAATGTATCCTTTCTTGGTCTAATCTTCTTTTGGTCGAAAGCTGTCCTCTTCCGTCGAAATGCCCCTAACGTTCGACGCGGGACCCCGAAACGTGCCCAGTGCTTCAATGTTCATCACAAAGCAATGCCTCAAAATCGCACTAAACGGATATAAATTGCTATAAAACGGTTTAAATTAACTACCTTATGATGTTTTTAACACCTATAACGAGTAAAAACATGACCGGCGATATATAAAGTGGCTAAACCAACGTTTGGAAAGAGAGAGAGTCCGACGTCCACCTTGCGTGAGGCGCAGCAGGAAAAGAACGGTACATCCGGTCTTTTCTGTTTTATACGGGCCCTGATTGCGCAATCGACTCCATTCAAATTGTCACCTCTTACTGACATCTAGAGGAAGGCATGGGCAGTGTTTGTAYCCTCATAGGATTTACRGGGACTTTAAAACTGACCTGGGACCAGAGGCCAACATTTCTGGAATCTCACTCCATATCAGGAAAAGTGCTGTAGAATGAGTTCTGTTTCACTCAGAGACATAATTCAAACGTCTATAGAAACTAGAGAGTGTTTTCTATCCAATAATAACTATAATATGCATATTGTACGAGCAAGAATTGAGTATGAGGCAGTTTAATTTGGAGACGATAAATGCTAATGTTGAAACAGCACCCCCTATATTGACAAAAGGTTTTAACAGAAAGTTAGCAAATTAAAAGCTACAGTACCCAAATTCGACACTATATGACAACATAGGGCAATCTGATACTTTGTACAGAAGTACAGCTATCAGAACACTGTCGTACACATCAATCCAGAGCATCCCGAATATACTCAATGGGTGACATGTCTGGTGAGTATGCAGGCCAAGAAGAACTGGAAGAACTGGGACATTTTCAGCTTCCAGGAATTGTGTACAGATCCTTGCGACATGGGAACGTGCATTATCATGCTGAAAGATGAGGTGATGGCGTAGATGAATGACACGACAATGGGCCTCAGGATCTCGTCAATGAATTTGACTGTGAATTTTAAATTAGTTTAGATGACATTCTGATTCTAAAATTAAACTTATCTCCTGTGGTTTGTATCGCAGGGCTCTGATGGTGCTACAAGGATACTAAAGGTTCTGTGGTAGTTCAGCATTGACCCAGACTGTGTTGTCAGACACAAATCAAAACAGGAATCTGTCACAGAATCTGTCAGACTCTTCTCTTGAACACCCTCCCTGTGGTGAATCTGATATTTGATGAATATTTCGTTATTAACATTTTTCCCAGAATAGCTATCTAACCTTTGAGGACATGATTGAGTAAATATTAGCAAAATTTGTTCGGCCACTGTTACCCAACTCTGTATTTGAGTATAGACAACAGTATCGATTTCCGCCACTTGAAAAGTAAAAAATGGGTTGGGTCTGCTGGTTGTTAATCCAGTATAAAGCAGACACATAGTCTGTCACTCCTGTGAGTGGAGCAGTAGGGTAGGAAAGGGTTGTCGTTTTCTAAGCAGTGAAGTCAGTGTTTAGCTGCGTCTTGGTCATGTCTGGAGTGTGGACTGTGCTGCTGCTCTGGGGCGTTGTCTTTGTCCCGGCTCTGTTGCATGGAGCTCTGGTCATCTCACGAGAAGACTCCACACCACAGGTGACTCTCCACGGTTACTATAGTATCTACTGTCCTGTCACCACATCTGGCCGCTCCTGCTATAATCTAGTGTTACTCTAGATTTTCTATATATATCTGTACCGTATCTACTTTGAATCGTCTCTGTTCTGCTTTCGCTCCGTATGTGTTGTGTGTGTGTACATTAATTGATTTATAGTCATGCTAATATCTATGTATATGCATTACAATGAATTTGACTGTGAATTTTWAATTAGTTTGGATGACATTCTGATCCTAAAATTAAACTTCTCCTGTGGTTTGTATCGCAGGGCTCTGATGGTGCTACAAGGATACTAAAGGTACTGTGGTAGTTCAGCATTGACTCAAACTGTACTGTCAGACACAAATCAAAACAGGAATCTGTCACAGAATCTGTCAGACTTCTTCTCTTGAACACCCTCCCTGTGGTGAATATACATTTTCCCCAGAAAAAAAACGCTCTAACCTTTTGAGTATAGATAACAGTATTGATTTCCGCCACTTGAAAAGTCAAAAATGTCCAAGTATTAAATAGTGTACTCTGTCAAAAATAAAATTCATAATACTGTCTGAATCTATACATTTTTTACAGAAAAGAAGTACAGATAATATGGAGGTAAGGAAATACACTATATTTACATGATCTTTGTGAGGATAATGATAAGCCATCACCAGGAATCCATGCCTTCATGGACTTTTTAAATGGAACCACTGAACCAGCTGTACTCTTTCACAAGAGTACAGCTGTAATCATTTGTTTTTTAAGTAATCCTGTAGTCAATGCAGCCTACTCCACGCTATTCAGCTGTATATGGAAAATATGTTTTGAGAAAATGTGTGAGCTTTTTTACAGGTATATTGGATAGTCATTACTCACACAAACACAAGTTTCAAAACACTTCTGTTGCTGTTTCTCTCTTTTTTTCCTATGTACGTACATGTACATATACCTCTATCCCTCTTTCTCTTCTTTTCTCTGCCTCTCTTCCTCTCTCTTTTCCTCCATCTCTCCCTCTCTCAGGTGGAGGTGTACAGTGTAAAGGTGGCCTGTAAGGTGGCGTCTCGTTTCGCTCACACGGTCATAACCTCCAGTGCTCTGAACAAGGTCAACTCCTCTCAGGAAGTGTTCTTTGAGGTGGATCTGCCCAAGACCGCCTTCATCACCAACTTCAGCATGTCAGTCAGYAGTCATGGCATATGTAGAAGTGTGTGTGAATGCATATGTGTGTTTGTTTGAATAACTGTGTTTTTGTATCTCAGGGAGATAGAGGGTCAGACGTACACGGGTGAGGTGAAGGAGAAGGAGAAAGCCAAGAAGCAGTATGAGAAAGCTGTTTCCACAGGGCAGACTGCAGGACTGGTCAAGTGAGTGGACCAGGGCAATGAGGAGGGAACAAACATGATGTTTCCATTACACCAAGCACTTCTATACTCTTATCACAGCCTGTGTTTTGTTTCAAATGTGATTGTCCTCCTACTGTACCTGTGTTTGTCTGTGTACTCTAGGGCATCAGGGAGGAAGATGGAGAAGTTTTCAGTGTCTGTGAACATCGCGGCCAATAGTAACGTCACCTTCATTCTGACATACGAGGAGTTGCTTCAGCGTAAACTGGGCCAGTATGAGATCATGACCCGGGTCAAACCCAAGCAGCTGGTCCAGCACTTTGAGGTCTGTAGATGTTTACACACTATACCCCAAAACAGCACTTTTGTCATCATCTTGACTCAGTCCTGTGTCTCATCAATCCAGTCCATGTCTCTAACAGATTGTGGCAGATATCTATGAACCCCAGGGCATTGCCTTCCTGGATGCCTATGGAACCTTCATCTCCAACGAGCTTCTACCTCTGGTGGAGAAAACAGTCACTGACAAAAAGGTATAATGCTGTTCTGTTCTATGAAACAAAWGCATATGGAGCATATCGTCCCAAAGAGATAAATACAATTTTGCTGTGTTGAAATGTGTTGTTTTGTGTTTAATTGTATTAAATTGTGTTTTCCTCCCTCACTCAGGCACACATCTCATTCTGCCCAACAATGGACCAGCAGAGAAAGTGCCCAGGTTGTGACGGCACCCTGATTGACGGGGATTTCTTTATCAAATATGACGTGAACCGAGCTGAGACCCTTGGAGACATCCAGGTTAGCTGTGTTGAATATGATACTGGATCAGTTTTGGGGTCAATTCCATCAATTCATGGTGTTCATGTCTTAATGATGCTCAGCATGTCTTTTTCAGATAGTGAATGGGTACTTTGTGCACTTCTTTGCTCCTCCGGACTTACCCAGAGTTCCAAAGAATGTAGTGTTCGTCATTGACAGGAGTGGGTCAATGTCTGGAAACAAAATGCGTCAGGTAAGAGAGGAGGGAAATAGTTTGTCTGAAAGAAAGAGCTGGGGAGAGAGAAAATATGAGAGCGAGAGGTTGAGAAAGAGAGCTGTAATAGTAGTTGATGTTCAGATTGACCTGAGAGCCTGTGATCTCTCATAGACAAGGGAAGCTATGCTGACTATCCTGAATGACCTGCATGAGGACGACTACTTTGGAATTGTCACATTTGACGACCAAATCTCAACATGGAAGGGATCTTTGACCAAGGCCACCATGGAAAATGTGTCTGAAGCCAAAGGATTTATCAAAGAAATACAGCACAGTGGATGTGAGTCATATGTATTTCATTAAGTTTGTGTCATCATTCATTTTGTCAGCCAGTCAGTTGTACAACTAAATGCATTCAACTGAAATGTGTCTATTGCATTTTACCCAACCCCTCTGAATCAGAGAGGTGCGGGGGGCTGCCTTAATCGAAATCCACGTCTTTGGCGCCCGTAGTACAGTAGTGAAACTATGGCAATATAACACTTGGGCAAGCTGTATGCTAAAATTGAGTGAGGTGCATTTATGAGGGAACTTACAAAATGTTTATAAACACCTGGATTGATTTTCTGTCCTGTTTTCCTTTTAGACACTGATATAAATGCTGCTCTGATGAAAGCTGTGGACATAATGATGAAAGACAAACARGCCAAGAAGTTCACAGAGAGGAGTGTGTCAATGATTGTCTTACTGACAGATGGAATGCCAAATGCAGGTGCTATCAGGTTTCCTTCCTTTCTGATCTCCCTTATTTGGTTGGGCTGCCATTTTAACATTGAAGTAGCCATCTGATGTATTGTTTTATATTAGATCAAGCCAGTAAGGTCATGGTACATTTGTTTACTGGTCCAGCCATGTGTGTTTGTGTACAGGAGTGTCTTCTACACCACAGATTCAGGAGAATGTCCGTGATGCAATGGGTGGGAACATGTCTCTGTTCTGTCTGGGCTTTGGGAATGATGTGGACTACTCCTTTCTGGATGTGATGTCTAGACAGAACCAGGGACTGGCCCGGAGGATCTACGAGGGCTCTGACGYCACTGTCCAGCTTCAGGTTTGGACCAGGGCTGTGTCCCAAATCTCACAATAGTGACTTTTCAGTGGTTTTCTGGTTTTACCATATCACTGATAGGGAGCGTCACAAGATGGATGAAACTATCTAGGTCATACATAGATACTGCATATTGGCATTAGTGGTAATGCACTGTAGAAAATAATTTAAGATAAATGATTAGGTAATGTGTGTCTTTGTGTCCTAGGGTTTCTATGAGGAAGTAGCCAGCCCCCTCCTCTCCGAGGTGGACCTGCATTACCCTGACAACCTGGTGAACTCTCTGACCACCAGCCACTACAAGCAGCTGTTCAACGGCTCAGAGATCGTGGTAGCTGGCCGGCTCACTGATAATAACTTGGATAACTTCCTGGTGGAGGTGTTTGCAAAGGGGGTGAGGAACAGACAGGCACATCACAACATGACACCCTGATACTGAGCTTAGAAAGACAGATCTTCATCAGTCTTTGCACCTRAATGGCATTGTGCACTCATTATGATGTACAGTACAATGCTTAACCCAACTAATGCTTGTCTCTCACTCCTTCTCTATGTATCTAATATCATCTTTCTCTTTCTCACTCCCTCACACTCTTTTAAGTTTGAGGAGGACTTTATTGTCAAAGGCCAGGCTAGTGCCCAGGAGTGGGACATACTGTACCCTGAGCAGGAGTACATCTTTGGGGACTTCACTGAGCGTCTTTGGGCCTACCTCACCATCCAACAACTGTTGAGCAAGAAGTCAGTGTGATCAGTTAACTGCTATTACTGATGTCTGGTGAACACTCCAGAACAAAATGGTGGCTTAGAATAATCCAAATTCCTAAGACACACTGGTGGTTGGGATGAATGGAGATGGTTATATTAAAGTAACTACATTTGTAAATATTACATAATTTTTTTTAAATATTACATAAGTTAAACCAAACCTAACCCAAGTTAAACCAAACCTAACCTCTAACCCAAACCTAATGCAATAACACCATTCATCCTATGGTTTTCTGTCAGAGAGACTGGAACTGCGGAGGAGAAGGGGAATGCCACTGCCCAGGCTCTGGAGATGTCCCTGCAGTACAGCTTCGTCACCCCTCTTACCTCCATGGTGGTCACCAAGCCTGAGACTGAAGAGGAGCAAGAGGAACCCCTCATCGCCGACAAGTTGACCGAGGGTATGAGACCAAGTGGGATGGGAGAGGGGGAGACCACCAGTACATCTGGCGTGTCTTATCTGACATGTTTATCTCAGTGGTTATAGAAATCCATGTATGGATTGTCAAAGGTGTGTGTCTGACAGTTTTTTCCTAATGCTGTTTGACAGATGAAAGGCAGAAAGCCCAGAGATTGGGTAAGAATATGACATGAATGGACAGGACTGGATTCATCATCTGAATGGATTTATAAGTCATTATGGATCACCTGAATTTATGACATGGAAAGCTGACACCAAATTATTTGTGGTTAGAAAYTAACCGTATTGGATGGTAATATACACCTTGTTATGTTCAGACCAAATCTATGAAATACATTTGACCACTGTACTTGAACTTTACTTGCCATCTGACATCTTTGGTGTGATTTTCAGGTCATTTTGTACCCCAGGTGGTGAGCAACACCTACAGGGTGCAGAACATGCCCACATACTTTGGTGGGTCCTCCTTCATTCAGAGTGACCGTTGTGTCAGACATGGGTTACTTCTGGATTTTCTATCTGGTGCGACTGTCTCAAAAATAGGTTGCTTTCACAGGCTGCAGTACTTGCATATTTATATTTAGTATTTTTTTCTGTGCTTCTTTTAACCAAACAAAAAACAAAACAGTGGATATATAGTTAACTGCCCAAATAAAGGATAAAAACAACAGTGTCTTAAAGACTAAATGAACCATATTTAGTATTTTCAATGTCCACCATGCTGTCATGCCACATTAGGACTACAGAGAGTGATCCAGAAGTTTGAATGGGCTTAGCCTCAACCAAATCACATTTTACAACTGGAACAATCTGTTGTTGACTCTGCAGTGGATGGGGACCCTCATTTCATGATTGAGTTGCCAGAGCAGAAGGATGCACTGTGCTTCAACATAGACGATAGGCCTGGTACCATCTTCAACCTAGTGAGAGACCAGCTGGCAGGTAAATATTAACCACTCAATGACTACAGAAATTACACTTTATTAAAGTACATAGTTATAGCTGTAGAAATGATTCATTATTTGAAATTGACCAACCTTTGACAGTAATGTGTCTTTGAATGTTACAAGGCATGAAACCAAACCATGACACTTGTTTCATAAAATAGACAACAAATATCAAAACTACACTATGAACCATTCAAACATAACACAGCTTGCCTCAATCTGTCTTACAGGTATTTTGGTCAATGGCCAGACCATTGGGGATAAGAAGGTGGCCCCTGATGGCAAAGTGAACACCTACTTTGGTCGCTTTGGCATTGTTCACCAGGGGCTGGGGGTGAGACTGGAGGTGACCACTCATGACATCACTGTGTCCCAGGATGGCAAGCAGGCCAAACTCCTCTGGTCTGACACCGCCTCTCTCAAGGGAGCCAAGTAAGTCCACCCTTACCTGGGTCGTTCCAAGAAGAGTGCCTTTTGTGTCCATTTGAGTAGAAAGTATAAATTCTGCACCAATATTGAATTTGAAAAGCCTGTTATATTAAATGAAGTGGCCTTTAATATAGACAACATGGAGAATTCAATAAATCTGTTTTTAATATGAATAAAGACTTGGTTTAATTCTGCATTATGACATGTCCCTCCGTGCCCCCACTACTTCTAGGGAAGATTTTAACCCACGTAACCCCAACATTTAATCATTGCAAAGGCCTAGTTATTTTGTTGCTTTGACAAAGTCATTTCTGAATATGATAATTTATTTCATGTGTTTAGTGATTCATTTACATCTGTCCCTCATTTTAAGGTCAACCCTGTTATGTGAACTGAACTCTGTTTAATACGGTGAAACTATTCCTTTATAAATATTTTTTTACAAATAAATATTGAACATCTAACAGTCAAATCATAGTGCAAAGTCAGGTGATCTGGTTCTACTCTTTTTGGACATTTTCTAGTGTTTTGTGGTGAAAACCTGAGCGGGTTGAGCATAACACGTCAACCCTGCTCCCATAGATAGACAGGCTACAAATGTTTTAACAATCAAATAAATTGTGACGCTTGCACTCAATTGCCACTCCCTGTTGCATGCAACAAGCTTCCATTCCCCCTTCACAAGTTGATTTATGGTTGATTTAAGAATTTGTCAACCCTGTTACTTTATTTGGTAGTATAGTCATTTTTTACTCCCTCTTGACATGGGAAAAAGTGTTGTTTTATGAAGTTGAACAAGTGCTCTTTATGGCAGGATGTAAAAATTAGGTGACATCTGAAGTTTTCTTTGGCACCGAATTTTTGGAATGACCCACCTATTCCCATTTTACTGTTCTGGCTTCCATATAACTCCTATTTATACACTGTATATAGAGAGACCAGAGTTTCTGGATTTAATGCAACCTCCCTTGCTACTCCTACTACCACAGAAGGTTGTAAGGGAATCTGATGTTTCATCCTATCTCCCTGTCCTCCTGGTTAAACTACCTCCATCTCTCTCCCCTCCTACAGTTTAGACCTGCAGGTGACCAAAGACCGCAGCTTGACTGTCACCCTCAGGGACTCGGTCCGGTTTGTGGTCATCCTACACAAGGTGTGGAAACAGCACCCCTACCACCAGGACTATCTGGGCTTCTATACCCTGGACAGCCACCTCCTCTCCCCCAGCGTCCACGGCCTGCTAGGTAGGAAAGCCACCTCCTGTCCCCCAGCGTCCACGGCCTGCTAGGTAGGAAAGCCACCTCTTCTCCCCCAGCATCCACGGCCTGCTAGGTAGGAAAGCCACCTCTTCTCCCCCGGTCCATGGCCTGCTAGGTAGGAAAGCCACTCCTCTCCCCAGCGTCCAGGCCTGCTAGGTAGGAAAGCCACTCTCTTCCCCAGCGTCCACGCCTGCTAGGTAGGAAGCCACTCTCTCCCCAGCGTCCAGGCCTGCTAGGTAGAAAGCCACTCCTCTCCAAGCGTCCACGGCTGCTAGTAGGAAAGCCACCTCTTCTCCCAGCGTCCACGGCCTGCTAGGTAGGAAAGCACTCTCTCCCCAGCGTCCACGGCCTGCTAGGTAGGAAAGCCACTCTTCTCCCCCAGCGTCCACGGCCTGCTAGGTAGGAAAGCCACCTCTCTCCCCAGCGTCCACGGCTGCTAGGTAGGAAGCCACCTCTTTCCCCGCGTCCACGGCCTGCTAGGTAGGAAAGCCACCTCTTCTCCCCAGCGTCCACGGCCTGCTAGGTAGGGAAAGCCAGCTCTTCTCCCCCAGCGTCCATGGCCTGCTGGTAGGAAAGCAGCTCCTCTCCCCAGCGTCCATGGCCTGCTAGTAGGAAAGCCACCTCTTCTCCCCAGCGTCCACGGCCTGCTAGGTAGGAAAGCCACTCTCTCTCCCAGCGTCCACGGCCTGCTAGGTATCACCAGGGGGCTCCAAAGGATAACCTGTCATTGGCAGGGCCAGATGAAATCTGCGTTGCTGGCTGGAGTTTTACTGCAGTATATTTGGAAAAATGTCTGTATATCTGATCAATAAGAATGTATTTTATTATCCCCATACAGGTCAGTTTTACCATGGGGTGCAGTTTGAGGTGAGAAACATGCGCCCAGGGGAGGAGCCAGAGAAACCAGATGCCACCTGCTAGTGAAGGGCAGGAGCTTACAGTGACAAGGTACTGTGATGTCTTCAACCACACACACACACACACACACACACACACACACACACACAACACACACACACACACACACACACACACACACACACACACACACACACACACACCACACACACAACACACACCACACACACACACACACACACATCACACACACACACCGACCACACAACAACACACACACACACACCACACACACACACACACAATACGACACACACAACACCAACCACACACCATCAACACACTACAACACCACAATCGGTCCACACACCAGACACACACACACACACACACACCACACACACATCACACATGGCCACACCACACACACATGATTGCACACACACACACCCACATCACATAATGATGACTGTCTCCGACCCACCACGGACACAGCGCATTCCCTACACACACCACATCACAACACACCACACACACACACATACACTCATTTAGCCATTACATCTGCACACCACACACACACTCGATCCACACAACACATCACACACACACACACACGTATCCTGTCACACAATCACAAACACACGATCATCACCAGGAGGCACACACACGACAACCACACACACAACGACACACTACACTTACAACACTACGCACACACATCTTGCATCATTGTCTCTCCGTCCCTGCTTCTTTTTCTTTGCACGAGGCTGGCAAAGGGACTTCCGCTGGGATGTGAAGAATGGAGAGAACGTCCCCTGCTGGTTCATCCATAGCAACGGCAACGGCCTCATCGATGGAAACCACACAGATTACATCATGTCTGGACTCTTCAAGACCGTCTGAGCCTGTTACACTAGCAGTCAACCTCCTCAAACAGTACATACAATACATCAGTCACACGTTTCACATGGATTCAACACACTGTATGTGCTATAGACATACCATCATGACATGAGAATAATTCATAGATAATGTAAGATAAAATCAGACCGAAGTACATTTGATTAAAAGATAAGTGGCAGGATAGAGAACTGCTGTCGAATACATTCAATGTTTTCATATTGATATGGGATAGTGATGACAAAAACCTGTTGAAATAAATGGGCCCACTTCCACCTAACATGTGTGCATTTAATCCCATTTTGATTGGCCCTTGAGAGGGAAAGATGAAGGGAGAGAGAAACATATACAGAGAGATAACAAATCAACACTGTGGTGCTTGACGTATTGCCTGGCTATCCAGCCTCCTTGCTCCGGACAAACGCTACTCCACGCTCAAAGACGTTAGTTTCTTCTCCACAAGAGTCTGGATCTGAGTACCTCCCAAACATTCACCAAATGTGAACACATTCAGGGCCGTCTGATTGGTCCAGAAACCAATGGGTTTAAGSTGACCACATTTAAAATACCCAAATGCGGGAAAACAGGAGGATTTTACGGGAAAGTGTAGCCTACATAAAAACATTTTGCCGCACCCTCCACCCACTCAAAGTTTGTACCGACAGATGTAGCCTACTGAATATCATTATAGAATATACATAAAATGCATCTTCCAATTGAAACGTCTGCCTATGCCCACACATACATTTTTATACCCTCAAACACCAAGTTAGGCACACCTAATTTCAAAATAGGCTATGGCATCATCACTGTCAATCCTGAATGGATTCACGTTTGACTAGTGAAATGTCCAAACAATGTTTACATGCCAATCATTTGATCTCAATCAGTTTCTTGGGAGTATACATTTAGATCTTCTTGAATTACTATTTTGTGAGCAAATTAGAACAGATGGTGTTAACAAACTTCATACCACAGCATTGTTGAATACTCGTTTCTGATTGGCTAGAAGGGAAATCTAGAATGGAGATTAAACCAGATAACAGGACAGTTGGAAAATATATGTTATGTATACTGAGCAAAAATATAAATGCAACAATTTCAACAATTTTACAGTTACAGTTCATATAAGAAAATCAGTCAATCGAAATAAATAAATTAGGTCCTAATCTATGGATCTGTTGGACACAGATACCTTAAAAAAAGGTAGGTCGTGGATCAGAAAACCAGTCAGTATCTGGTGTGACCACCATTTGCCTCATGCAGCGTGACACATCTCCTTCACATAGAGTTAATCAGGCTGTTTGTTGTGGCCTGTGGAATGTTGTCCCACTCCTCTTCAATGGCTGTGCGATATTGGTGGTAACTGGAACACGCTGTTGTACACATCGACCCAGAGCATCCCAAACATGCTCAATGGGTGACATGTCTGGTGAATGTGCAGGCCATGRAAGAACTGGTACATTTTTAGCTTCCAGGAATTGTGTACAGATCCTTGCGACATGAGGCCGTGCATTATGAGGCTGAAACATGGGCCTCAGGATCTCGTTGCGGTATCTCAGTGCGTTCAAATTGCCATCGCTAAAGTGTAATTGTGTTCGTTGTCTGTAGCTTATGCCTGGCCATATCATAACCCGACCTCCACCATGGGTCACTCCGTTCACAACGTTGACCAGCAAACCATTCGCCGACACAACGCCATGCGGTTGTGAGGCCAGTTGGACGTACTGCAGAATTCTGTAAAATGATATTGGAGGCGGCTTATGGTAGAGAAATTAACATTAAATTCTCTGGCAACAGCTCTGGTGGACATTCCTGCAGTCAGCATGCAATTGCACACTGCCTCAAAACTTGAGACCTCTGTGGCATTGTGTTGTGTGACAAAACGGCATGACACAGTCTTTTATTGTCCCAGGCACAAGGTCCACCTATGTAATGATCATGTGGTTTAGTCAGCTTCTTGATATGTCACACCTGTCAGGTGTATGGATTATCTTGGCAAAGGATATATGCTTACTAACAGGGATGTAAACAAATGTGTGCACAACATTTTAGTGTTATAAGCTTTTTGTGCATATGGAAAAATTTGATTCCCCCTAGCTGATCATTGTCTGCAACCAGCTCAGCTCATGAAGAATGAAACAGGCAGGGAGAGTGAGCTCGAGGTGGTTGGTGAACCCTCAACCTTCTGGCCCATAGCCCTGCATGGCATTAACTGTGCCACAAAAGCATGCTGAAGTGGCAAAGTTGATATCCCCATTCATAAACACAGGGTCACTACAGTTATTTGTGGGTGTAAAATTATATTTTGAGTTAATTCTATGAAGGGGGAGGGTGTTCAATTTCTTTTACAGTACAAGGGGAGGGTCATGTGAAAATATTTTTAATGTTGAGTAAATTTTGATCTGTCCCTAAACGAGCACCATTGTGAGACGTGGCGAAGCGACGCTGAGGTGTGCTCTGGCAGCACTACATCCCCTGCAGTCAGCTGCACCGAATGAGCAATTGAAGCACCTAGCCTACTCTTTTGCCTCACTCAAAATTTGGTGATGCAGAAATGAGAGATCACATGTGTGACTGTTCTATGAAAATCTGGGAATATTTGGCCAAGGAAACATTTCTGGTTGGTCTCAGGGAATGTACAACACTTAAGAAGGGAGCCTTTTAAAACGGGATTGGGTGAAGTAGCAGAAACTGTTAAATGAGCAACTGGTGGGCATGGAGAGCCTTACAAGTTTGCTGAAATTAAATTATTTATTTCAGTCTAATGCAGCTATTTACTTACTTTTGTAGCTCTTCATCAGAAGCATTATTTTTGTAAGTAGTTAGGCGTAACTGTCCTCTCCAAGTTTAGATGGATTTAGAGAAGGGTGCTAATGCAGCCCGCAAATCCGTCATTCCTGCCTGTGGGCATTCCTGCATCTGAAGGAACCCCTCTTTATACTTMTTTTTGGTCTATTTTAAAGCTATGACTCCGGTACATAGGTGGGAGGCAGGGGCACTCCAGTACAGTAGGTGGCGGTAATGTGCCTTAATGTTGGATGCCTGTTGCACTGTTTTCCCACAGTTCTGTTAAAACGGTGAGGACAGGCAGGAACAAAGGACACTGTCTACCGGTGTTGCTCCTGCTAGCTAGCAAGTAGTACTCCGGTACACAGCAGCTGGGAGGCAGGTGCGAAAAAACTCTGATAATACTTTAATTTCCCGTTTGACCCACATTCAAAGTGTCACAAGCATGAAGATGTAGTGCTTGAGGGGAGGGGGGGTTCATGCAGGAACAAATGGGGTGCTTGGGGGGGGGTACCTGCAGCACATGCGGGAACACAACAGATCAAGACCCTGTCATGGCCAGCCCAATCTCCAGACCTGAACCCCATTGAAAACCTCTGGAATGTGATCAAGAGGAAGATGGATGGTCACAAGCCATCAAACAAAGCCGAGCTGCTTGAAAGTCACCCAACATCAAGGTGAAAGACTGGTGGAGAACATGCCAAGACGCATGAAAGCTGTGATTGAAAATCAGGGTTATTCTACCAAATATTGATACCTGAACTCTTCCTCAGTTAAAACATTAGTATTGTGTTGATTATTTAAGGTCTGACAACACTGCATCTTTTTTGTTATTTTGACCAGTCAATTCCTGCAAATATATGGTCCAAATGACAATATTTTTATTTGGAAGTTGGGAGAAATGTCAGTAGTTTATAGAATAAAACAAGAATTTTAATTTTACCCAAACACGTACCTATAAATAGTAAAACCAGAGAAACTGATAATTTTACAGTTGTCTCTTAATTTTTTCCAGAGCTGTATATCTCTTTTCAGAAGCCAACGTGACTACAAGAGACAGGTCAGAATGTCTGACTGAAATACTGGACAAATCTACCTTTTTTCTAAATAGTGTTGTTTCAATTGGTTGATAAAATGCAGGATATGATTGTATAGTTCTGGAGCGCGGGACAAAATGTGGGACTGTCCCGCACCATCCGGGACATGTGGTCACACTAGATGGGTTAGACTAGAGCCAGAACACACTCGGGTAAAGTCACAGTTTGAAAATTTGTCAAAGCCTCTGATTTGTTAGAGAAGATCCAATCACTGATGACTTTGTACTTTTTGCACCGTGCCCCTCGACACGGTGGTCACGGTCATCTCTAGATGTGATCTAGCTGATGTCAAATTTACGTGAAAGTAGATTTTTTTGTTTTGTTTTTGTGCATTTTAGCTAACCCTAACCCTTTTCCTAACCTAATTATCCTAATCTGCCATGTTTATTCTCCTGACCTGCTGCATAAGTTTAAACCTGCTGCGTAAATCACTTTAACTCTACCTACATGTACATATTACCTCAATTACCTTGACTAACCAGTGCCCCCAGACATTGACTCTGTACCGGTACCCCCTGTATAAAGCCTCGCTATTGTTATTTTATTGCTGCTCTTTAATTATTTGTTACTTTTATTTGACATTTTTTACTTATACATTTTTTACTTAACCCTTATTTTTCTTAAAACTGCATTGTTGGTTAAGGGCTTGTATGTAAGCATTTCACTGTAAGGTCTACACCTGTTGTATTCGGTGCATGTGACAAATACGATTTGATTTGATACATTCTCCTAAGCCTGTTTTGAGAAGTCAATTCTGACAAAAATTTAATCACTTCTAGCAATGACCCCTCGTCACCATAAACTACTTAAATGATGGCAGTCTCATCAGACTAAAGTATGTAGTGAATGACAGAGCAGCGGAAGAATTTAGTGTGAGTCGTCAGGCTACTTGATGTAGGGGCTTTGCCCAGACCTGACCTCAGCCTTGCTCTGCCCAGTTTAACAAGGCGCAGCTSATGCCAGTTACTTCATCCAGATATGAGGTCACTTCCCAACAGCATCACATAAGGCGTCTTTATTAAAAGGCAATTTGAAGAGTGACTGAGCTAATAAGCCAGACAGAGTGTTTTTGTTTAAATACAGCAGGTTCTCTACAGTCATTTAGACACCACACCTTTGACACAAGGATAGTGACAGATACAGCCTGAGCAACCACCCCTTGGAGGGAGGAGGGCCGGAACATAATGTATGTCTGCCTGCGTGTGTGCATGCGTGTGTGTAAGTGTGTATGTGTGTGTGCCTGTGTGCACTCACTTTACTGTAACTGTGTGCTTTGTCTCCCCGACTCTGATAACATGGCTGTGGTGTGTTTCCTAATGAGTTCAGGGCAGGAGCGCTGACCCAAGTCATGTCGGAAGTTCAGGAGTTGAGAGGGATTTTCTTAAGTGGGTCTTTGGGGTTATGTGTGTGTCTTGGAGGGGGGAGGCATTAATTCACACCAGATGTGGGGGGTGTTGGGGATTGTTTGGGAGGCCGCTCCAGCCCACTGTAGTCAGAGAGCTGAGTCCAGAATGTATATGTGTGCAACTTCAACTTCCACGCATGTCTAAGCGTGGTTAGTCTGAATGTCTCTCTCTCTCTCTGGCCTCCAGAGTGGCGCAGCGGCCTAAGGCACTGCATTGCAGTGCTTGAGACGTCACTACAGACCCGGGTTTGATCCGAGGCTATGTCACAGCCGACCGTGACTGGGAGACCCATGAGGTGGCGCACAATTGGTCCAGCGKCGTCCGGGTAAGGAGAGGGTTTGGCATTGTCCCATTGCGCTCTTTCGACTCCTTGTGGTGGACCAGGCGCCTGCAGGCTGACTTCGGGCACCAGCTGGACGGTTTCCTCCAACACATTGGTGCAGCTGGCTTCCGGATTAAGCGACCAGTGTGTCAAGAAGCAGTGCAGCTTGACAGGGTCGTGTTTCCGAGGATGCGTGGCTCTTGACCTTCGCCTCTCCCGAGTCTGTAGCAGAGTTGCAGCGATGGGACAAGACTATAACTACCATTGGGGAGAAAAGGGGGTAAAAAGTAAAAACATCGAAACGTGTCTCTCTTTGTCCATCGTCCTAGGTCGATCAAAGATCAATGGAGCAACTCCATCCTATAGTCTTGATAATTAAAGACTTTTCAAAGGCTTGTAGCCATGATAGCTCAGCCCTGAGGCAGAGTGTATGTGCCGTTATTAGCCACAGGAGGGGAGCAGAGACCTGTGACAATACTGTTGTGTCTGTGAGCTGTGGCTGTCAGGTCTTCAGTCATTATCCCATTACTATAAGTGTAAACGGTATCAGCAACTTGGGCCTTGGACTACTAAACTCCAACGCTGGACACGTGAAACCTATTTAAAAAAATATTTGACTCCAAGACTTAAAACAATACTCATGCAGTAATTCTGATGAGTAGTGGATTTATGAGATTGAGAAAAATTACCATGTTGTTTCCATGGTTAAACTTTACTTTAAAATAGTCGGGGAATTCAAGGATCTTATTCCATGGAAATGACTGTGGGTTTAAACGCATTCATTAATATATCATAGGGATATTTCTGGGTATATGGATCATGTTTATGGTAATATCCTAGAGGTTGTGACAACTTGCCGTGGCGGCTGTTCTGGTGGTTTGAATTTTAAACATCAACATTTGGACTTTGACTTAGTTTTACCTAGTAGGAATTCAATATTACAGTAAATGAAACTACATTACAGTGAAATCCAAAGTGTGTTAACTTTCATAGAAAAGCTAGTTCATGTCACTCGTGTCTCATTCCCCTTGTCCCTGGCCTCTACCTCGCTCAACCTCGGGCCCTGCCTGACCTACTTCCTCACCCCCCACCCACACCCCTTCCGCCGTGGTGTACCTTTGTCCCTGTTTGAATTTTTCACATTGCTGTTGCCGCTGGTGCGTGATGCTGGGACTAAGTGCTCTTTGTGCACACGTGTGTGGGAACTGCAGTATGCGGGCACTTGGTGTGTTGTGTGCCTAGACACGCATGTGGCCGCTGACGCCAGCCCGCCCGCCTGCCTGTCTGCGCTGTTTGGACACACCTGACCGGCGCTAACATCGCCCCCACGCGGGTCTGGTGCCCACTGCTTATCACCCTGCAGTAGACTACACTACAGCCTCCTCACTAGTCTCCTCACAGACCCTGGCACAGTGGGGGTTGAAGCATTGTGACATTGCCTTGTACTGTTGTGTTGTGTTGTTTGGTGTCGTGAAGTGTTGTGGTTCAGAGTAGATCTGTGTTGTTTGGTGTCGTGAAGTGTTGTGGTTCAGAGTAGATCTGTGTTGTTTGGTGTTGTGGTTCAGATTAAGATCTGTGTTGTTTTGGTGTCGTGAAAGTGTTGTGGTTCAGAGTAGATCTGTGTTGTTTGGTGTTGTGTTCAGAGTAGATCTGTGTTGTTTGGTGTCGTGAAGTGTTGTGGTTCAGAAAAAGATCTGTGTTGTTTGGTGTCGTGAAGTGTTGTGGTTCAGAGTAGATCTGTGTGTTTTGTGTGTGGTTCAGAGTTAGATCTGTGTTGTTTGGTGTCGTGAAGTGTTGTGGTTCAGAGTAGATCTGTGTTGTTTGGTGTGTCGTGAAGTGTTGTGTTCAGAGTAGATCTGTGTTGTTGTGTCGTGAAGTGTTGTGTTCAGAGTAGATCTGTGTTGTTTGGTGTTGTGGTTCAGAGTAGATCTGTGTTGTTTGGTGTCGTGAAGTGTTGTGGTTCAGAGTAGATCTGTGTTGTTGTTTGGTTTAAGGGGATACAGTAATGGTTTCATGGAGGTGGAGGGGTATTAAGTGTCTCCATTCAGACTGAGGAGGTGAAAAGTGTAACCTGCTGTTGACCTCTGGAGTCATGAACAGGCCAGGGGAACAGGGAGGATATTCTCAGGTTCCTCCCTCTCTCCATTATCCTCATGCGGAAACAATTAACATCGCTGATAACGTGCTGTACATATTTCCATCTATCGCTTATCTTATTCATTTTTTTCCTCATGACGAAGGTCTTGTGTCCTCACTGTCACACCTCTKTTAAATCACAATTACATCTCATCTGTGTACAATAGAAGATAATGGAGACGGAGAGAAAAAGAGAGCGAGACAGAGAGATTTAGTGGGGCCTCCATGTTTATCTGAATCATGGAGTTGAATTCTAGATGGAGTGATAAGGCAGAAAATAAGCAAACAAAAAAGCAAATATAGATAGAACGTAAGTAAAAGGGAGGGCAGACAGACGGCCGACATGGGTACATACATGATGTTGGGGGCAGGCAGGCAGACAGACGGACAAGTGTGTGGTGTTAGAGAACCAATGAGCTGCTTATTTGTACCCACGGGACCTATCAGTACAGAATAGGTCACTACCTCTGACTCTGGGCTAGTGTGTGTCTCATTGTTTATTTATTTGTTTCACTAAGTCAATCCTATATATATGAAAGGAAAGAATAGGAGTTTAATGTCTAATCCTGACTCATATCACACCACAGAATAATCTGCATTCTATTTTGCAAAAACWACATGACCCAGCTTTGTATCTAAAACTAAAGTTAACATTATCTCACCACCCCATATGAGATGGACAACATGGCCCTACAGATATGAAACCGACAGTAGATGTTGAGTAGTTCAGGGCTCTCCATCTGTTTTTGTTTTGGAATGGTTGAATAACCTTAGCTTGACCTCATCTACTCTGAGGTCAGCTGACATACTGCACTGTGATTGRACAATACTCAGCTACAGGAAGTGAAGATGTTTAGCATTGTGTTGGGTTAACAGTTACCCTGTTAAAGGCTTAGTCTAAAGTTTGAACCATGTCAAAATAAAACCTTGAAAGTATGTTGAAGACAAAAATTCACAGAAAATCCTCATACAACTCACCCATGGGTTGTGGTTCAAAGTTGTGAAGAATGCTGAACAGTGCACTCACCCATATACATGCACAGTACATCTACATCTGCATAGACGTGCACGTGAACACTCAAGCTTACACAAAAAGGGAAGGGGGGTGTCAAACTTACTGTAAGTTTGACACCCTTTTTGGGTAAGCTTGAGTGTTCAAATTCACGTCTATGCAGATGTATATGTTTCACTCAGTCAATCCTATATACAGTATATGAAAGGAAAGAATAGGTGTTTAATGTCTAATCCTGACTCATATCACACCACAGAATAATCTGCATTCTATTTTGCAAAAACAACATGACCCAGCTTTTTATCTAAAACTAAAGCTAACATTATCTCACCAAACTTACTGTAAGTTTGACACCCCCCTTCCCTTTTTGTGTAAACTTCAGTGTTTACGTGCACATCTATGCAGATGTAGATGTACTGTACATGTATATGGGTGTGTGCACTGTTTAACATTCTGTCAGTAACATGTGATCTCCCCAGTTCATCTGTCCCACTCTAACAAAGGGATGTCTACTTGTCTTAGATGATGAGTATGGTATGGCCCTACCTGTCCAGGTGGCAGAGATGTAGCAGGGAGAAATTAACCTAAGGGTTTATAAGACAATAATACAATCCTGTATACCCCAGTGGTCAGGACCCTTTTTGAACTCACAACAAAAAGACAGTCCCTTTGCTGAGTTTGGTTGGGATGCTTCAGTGTGCCTGGTGATGAGTGTTGTGAATAGAGTTTAGCCTGGCTAGATTAGATCAGAGGGTTGCTGAGTTTGTTTGTTTTGATTTGGGAGGGGTACTGGTCCTGAGGGATCCCCTCCACCCCCCACCCCATCTCCATCCCACAGCAGATTCCCCCTCAGGACACTGCTGACTGGAGACCCTCTGACCCCATCCGCACCCTGGCCACATTACCCAAGGCATCCTGGGGGGAAAAGGAGACTGCCATGGCTTACAGTCCACAACACAAAATCACAACCAGACCCTTGGTTCAGGGTGAGCCACCCAGGGAGGCAGCCGCCAGCCCTCTCAAACTCACAAGGAGTTCATCCCAGTGGGGTGACTTCCCTTTCATCTGACTGTGGGTCTCAACAGTTACACTGGGTGCATGGAGGGCAAGGTCTCACAGCTAGACAGTGAATATGGCTCAGGGCATACTGACATTGTGACATGAGAGTTCAGTTTATTTTAGTGATATCTTTTATTAGATTTTTTTTAAGCACAGCGGCTCAATAACATGAGAACAAAATAATGTATAATTTGATGCTATCAAGGCAATTATTTGTATTTCTTTGCAATTAGTTTGCTATCTATGCTATCTAGCCTGTTCATTTTGTTTTGGGGTCTTTTTCTCTTTTGTGAAGAAAATGCTGATCACATGATCAAGGTCAGGTGGAGGTCTAGTGGTCTGTGCTCAATAGTTTATATCCCCTCATCTTGCCATCCCTCTATCCCTCCATTCCTCTATCCCCTCATCTTGCCATCCCTCCATCCCTCAATCCACACAGACAGCATGACCACCCCATGTCTCCTCTCTCCCTCCTTCCCCTGCCCCTACCTCATTCACTGACCTCTGCTTCATCTCCCACAAGCCCACAGGGCGGAGCAGCCTGGCACCAGACAGTTATTCAAACCCTCAAGCGCACAACTCACAACCACAGGTCAGAGATAGAGGAGGGAGAGTGAGAGAAAGCGGGAGAAGTGAACTGTATCTGTGTTCATTTTCTCAGTTTTGAGTGCATGACGATGTGTCAGCAGATGCTTTAGTTATAGTTGTGTTAAATCCAGTCACTCATTACTGTAGGTATACACTGAGTATACCAAACATTAGAAACATCTTCCTAATATTGAGTTACACCACCTCCCACCACCTCAATTCGTCAAGGCATGTACTTTACAAGGTGTTGAAAGCATTCCACAGGGATGCTGTCCCATGTTGACTCCAATGCTTCCCACAGTTGTGTCAAGTTGGCTGGATGTCCTTTGGGCTGTGGATCATTCTTKATACACACAGGAAACTGTTGAGCGTGAAAAACCCAGCAGCGTTGCAGTTCTTGAAACAAACCAGTGCGCCTGAAACCTACTACCATACCCTGTTTAAAGGAACTGAAATATTTTATCTTGCCTATTCACCCTCTGAATGGCACACATACCCAATCCATGTCTCAACTATCTCAAGGCTTAAAAATAATTATTTAACCTGTCTCCTCCCCTTTATCTACACTGATTGAAGTGGATTTAACAAGATACATCAATAAGGGATCATAGCTGTCACCTGGATTCACCTGGTCAGTCTATGACATGGAAAGAGCAGGTGTTCTTAATGCTGGTAGCCTGCTGTGTCTCAATTCAGTAGCACACTATCTTCTTGGGGTAGGTAGAGTTTTTGTCATTGCTTTTGGAACCACATTGCAATATTGTGCTTGGATGTTTTATATACATTTTTAGTTGTTTGATGGATTTGCATAAGAAAATTATAATTAAATTAAATAAATCATTTTTAAAGCCCACAAAAAGTAATTCTCTTTTCTAAAGTTACTTATTTCTTTCAACCAATCCCTTTGCTTTAAAACTGAGCAAAATATTTAAGTATGAATTAACTTGTTTTTTATTACGTTTCATTTMATTTTAAGCCCATGAAAAGACAAATAAAAGTAGGGAGAAGCTGTGATTGGATTAAAAGTGGTCTTTGTAAACATTGTGACCTGAGCCTTTGACGCTCCCCCTTTCCTCCTTTTAAAGGAAGTCTTTTCATGACAGGAGCCAGAGAGATGAAGGTCTCGCGCTTGTGTTTTTGATCTTCTAAATCCTGCTTAGTTTGTGTTTGTCTTAATGCTCTGCATAGAGGTTGAACCGCCATGTGAATATGTTATTTTAGCCCTGTAGAGAAGGGTAGAATATTTCTCCTGAATATGAGAGAGAGAGAGAGAGAGAGAGAGAGAGAGAGAGAGAGAGAGAGAGAGAGAGAGAGAGAGAGAGAGAGAGAGAGAGAGAGAGAGAGAGAGAGAGAGAGAGAGAGAGAGAGAGACTGTCTCTTATACACATCTAGATGTGTATAAGAGACAGGAGAGAGAGAGAGAGAGAGAGAGAGAGAGAGAGAGAGAGAGAGAGAGAGAGAGAGAGGAAAAAACAACACACACACACACACAGCAGGGATTGTTCAGAAACAGGCTGAAGGACCTTTTAGCCTTATCTCTCTGAGCTACTCTTACAGAAAACCAAGCAGAGTACAAAAAAATAATGGCTCATTCTTTCTCTCCTTCCCATTTCCCTTTTTCTCATTTCTCCCGTCTCCCTGTCGATCAGCCTAATTCATTTCTTCTCTCGTCTTTTGTCCATCACTCTTTTCTAGCTACCTGCTAAACCCTCTTAACCCTTACTCTCCTCCTATTGATCCTCCTCTCAATATCTCACCTTCATGTTCTAATATCTTGTATACTGTACACTCTTAGAAAAAAAGTGCTATATAGAACCTAAAAGGGTTCTTTGGCTGTCCCCATAGGAGAACCTTAACTGACTTGCCTAGTTAAATAACCCTTTTGGTTCCAGGTAGAAAGGGAAAGGGGGATACCTAGTCAGTTGTACAACAGAATGCATTCAACTGAAATGTGTCTTCAGTATTTTGGGGCTCCCGAGTGGCGCAGCGGTTTAAGGCACTGCATCTCATTGCAAGACGTGTCACTACAGACCCTGGTTCGATTCCAGGCTGTATCACAACCGACGTGATTGGGAGTCTCATAGGGCGGAGCACAATTGGCCCAGCGTGGTCCGGAATAGGCCGTCATTGTAAATAAGAATTTGTTCTTAACTGACTTGCCTAGTTAAATAAAGGGTCAAGAAATAAATGAAATAACCCAACCCCTCTGAATCAGGGAGGTGTGGGGGGCTGCCTTAAACAACATCCACGTCATTGGCACCCGGTGAACAGTGTGTTAACTGCCTTGCTCAGGGGCAGAACTCTTTTGGTTCCAGGTAGAACCATTTTGGGTTTCATGTATGACCCTTTACAGTGGTGGAAAAAGTACCCAAGTGTTATACCTTAGTAAAAGTAAAGATACCTTCATAGAAAGTTACTCAAGTAAAAGTGAGTCACCCAGTAAAATACTACTTGAGTAAAAGTCTAAAAGTAGTTGGATTTAAATATACTTAAGTATCAAAAGTAAATGTAATTGCTAAAATGTACTTAAGTAATAAAAGTAGAAGTAAAATTATAAATMATTTCAAATTCCTTATATTAGGCAACGCAGACAACAGCATTTTCTTGTTTTAAAAATGTACGGATAGCCAGGGGCACACTCCAACTCTCACACATTAATTTACAAAAGATGCATTTGTGTTTAGTGAGTCCTCCAGACCATAGCAGTAGGGATGACCACGTGTTCTCTTGATAAGTGTGTGAWTTTTACAATTTTCCTGTCCTGCAAAGCATTCAAAATGTAACAAGTACTTTGTGTTGTTAGGGAAAATGTATGGCGTAAAAAGTACAACATTTTCTTTAGGAATGTAGTGAAGTACAAGTTCTCAAAAATATAAATAGTAAAGTAAAGTACAGATACCCCAAAAAACAACTAGTAGTACTTTAAAGTATTTTTACTTAAGTACTTTACACCACAGACCCTTTCCACAGAGGGTTCTACATGGATCCCAAAAGGGTTCTACGTGGAAACAAAAATACCCTTTTTAGAACCCTTATAACCCTTTTTTCCAAGAGTGCACTACAGTACAGTAGTATCTACAGTATATCAACACAAATTGCCTTAGTGACATCTGTTCTTCAGCCCAGCCTGTAAGCATGTTGATTCTACAGCTTGGTAGGAGAGTTTGCTTGTATGCAGACTCCAAATCTATGCAATTTATGCACAACATCCAAACTGTTCCAATATAATTTTTCCCACAGTCAGTTTTTAGGAGGGGTGTAATGCTGCCTTTTACCAGAACCTCCGTTTTCATTTGCATTTGTTTGTATGTGCCAGTCTCCATATGTGTTTTTGTGTATGGTATGACAATCCGCTGTAGCCCTCTACTCTCTCTCTCTTTGACAGAATGAAACGGATGGATAGCTAGATATCAAAGGGAGGCTGGCAGGGTGAGCTGTTTGTGCCTCTCCGATGGTAAAGCACTTATTAATGAGATAGGCCTTATCTGCTCTCCTCCTAGGAATTCTGTCTTTGATCGGCCTCGACTCCAGAATTAATAAATGTTGATTGATAGGCTGAGATGACAGAGAGGCGGCATGCAGGGATCAGACTGAGGGGAGAGGGCGTAAGGACGGATGGTATGGAGACTCTGATGCAACTGTAACAATATCCTTCATGTGATCAAATAACTGTAGACAATTACACAAGACCTTAGAACAGGGGTTCCCAAACTTTTTTGGCCCATGACTCACAATCTATTACAAGTCAGTCTGAGAGTACTTTTTACAGTATTTGAACATGAAGAAAGTATGGTTTGAAGTGATTGAAATCAGAATCAGAAAGGCATTGGGAAGTTAAGAAGATCATCAGGCAATCATTTTATATGATCTCCTTTGTGGAAAAGAACCTCATCATTAATGATGTTCTTTTTCCCCTCAGCCTGATTTAGTTCCTGGTCTTGTCCAATCTGTTCTAATGAGTCCTGCGCGGCTTGTGGACATTGCAAAGGGAAACAGAAGACGCATATATGTTCCTGAGAGTCTTATCTTTCAGTGATGGTGTCATAATATTTTGTAGCTTAAACTATTCAAAACATAGGGCCACATTTGTGGGAAAAAACAGAAACCGCTCTGTTTACTACAACCGCATCTAGCTGCTACCGGAGGTTACTGATGTAACCCCAGTTCTATGAACTAAGCGCGACCCCTAGTTTGGGAAACGCTGCCTTAGAAGATGACACCTCCGTAAATGGATGTGTACACACTCTCGTATTGACACATACTGTAGTGTGCATACAGTCAACAACACACACATGATGCACACACCTTTACACATATAAGCACATATAAGGAGGATGCATTTCTACTCAAATGCAATCCACATACACCTACACACACATACATTCCCAGAGACACGCCAAACAGACACCCTTATTCACTCACCTTAAACCCAACTATACACACACACCCGGGCACAAAGAAATGTCTTCCCTGTCTGAGACAGAGCGAGTAGAGGGAGAGAAGGCATGAGATAAGACTCTCTCCCCAGCCGCTGGAGATGAGTTATAACCCACCCTGGAGGACGTGGCCTACAGAACAGAACAGCCAGCCTCTCCGCTCCATGAGACTGGGGGCTAACGCTCCCCACTAGGCCCAGAGAGACAGAGATAACACCCAGCCTCTCAATAACACCTTGACCACATGGAGGACAGGAAACATTGAATCAGTGCCCCCACCCCATCTCTCTCCACCCTCCCTTACCCCCAGCCCTCCAACATGGGGTGACTGAGCTTGACCATTACAGCGACATGTCACCTTGTTATGAGTCTCTGCCAGCGCGGTGCGGAGGGTAAATTAAAGAAGCCATAACTGCAGCTTTGTCAGCACGTCAACCGCCATTCATCACGATGGCAGCAGGCGCAGGGATAAACCTCCCGTCAGGTAGGCAGATCGATCAATTTGACAGGCACATTTCAGGGGTCCAAATCAATCACGCTAACAAAGGGAAAGGATTCTGGTGCTATATAGAGGACATTAGGTCTAATTCTGGATGAGTCAGGAGAAAAGGCCTGAATGTGTGCAACTTATGTTGACCTGCATCAATGAGAGAACTGACTTAATTTGGTTTGTGGTACAGTGTAGCGTACAAGGATAAACCCAGTTAATGATCCCAGTTACAGTGTACTGCTAGGCCCACATCATTCTACTGACCCATATAATAGGTATTTCTGTTGCTTAACATAATTGTTACTGTACATACAGTATAAACAGTTCAGATATCATTATGTATATTATAAGGTTCGTAAGACTACATACAAGACCCTAGATTACATGAACGCCCTGCACTGAACCAGACCACGGAGGAAGATCAGACATGCTAGTGGCTTTACAGACTGAATACCAGGACTGTCACAGCTTGAGAACATCACACTACAACCAGAACATGATGAAATCAAGCAAAGTTAAAACAAAGAGGGGTTGGAAAAGAGGGAGGGATGGGAGGAGGGCCGTTAGATGATAAGAGCGCGAAGAAGTGATAGAAGAGAAGAAGAAAAAGCTGAGAAATGATTAAAAAGAGCAATCACCAGCCGGAGACTGATAAACCAACGACTCGTTAATTAGAAGTGTACAACTCATGGGGATATGGTTGGGTTATGCTCATAAATTAATCTCTCATATTCCATCTTCTTCTTTCTTTCTTTCTTTCTTTCTTTCTTTCTTTCTTTCTTTCTTTCTTTCTTTCTGTCTTTCTTTCTTTCTTTCTTTCTTTCTTTCTTTCTTTCTTTCTCTCTCTCTCTATTCCTCCCTCTATGGACTGAAATATCCTTAAGATCCTAATTCCATTCACAACAGTTGGTCTAATTGGTCATTTAAATGCACAAAAAGGCCTACACACCTGCATATTATTAGAACAGCTAAGGGCTGATGATTGTGTTGTTCAAACGACTCAAGAACTACCTTTCAAACACCCATCAAATATAATTTATTAGAAGGAGGAATTTATTGAGGAGGAAAATACAAAATGAATGCGCAGTAAATGAGAAGGTAGAGAGACAGAGACAGCGAGTTAAAGAGGTAGAGGAAGAGAGATAGAGATGTAGAGAGACAGAGAGAATTAAAGAGGTAGAGGAAGAGAGATAGAGATGTAGAGAGACAGAGAGAATTAAAGAGGTAGAGTAAGAGAGATAGAGTGGTAGAGAGACAGAGAGAATTAAAGAGGTAGAGGAAGAGAGATAGAGTGGTAGAGAGACAGAGAGAATTAAAKAGGTAGAGGAAGAGAGATAGTGGTAGAGACAGAGAGAATTAAAGAGGTAGAGGAAGAGAGATAGAGTGGTAGAGAGACAGAGAGGTGGAGTGACAGAGAGGTAGAGAGACAGAGAGGTAGTGTAGGTAGAGAGACAGCGAGATAGAGAGACAGTGGTAGAGAGACAGGGTGTTAGAGACGTTGAGGTAGAGAGATAGTACGTAGCCATATTTGTGAGATCCAGGAGCAGAATGAGGGCTGTGAGATGTGAGATGGGCCGTGCCCCGTAAACAAAGAGCTGACAGCTCACCCATCACACAGACAGGCCTGCCTTCTGCTGCCCAGATAAAGCAGGGCGCACGCTCCTGTATCAACACCATCCATCATCCATCATCCACCCGCAGTCCCAGCTAACCACCTCCCTATCCGCTCCTACCCTTTCCCATCTATACACCTGCCATCCCATCAGACCCTAGTCTCTCCCTACACCTGCCCATCTATATACCCGCTGTCCCATCAGACCCCACTCTCTCCCTACACCTGCCCATCTATACACCTGCCATCCCATCAGACCTTACTCTCTCCCTACACCTGCCCATCTATACACCTGCCATCCCATCAATCAATCAAATGTATTTATAAATCCCTTCTTACATCAGCTGATGTCACAAAGTGCTGTACAGAAACCCAGCCTAAAACCCCAAACAGCAAGCAATGCAGGTGTAGAAGCACGGTGGCTAGGAAAAACTCTCTAGAAAGGCCAGAACCTAGGAAGAAACCTAGAGAGGAACCAGGCTATGAGGGGTGGCCAGTCCTCTTCTGGCTGTGCCGGGTGGAGATTATAACAGAACATGTCCAAGATGTTCAAATGTTCCCCTTCCCATCCCATCAGACCCTACTTTCTCCCTACACCTGTCTATATATACACCTGGCATCCCATCAGACCCTACTCTCTCCCTACACCTGCCCATCTCCGCCTGTACGCCTGTCTTCCCATGAGCCCTTACAGGTACACTAGTAGTCGTCAGCTCTAGTTGTGGAGTGTTATGTTAAATCATTCCAGTCTGTCTGTGCACTAGTAGTCGTCAGTCCTAGTTGTGGAGTGTTATGTTAAATCATTCCAGGTGTCTACCATTTTCTGTGTCTTACCACTGGCATTTGGAGACGCAACTAAGATAGTGAATGGTATAGTTTTTTATGATAGTTGCTATCTACAGTACATTTGGATTGTTAAAGCAGTTGTTGGAGGGGTTTACCACTTAAGAACTGTGCCAAATGATTTCTGGAACTTGGATTGCCCTATATTAAACAGTGATTCAGGGAAATGTAGCTCCTCAAATGGCCCTTCAAGGCCACCATTATTCCCTCATCACTTGTGTTTTTGTTTCCATATCTCTCACCTTCCTCACTCCTCTTTGTTGCTCATGGGGAATACAATTATGCAAATGAAGACTGGCACCCTGAAATAAAATCTATGTTGAAACACACCCATCCTCACTGCCCCCTAAATATGTGCACATACACACATTCACTCTCTTTGACCCAGTTTGTTTGTCCTGTCTGTCTCTCACACACATTCTCACAATGGTCTCAACCTCATCACACCTCTCCCGCTAAGTCTGCTCCACTTGTGTCAGACTGGACAGCCACGGAGACAGGAAGACACAGAAGAAGTGATGAAAGCTCCAGAATAATCATCAGCCATTATGGCCAATGGTATTGTGCCTTATCTGGCTTTTGGGAGGAGGAAAATGGAGAAAGGAAAATTCACAAATCTGTGTGGAAAGAGACACACACACTTTCATGCACTTTATTCAAGCTGTCACTTCCACTTCATCCTTGCCACACGTGCATGTGTGTACACACACCTTTCTATTATTCCTCTCTCTCGCTTTCTCTCTGGAATGGAGCATCCCCATGTTCTGTTAGGCAGAGCTTATGGAGGTTTCAGTGGGCCTCCAATCACAGCTCTGACAGTAGAGGAGAAGTGTGTTGCGGTGTTGAGTGAGGCTTGACATGCGTATTTGTGCTTTCCTGCACTGATTCAGTATGCTTCAGGGAGCTCTACTTCACTGGTGGATACGATGGAATGTGTGGCGTGATTTCAGCAATACTGAACTGTGGAGTGTGGATATACTCTATCTACATAGTGAGGCAGGGGAAGGAGGGATGATCAGTGAGAGGTGTGGCAGGGTGATGCAAATGAAACGGTGTAAACTGTAATATTCTTTCTAATGGAGGGGAGCTCCACCACTCCAACGACATTGAGAGAGGGATGGAGGAGATACAGAGCAGAGCAGAGGGCGACCAGGGGGCTGAAATAGAGGATGAATTAAAGAGAATAAAAGGAGAGAAATGGGAAAAGGATATCACTGTGGCGGGTAATGAGTGGAGCAGTGACATCAAAGCGTCTCTCAGTGAGGGGACCACAGGGTATAGATTCTCACACTGCTACAAATCAGAGTGAAGAGACCAGAAGAGCACTATGTAATGATTGTCCCTCTCCTTCCTTCCTGTGGTAGTTTGGGAAGTGATGGGAGTGGGATACTCTAACTGTGGGAACCCCCTTGTGACCTCACCGTGATCTCTTTTCACCCCTGAGTTTGGCCTAATGGGCGCAGACAGCCCAGACATAACACTGTGTCTCTGTGTGTCCACTGCAGGTCCATGCAGGCACAGGTTTTACACAGGGGTTTGAGGCTCCCTGGGTTATTACGTATTTTACATTCTGCTGGTCTGAATTCAGCGACATATCTGCCTTTACATGTGCTTATGTGTGCTTATACCTTTGGAATTACACTGTAACAACATTGTAACATTTCACTATACTAATGTGCTGGGACATATCGATTGGTTTATAGTTGCGTAGTTAGTACATGTTTTGGTATAATACCTTGTTCTAGCTCCAGTGATCAATGAATATGAACCTCCTCTCATGGGTACAGTATGGCAAATGGCTTCCGTCATGAAACCACAGTAAGCTAATAACCAGGGTGTCAGTGTTGGTGATTTCTCCAGGGCAAGTTGTGGTGCTAATGAGTTTTAGTCATGCGTGGCYTTAGAAGGGATGTGCTGTTTTCCAAACTTCTGCACCAGCTGTAGTCATCACTGACCCCATCAGCTAGTGACACGACCCTCTCTAATACTCTGACTGAGATCAAACAGTCATGCAGGGATGGGCCCAGTATGTGTCATTAAGCTGACATGACAGGATGTGACATCACTGGGGTTGGAGTGGGTGGTGTTTCGAGATAGTTGGTGGGGGTGTAAGGTTTAAATATGACGAGGAGGGTCCTACAGGGAGCAGGGGTGTGCGATGGCGATTTGTAGAACAAGATGTGTCTGGAGTCATGTGAAACACCCCTGGTGCTCTAAATGACCTTAGTAATGTCTACTACTATGTGATCCGGAAGTGCTGATGTCAAGGGTCAGAGTGAAAGGGTTTTCTCTGTTGACAACTTCCTCCCGTAGCTGCATACAACACACCTCACTCTTAGGCCCATGGTCCACTGGGAATCTACACCCAATCTCATTAAGCCTTCTCTACACAGGCACAACATGTACAGTGCCTTCAGAAAGTATTCACACTCTTTGACTTATTCCACATTTTGTTGTGTTACAGCCTGAATTCAAAATTGTTTACATTTATATTTTTGGGGGCCTTGTGTTTCAGGTTATTTTTCTGCTGAAAGGTACATTTGTCTTCCAGTGTCTGTTGGAAAGAATACTTTTTTTTTTTTTTTTCCTCTATAATTTTGCCTGTGCTTAGCTCTATTCCGTTTCTTTTATCTTAAAAAACTCCCTAGTCCTTGTCGATGACCGTGGTACTCATTGATGTGTTGTGTTGGATTTGCCCCAAACATAACGCTTTGTATTCAGGGCATGAAGTTAATTTCTTTGCCATATTTTTTTATGTTTTACTTGTTATTCCTTCTTTTCAATCTGTCATTGGAGGTTAGTATTGTTGAGTAACTACAATGTTGTTGATCCATCCTCAGTTTTCTGCAATCACAGCCATTAAAATATGTAACTATCACAACTCAGAATATGACCCAGATGCAGACACAGGAGGCAGATGGTTCAGTTCTCAGAATATTCATTATAACAAAGTGGCAGGCAAAGGGCAGGCAGAGTCAAAAAGGAACAGAACGGCAGGCAGGCTCAGGGTCAGGGCAGGCAGAAAGGTTGGAACCGGGAAGACTAGAAAACAAGAACTAGAGAACTGGAGAAATGGGAAACACGCTCATAAGGCCTAACAAAACAAGACGAACTGGCATCAGACAAGCAGAAAACGCAGGTATAAATACACAGGGGAAAATAGGAGACATCTGGTGGGGGTTGAACACCTGGTGGGGGGTGGAGACAAGCAGAAGACAGGTGAAACAGATCAGGGTGTGACAGTGTCCTCGCCCCCCCCCCCCCTAGGCGCGCCTACCCGAGCACATGCCTGGTTGACCGGGGTGTTTGCAGCAGAACTCAGCGATGGGGGCTGGGTCCAGGATGTTCCTAGCGGGGACTCAGCACCTCTCTTCCGGGCCATAACCCTCCCAGTCAACCTGGTACTGGAATCCCCTGCCCCAAGGTTGAAAGTTCAGGAGGCGCCTCACCGTGTATGCCGGACGGCTGTCGATGAAACGGGCAGGAGGGGTGGGCCTGGAAACAGGAGACAAAGGGCTGTGAGTCAAAGGTTTAATCCTAGACACATGGAAAGTGGGATGTATATGGAGGATGCGGGGCAAGAGAAGACGAACAGCAGTGGGGCTCAGGATTTTAGAGATGGGGAATGGGCCAATAAAGCGGGGGGGGGCAGTTTACGGGACACCAGCCAGAGGGGCAGATCCTGAGTGGAGAGCCATACCTTCTGCCCGAAACGATAGCGGGAGCCGGGGTCCTGTGGCGGTCCGCCTGTCGCCGATACCTGGAGGTGATCTTAAGAAGAGCGGACCGGGCTCTCTTCCAGGTAAGCCGACAGCGACGGAAGAACATCTGGGTCGAGAGTATGCTGACTTCTTCCTCTTGCTCAGGGAAGAGCGGAGGCTGGTAATCCAAGGAACACTCGAAGGGTGAGAGACCAGTGGCCGAGCAGGGAAGGGTGTTGCGGGCGTACTCCACCCACACGAGTTGCTGGCTCCAGGTGGTTGGGTTGGCAGAGACGAGGCAACAAAGAGTCGTCTCCAGGTCCTGATTGGCTCGCTCCGACTGGCCGATAGATTGGGGATGAAACCCGGAGGACAGGCTGGCCGATGAGGGTGCAGAACGCCTTCCAGAATCGGGACCAGTACTAAGGACCACCTTCGGAGACCATATCGACCGGAAGTCCATGGATCCGGAAAATGTGCTGTACCATGAGCTGGGCCGTCTCCTTGGTTGAGGGTAACTTGGGAAGGGGAATGAAATGGGTGGCTGAAAAACTATCCACTACTGTAAGGATGGTGCTTTTTATGGTGCTTTTTAAAAAAATCAGACCTAGAACTAGAGAAATGGGAAACACGCTGGTAAGACCTAACAGACAAAACAGGACGAACTGGCAACAGACRAACAGAAAACGCAGGTATAAATACACAGGGGATAATGGGGAAAACCCAAGACGGGTGAAACAGGTCAGGGTGTGACAGTAACTGTTTTAAAGTCACAATTGGCCTCATGGTGAAATCCCTGAGTGGTTTCCTTCCTCTCTGGATTAGGAAGAACAATTGTGTATTTGTAGTGACTGGGTGTATTGATACACCATCCAAGGTGTAATTAATAACTTCACTATGCTCAAAAGGATACTCAATGTCTGCTTTAAAAAAATKGACCCATCTACCAATAGTTCCCCTTCTTTGTGTGGCATTGGAAAACCTATCTGGTCTTTGTGGTTGTGTCTGTGTTTGAAATGCACTGCTCGACTGAAGGAACTTACAGATGATTGTATGTGTGGGGTACAGAGATGAAGTAGTCGTTAAAAAATAAGGTAAAACACTATTATTGCACACAGAATGGGTTTGAATACTTATTGACTCAAGACATTTTCAAGACTTTTCATTTCACAAAATGTCTTAAAAAACATAATTGACATTATGGGTTAATGTGTCTCAATGTGTCTCAATGTAATCAAGGAATGAAATGATTGTTATTTTGAAATACAAATATAGCCTCTTACAAGGCACGCCTCAAAACAGGTTAAGGAGCCAGAAACAACTATACCATGCACCCACTAGTGGTCAAAAGGTATTTGGCGCTCCAAAGATACGGTACGATAGTACTGTATTCTGTGGGGTGGAATTACAGTACCATTCGAAATACAGCAATTCTTTCCCCGACCACAACATTTTCCCACAATGCCCTATAATTTACAGTACGCTGCAGTAAAACGTTTCAGAATATTTTACTGTTCATAATACCCCAAATGACTATAATTTACAGTTTTCCATTACAGTGTGGTATACATATTGACAACGGTGGAAAAAGTATTGAAATGTCATGCTTGAGTAAAAGTAAACATACCTTAATAGAAAATGAATCAAGTAAAAGTGAAAGTGAAAGTCACCCAGTTAAATACTACTTGAGTAAAACTCTGCATGTATTTGGTTTTAAATCTACTTAAGTATCAAAATTAAAAGTATAAATCATTTCACATTCCTTATATTAAGCAAACCAGATTGTCTTGTTTTTTATCATGTATTTACAGATAGCCAGGGGCACACTCCAACACTTAGACACTCATTTACAAACAAAACATTTGTGTTTAGTGAGTCCGCCAGATCAGAGGTAGTAGAGATGATCAAGGATGTTCTCTTGAAAGTGTGTGAATTGGACCATTTTCCTGTCCTGCTAAGCACAAAAAGTTATTTTGGGTGTCAGGGAAAATGTATGGCGTAAAAAGTACACTCTTCACTTTAAGAATGTAATGGAGTAAAAGCAAAAGTTGGCAAAAACATATATAGTAAAGTAAACTAAAGATACCTCCAGTAGTACTTTAAAGTATTTTTAATTAAGTACTTTATACCACTGCATATTGACATTGTCTAGAATATTGAGTAATGGAGAACAAAACGTCCTAATATTTAGCTTTTTGCTGT
Source organism: Salvelinus sp. IW2-2015 (assembly GCF_002910315.2). Classification (NCBI taxonomy): domain Eukaryota; kingdom Metazoa; phylum Chordata; class Actinopteri; order Salmoniformes; family Salmonidae; genus Salvelinus; species Salvelinus sp. IW2-2015. The sequence continues at coordinate 46,711,438 of NC_036838.1, forward strand.
CTGATAAATCAAAAACACTTCTCACCATATCAACCCCTGATGATTTTAATCCTTGGCCAATCAGGAATAGGTATCCCCTCATGAACTACTAGTGAGCAGTGTTGAGGGGGTTGGGGGGGTGTAAAGGTCTCTGAGTTCGGGTTGCATGTTAAACAAACAGACGGGCCTTTTGCATGGCGAGCACCAGAGGTTTGAGTAAGTTAAGTAAATTTGTGTACATTTGCAGAAGTAACCTAATTTTGAGGGAAAACAATAGTCTGTGGTGGGACTGAAGAAAATGAGGCGAGACCGATGGAAAGACAAATGGCATGGGTAGGCTGCTGCCAAGCTATTATCACTCATCTACTTCTAGGAAGACGGAAGAGAGGACTAGATGAAGGAGGGAAGGATAGAGAGACAGGGAAGTCGAGAAGGAGGGGACAGGAGAGAGAGCATAGGAGGATGGAGTGAATTGGAGGGATATAGGTTAAGAGAGCCAGGGAAAGGGAGAGAGGGGTACATTATCTTTTTTATTTGTTTGCTTGGAAATAACTGCCTTTCTAAATATCCTTTGAAGTTGAACACAACTGGATTGTCAAAATCAGACAAGTAAAGGAAAAACAGAGTAATGAACCATATCATTATCATTTATTTGCACAGKTGATTTGACTAACTTTCATTTATACGACCAAGTACATTCTCATACTTTGTAGAGCATGGACTACAATGTGATGCTGTGTGAGAGCATGTGTGTATGTGTTTGTGTCTTTGTGTGTGCATGTGCGTGTGTTTATACAGTGTCTTCAGAAAGAATAAACGCCCCTTGACTTTTTCCAAATTTTGTTGTGTTGCAGCCTGAATTTAAAATGGATTCAAATTATATTTTTTGTCACTGGCCTACACACAATAACCCACGATGTCAAAGTGGAATTAAAAAGTTTGGACACACCTACTCATTCAAGGCTTTTTCTTTGATTTTACTATTTTCTACATTGTAGAATAATAGTGAAGACATCAAAACTATGAAATAACACATATGGAATCATGTAGTAACCAAAAAAGTGTTAAACAAATCAAAATATATTTGAGATTTTTCAAAGTAACCACCTTTCACCTTGATGATAGCTTTGCACACTCTAGGCATTCTCTCAACCAGCTTCACCTGGAATGCTTTTCCAACAGTCTTGAAGGAGTTCCCACATATGCTGAGCACTTGTTGGCTGCTTTTCCTCCACTCTGCAGTTCAACTCATCCCAAACCATCTCAATTGGGTTGAAGTTGGGTGATTGTGGAGGCCAGGTCATCTGATGCAGCACTCCATCACTCTCCTTCTTGGTCAAATAGCCCTTACACAGCCTGAAGGTGTGTTGGGTTATTTTTTATTTATTTGTTTTATTTTATTGAACCTCTATTTAACTAGGCAAGTCAGTTAAGAACATATTCTTATTTACAATGATGGCYTATGGGACTCCCAATCAAGACCGGTTGTGATACAGCCTGGATTCGACCCAGAGTGTCTGTAGTGACGCCTCTAGCACTGAGATGCAGTGCCTTAGACTGCTGTGCCACTCGGGAGCTCGACAGGTCACTGTCCTGCTGAAAAACCAATGATAGTCCCACTAAGCGCAAACCAGAAGGGATGGGGTATCACTGCAGAATGCTGTGGTAGCCATGCTGGTTAAGTGTGCCTTGAATTCTAAATAAATCACTGACAGTGTCACCAGCAAAGCACCCCCACACCATCACACCTCCTCCTCCATGCTTCACGGTGGGAACCACACATGCGGAGATCATCCATTCACCTACTCTGCATCTCACAAAGACACGGCGGTTGGAACCAAAAATCTCACATTTGGACTCATCAGACCAAAGGACAGATTTCCACCGGTCTAATGTCCATTGCTTGTGTTTCTTGGCCCAAGCAAGTCTCTTCTTCTTATTGGTGTACTTTAGTAGTGGTTTCCTTTACAGCAATTTGACCATGAAGGCCTGATTAATGCAGTCTCCTCTGAAMACTTGATGTTGAGATGTGTCTGTTACTTGAACTCTGTGAAGCATTTATTTGGGCTGCAATTTCTGAGGCTGGTAACTGTAATGAACTTATCCTCTGCAGCCGAGGTAACTCTGGGTGTACCTTTCCTGTGGCGGTCCTCATGAGAGCCAATTACATCATAGCGCTTGATGGTTTTTGCAATTGCACTTGAAGAAACTTTCAAAGTTCTTGAAATGTTCTACATTGACTGACCTTCATGTCTTAAAGTAATGATGGACTGTTGTTTCTCTTTGCTTATTTGAGCTGTTCTTGCCATAATATGGACTTGGTCTTTTACCAAATAGGGCTATCTTCTGTATACCAACCCTACCTTGTCACAACACAACTGATTGGCTCAAATGCATTAAGAAGGAATACATTTCCACAAATGAACTTTTAACAAGGCACACCTGTTAATTGAAATGCATTCCAGGTGAATTTCTCATGTAGCTGGTTGAGAGAATACCAAGAGTGTTTACTCTTGAGTGGTTACTTTGAAAAATCTCAAATAGATTTWGATTTGTTTAACACTTTTTTGGTTACTACATGATTCCATATGTGTCATTTCATAGTTTTGATGTCTTCACTATTATTCCACAATAAAGAAAAGTCCTTGAATGAGTAGGTGTGTCCAAACTTTTGACTGGTGCTGTATGTTTTTAGAAATGTTTACAAATTAATAACAAATAAAAATCTAAAATGTCTTGAGTCAATAAGTATTCAACCCCTTTGTCATGGCAAGCCTAAATTGTTCAGGAGTAAAAATAAGTCACATAATAAGTTGCATGCACTCACTCTGTCTGTAATAATAGTGTTAAACTTGATTTATTAACGACCACCTCATCTCTGTACCCCACATATATAATTACACTATATATACAAAAGTATGTGGACACCCCTTCAAATTAGTGGATTCGGCTATTTTAGCCACACCCATTGCTGACAGGTGTATAAAATTGAGCACACAGCCATGCAATCTAAATAGACAAACATTAGCAGTAGAATGGCTTTACTGAAGAGCTCAGTGACTTTCAATGTGGCACTTTCATAGGATGCCACCTTTCCAACAAGTCAGTTGGTTAAATTTCTGCCACAGTCTGCCACAGTCTACTGTAAGTAATGTTAATGTTAYTGTGAAGTGAAAACGTCTAGGAGCAACAATGGCTCAGCCACTGAAGTGGTAGCTCACACAAGCTCACAGAATGAGACCGTCAAGTGCTGAAGCGCGTAGCACGTAAAAATCGTCTGCCCTCGGTTGCAGTACTCACTACCGAGTTGCAAACTGCCTCTGGAAGCAACATCAGCACAAGAACTGTTAGTCGGGAGTTTCATGAAATGTGTTTCCATGGCCGATCAGCCGCACATAAGCCTAAGATCCCCATGCGCAATTCCCAGCGTCGGCTGGAGTGCTGTAAAGCTCGCCACCATTGGACTCTGGAGCAGTGGAAACACGTTTTCTGGACTAATGAATCACGCTTCACCATCTGGCAGTCTGACGAACGAATCTGGGTTTGGCGGACACCAGGAGAATGCTACCGGCCCGAATGCATTGTGCCAACTGTAAAGTTTGGTGGAGGARGAATAATAGTCTGGGGCTGTTTTTCATGGTTAGGGCCCCTTAGTTCCAGTGAGGGGAAATCTTAACTCTACAGCATACAATGACATTCTAGATGATTCTGTGCTTCCAACTTTGTGACAACCGTTTGGGCAAGGCCCTTTCCTGTTTCAGCATGACAATGTCCCCATGCACAAAGCGAGGTCCATACAGAAATGGTTTGTTGAGATCGATGTGGAAGAAGTTGAATGGCCTTGACAGAGCCCTGACCTCAACCCCATCGAACACCTTTGGGATGAATTGGAATGCCGACTGCGAGCCAGGCCTAATCCCCCAACATCAGTGCCTGACCTCACTAATGCTCTTGTGGCTGAATGGAAGCAAGTCCCCGCAGCAATGTTCCAACATCTAGTGCCTCCATACTCAACTGGCGGACCACGGACCCAGAACGGGGTCAATAAATTAATTATTAATTAAATATTAACACACATAATACATGGAAGAATGCATAGAATTCCAGGAAATTAGCTTCATACCAGCAAATAAAAATCTCTGCCCCGTGCAAAATGTGTAGAATTGCAGGAAATTAGCTTTAAATCTGCAACACTTTCTCTCTGCCAACAAGAGGGGTGTGAACAGTTTGAAGTTGAATGGGTTGCGAGGTCGGGGTTTGTTACTATGCCGATAAATTACATTATCCATCTGGACCTTTGCCACCTAGGAAATTTGTGACCAGACCTTCTCAAATTGTACTTGAGTACCCCTGATCTAGTGGAAAGCTTTCCCGGAAGAGTGGAAGCTGTTATAGCAGCAAAGGGGGGACAAACTCCATATTMWTGCCCTTGACTTTGGAATGAGATGTTCAACGAGCAGGTATCCACATACATTTCAAACAAAGATTCAACCACAAAGACCAGAGAGGTTTTCCAATGCCCATTTGAGCATGGTGAAGTTATTAATTACACTTTGGATGGTGTATCAATACATCCTGTAACTACAAAGATGCAGGCAGGCGTTCTTCCTAACTCAGTTGCTGGAGTGGAAAGAAACCGCTCAGGGATTTCACCATGAGGCGAATGGGGACTTTAAAACAGTTACAGAGTTTAACGGCTGTGATAGGAGAAAACTGAGGATGGATCAACAACATTATAGTTACTCCACAAGACTAACCTAATTGACGGAGTGAAAAGACGGAAGCCTGTAGAGAATAAAAATATTCCAAAACATGTATCCAGTTTGCATCACGGCGCTAAAGTAATACTACAAAAAAAGTAGGAAAGCAATTCATGTTTTGTCCTGAATACAAAGTGTTATGTTTGKGGCAAATCCAATACAAATCATTACTGAGTACCACTCTTCATATTTTTAAGCATAGTGATGACTGCATCGTGTTACGGGTATGCTTTTAATTGTTAAGGACTGGTGAGTTTAGCAGGATGAAAAATAAACCGAATAGAGCTAAGCACATGCCAAATCTTGGAGAAAACCTGGTTCAGTCTGCTTTTCACCAGACACTGGGAGAGGAATTCACATTGCAGCAGTAAATTAACCTAAATCACAAGGCCAAATCTACGCTGGAGTTGCTTACCAAGAAGAGTGAGTGGCTGAGTTACAGTTGTTTGCATACTGTTTGCATACTGTTTACATACTGTTTACATAATGTTTTACCCACCTCATATGTACGGTTGAAGTCGGAAGTTTACATACACTTAGGTTGGAGTCATTAAAACTTGTTTTTCAACCACTCCACAAATTTCTTGTTAACAAACTATAGTTTTGGCAAGTCGTTTAGGACATCTACTTTGTGCATGACACAAGTAATTTTTCCAACAATTTTTTACAGACAGAAACTTTCACTTATAATTCACTGTATCACAATTCCAGTGGGTCAGAAGTTTACATACACTAAGTTGGGTGTGCCTTTAAACAGCTTGGAAAATTCCAGAAAATTATGTCATGGCTTTAGAGGCTTTCTGTTAGGCTAATTGACATAATTTGAGACAATTGGAGGTGTACCTGTTGATGTATTTCAATGCCTACCTTCAAACTCTGTGCGTCTTTGCTTGACATCATGGGAAAATCAAAAGAAATCAGCCAAGACCTCAGAAAAATATTTGTAGACCTCCACAAGTCTGGTTCATCCTTAGGAGCAATTTCGAAATGCCTGAAGGTACCACGTTCATCTGTACAAAGAATAGTACACAAGTATAAACACCATGGGACCAGGAAGCTGTCATACCGCTCAGGAAGGAGATGCGTTCAGTCTCCTAGAGATGAATGTCCTTTGGTGCAAAAAGTGCAAATCAATCCCAGAACAACAGCAAAGGACCTTGTGAAAATGCTGGAGGATACAGGTACAAAAAGAGCTATATCCACAGTAAAACAAGTCCTATATCGACATAACCTGAAAGGAGGAAAAAGGGGGAGGAAAAAGGGGGAGGCTTGCAAGCCGAAGAAACACCATCCCAACCCTGAAGCA
>NC_036838.1:46722482-46744882 GCF_002910315.2 Salvelinus sp. IW2-2015
ATTGGCATGGCAAACATTTTAACATTGCCAAAGTGGAATAGATAATAAACAAAAGTGAAAGAAACAATAACAAATGAACAGTAAATATTACACTCACAAAAGTTTCAAAAGAATAGAGACATTATTATATTACTGTGTTGTAACAATGTGCAAATAGTTGAAGTACAAAAGGGAAAATAAATACACTGATAAATATACACTATATATACAAAAGTATATGGACACCCCTCCAAATGAGTGGATTTGGCTATTTCAGCCACACCGTTGCTGACAGGTTTATAAAATCAGGCACACAGCCAGCCTTGCAATCTCTATTGACAAATATTTATAGTAGAACGGCCTTACTGAAGAGCTCAGTGACTTTCAACGTCGCGCCGTCATAGTATATCACCTTTCCAACAAGTCAGATCGTCAAATATCTGTCCTACTAGAGCTGCCCAGTCAACTGTAAAGGCTGTTCTTGTGAAGTGGAAACGTCTAGGAGCAACAACGGCACAGCCTCGAAGTGGTAGGCCACACAAGCTCACAGAACGGGACTGCTGAGTGCTGAAGCCCGTAGCGTGTAAAAATCAGCTGTCCTCAGTTGCAACACTCACTACCGAGTTCCAAACTGCCTCTGGAAGCAACATCCGCACAAGAACTGTTTGTCGGGAGCTTCATGAAATGGGTTTCCATGGCCGAGCAGCCACACACAAGCCTAAGATCACCATGTGCAATGCCAACCGTCAGTTGGAGTGATGATTCATGCTTCACCATCTGGCAGTCCGACGGACAAATCTGGGTTTGGCGGATGCCAGGAGAATGCTACCTGCTCAAATGCATAGTTCCAATTGTAAAGTTAGATAGAGGAGGAATAATGGTCTGGGGCTATTTTTCATGGTTCGGACTAGGCCCCTTAGCTCCAGTAAAGATAAATCTTAACTCTACAGCATACAATGACATTCTAGACTATTCTGTGCTTCTAACTTTGTGGCAACAGTTTGGGGAAGGCCCTTTCCTGTTTCAGCATGACAATGCCCCCGTGCACAAAGCGAGGTCCATACAGAAATGGTTTGTCGAGATCGGTGTGGAAGAACTTGACTGGCTTGCACAGAGCGTTGACCTCAACCCCATCGAACCCCTTTGGAATGAATTGGAACGCTGACTGCGAGCCAGGCCTAATCGCCCAACATCAGTGCCCGAACTCACTAATGCTCTTGTGGCTGAATGGAAGCAAGTCCCCGCAGCAATTAACCAACATCTAGTGGAAAGCCTTCTCAGAAGAGTGGAGGCAGCAAAGGGGGGAACAACTCCATATTAATGCCAATGATTTTGGAATGAGATGTTTGACGAGCAGCTGTCCACATACTTTTGGTCATGTAGTGTAGTTTGTATTTACAATGGTGTTTGTGCTTCACTGGTTGCCCTTTTCTTGTGTCAACAGGTCAAAAATATTGCTGTTGTGATGGAACACTGTGGTATTTCACCTAATAGATATGGGAGGTTATCATAATTGGATTTGTTTTCAAATTCTTTGTGTCTGTGTAATATGAGGGAAATATGTGCCTCAAATATGGTCAAACATTTGGCAGGAGTTTAGGAAGTGCAGCTCAATTCCCACCTCATTATGTGGGCAGTGGGCACATAGCTTGTCTTCTCTCGAGGGCCAGGTCTGCCTACGGCGGCTTCTCTCAATAGCAAGTCTGTACATAATCGAAGTTTGACAACATTTTTAGGGCCAAATAGCATTCCAGTTTGCTTAGATTTTTTGGTTAGTTCTTTCCAATGTGTCAAGTATTTATCTTTTTGTTTTCTCATAATTGTGCTGCTGTCCTTGGTATCTGTGGGGTCTGTTTTGTGTTTGTGAACAGAGCCCCAGGACCAGCTTACTGAGGGGACTCTTCTCTAGGTTCATCTTTCTGTAGGTGATGGCTTTGTCATGGAAGGTTTGGGATTCGCTTCCTTTTAGGTGGTTGTAGAATTTAACGGCTCTTTTCTGAATTCTGATCATTAGTGGGTATTGTCCTAATTCTGCTCCGCTTGCAATATTTGGTGTTTTATGTTGTACGCAGAGTATGTTTTTGCAGAATTCTCACAACTGTAGAGGGCAATGTGTTCTACAAAGTTTCTTTGTTGCCAGATCCTAATTGGGATGTCGAATTTTATGTTCCTTTTGATGGTGTATAAGGCCCTTCTTGCCTTGTCTCTCAAATCGTTCACAGCTTGGTGGAAGTTACCTGTGGTACTGATGTTTAGGCCAAGGTAGGTATAGTTTTTTGTGTGCTCAGTGGCAGTAGTTCCCAAACTTTTTGTAGTCCTGTACCCCTTCAAACATTCAACCTCCAGAGCATAGAGCTCTTATAGGACCAGGGCACAAATAATAATATAATAATAATCAATCATTTTGCTCTTTATTTAACCATCTTACATATAAAACCTTATTTGTTAATCGAAAATTGTGAATAACTCACCACAGGTTAATGAGAAGGGTGTGCTTGAAAGGATGTTCATAACCCTGCAATGTTGGGTTGTATTGGAGAGAGTCTCAGTCTTAAATAATTTTCCACACACAGTCTGTGCCTGTATTTAGTTTTCATGCTAGTGAGGGCCGAGAATCCACTGTCACATAGGTACGTGGTTGCAAAGGGCATCAGTGTCTTAACAGAGCGATTTGCCAAAGCAGGATACGCTGAGCACAGCCCTATCCAGAAATCTGGCAGTGGCTTCTGATTAAATTACATTTTCACAGAACCACTTGTTGAAATTTCGATGTGGCTCTCTTGTTCAGATATCGGTAAGTGGACTCGAGGCAGGGCATGAAAGGGATAACGAATCCAGTTGTTTTTGTCATCCATTTCGGGAAAGTACCTGCGTAGTTGCGCACCCAACTGCTTCGCTTTATCACATTTGACATTGTCTGTAAGCTTGAGTTTATTTGCACACAAAAAATCATACAATGATGCAAAGACCTGTGTGCTGTCCTTGTTAATGCAGACAGAGAAGAGCTCCAACTTMTTAATCATAGCCTCAATTTTCCCGCACATTGAATCTAGTTGCGGAGAGTCCCTGTAATCCTAAATTCAGATCATTCAGGCGAGAAAAAACATCACCCAGATAGGCCAGTCGTGTGAGAAACTCGTCATCATGCAAGTGGTCAGACAAGTGAAAATTATGGTCAGTAAAGAAAACTTAAAGTTCGTCTCTCAATTAAAAAAAACATGTCAATACTTTGCCCCTTGATAACCAGCGCCCTTCTGTATATTGTAAAAGTGTTACATGGTCGCTGCCCATATCATTGCATAGTGCAGAAAATACAAGAGAGTTGAGGGGCCTTGCTTTAACAAAGTTAACCATTTTCACTGTAGTGTCCAAAACGTCTTTCGAGCAAAAGCCTCTTAGTGGATGCTGCAGTGTACCCAAGTGGTGTCGGGAGCAACTGCTTGCATGCGCGATAACACTCCACTATGTCTCCCTGGCATGGCTTTACCAATACAGATCCCAACACATATTGACCACCAAAGCCCATTTGATGTCACAAAGCTGTCCAGTACTTTAAAAATATCCTCTCCTGTTGTCTTGGTTTCCAGTGGTTTGCAGAAGAGGATGTCTTCCTTAATTGACCTCCCATAAACGTAACGGACATATACCAGGAGCTGTGCCAGGCCCGCCACGTCTGTTGACTCATCCAGCTATAACGCATAGAATTCACTGGCTTGTATGTGAAGCAGTAATTGTTTCAAAACATCTCCTGCCATGTCACTGATGTGTCTTGAAACACTGTTGTTTGATGAAGGCATTGTCTGTATAGTTTTTTGGGCCATTTCCCCCAGCATTGTCCCAGCCATATCTGCGGCAGCAGGAAGAATTAAGTCCTCCACAATAGTATGGGGCTTGCCTGTCCTAGCCACTCGGTAGCTCACCATATACGACGCTTCTAGCCCCTTCTTATTAATGGTATCTGTTGCTTTTATACATGTCTTACTACTCAAAAGTCGTCTAAATTCTCGCTTATTTTTCAAATTGGCATGTTTTGTTTCTAAATGTCTGCGCAAGAGTGAAGGTTTCATTGAGGTGTGAGATAGTACTTTTGCACATATAACACACTGTGGCTGAGAAAAGACACTACTCCCAATATAAGTGAACCCCAAATCAATGTAGTTCTCATCATATTTGCGCCTCTTCAATGGTCCAAAGTCCCTGTCTGTTGTTCGGTGCTTTCACGGGTAAGGGGGCAGTAGCTCTTCGGCTGCATCAGATTCACAACTGTCAGTGTCCATGCTAGCTGGGCTAACAACAAATGTAGAATTACTGATGTTAGCATTGGATGTGCTCGTGGGGGCAGAACAACGCGTGTCGTCAACAGGTGCAGGTGTAGTACTGCTGGTATGTGTTTCTATGGCGTATCCCCGACGGCATTGCACGTTCCCCTGGGGCAACGGTGTCTAGWTGGAATGTATTTGTGGTCCTGGCAACTGGACCTTTTTTGGAACACTATTATTTTTGTCTTACTGAGAGGTCCTAGGTCTGACAGAATCGTTCCAGAATATCTATTCAATCTAGGTCAGGGGTGCCCAACCAGTTGATCGCGATCTACTGGTCAATCGCAGAGCGCTTGCCTGTCGTTCGTGAGATTTGTATTTATTTATAAAAAATATATAAAATATATTTAAAAATTATGATTATACTGTACATCTACTAAATTTCAACCACACAAATCAATGCCTATAATCAATAGTCTTCCATTCACAGCAATGTCTGAAAAGTCATGTGATTTACAGAAAATATGACCAATATACTGGCAGCGCAGCAGTCAAATTTCACAAGGCCTGTGACCAAAGCATCTTATCGTGTGAGTCGCGTTCTTGCTAAGCATAAAAAGTTGTTCAAAGATAGGGAGATGATGAAGGAAGAATTTATTGAGGCTGCAGACTCGCTGTTTTGAGATTTTAAGAATAAGACTGAAATTATGGCTGCCATCAATGACATTCAGTTATCCAGAAAAACGGTGACAAGAAGATGTGAGGGAATAGCGGAGAACCTCGAGGATCAACTGAAGAAGGATATCGACAACTGCAAGTGTTATTCCCTCCAGTTTGACGAGTCCACAGATATGGTAGATGTGGCACAGTTATGCATTTTCATCAGAATGGTATTTCACAACATGAGTACAAAGGAGGAACTACTCACCATTTTGCCACTTAAAGAACATACAAGAGTCGAAGATTTTTTTCAAGCTTTTATGGAGTTTGCTAACAAATTCCAACTGCCCTTTTGTAAGCTTGTCTCCATTACTACCGATGGGGCACCCTTACTGGTAGGCCGCATTAGTGGGTTCGTTGCATTGTGCAAAAAAGATTATTATTTCCCGGACTTTCTTAGTTATCACTGCGTAATTCATCAGCAAGCTTTGTACAGGTAGATGTTAAACATGAAAGAGGTGATGGATGTTGCTATGAAGATTGTGTGTTCTATTCGCGCAAGAAGTCTACAGCAGAGGCTATTTCGCACTCAATTAAAAGAGACTGCAGCGGAGCACACAGACCTGCTGCTGCACACGGATGTGTGGTGGCTGAGCCGGGGTACATTTTTAGGGAGATTCAGTGAGTTCTTGGCTGATAACAAGAAGTTTCTCAAGGTCTCTAAACATGCAGAATATGCACAGCTAGAGGACACACAGTGCCTCCTGGATTTAGCTTTTCTCACTGACGTAACTTACATGCTTAATGAACTGAATGTAGAGCTGCAAGGAAAAGGCAAACGTGATCGACATGATCAGTTCTGTGAACACTTTTAAATGCAACCTACAACTGCTCACAAGAAAGCTGCAATGTAAGGACCTGCATTTCTTTCAACACATGCATTCAGAACTTGAACGTCAGGGCAAAGCACAGCTTGACCATGCACGTTACATGAAGCAAGTCCAGAGCATCTTATCTGAGTTTGACAGTCTTTTCACTGACTTTGCATCACTTGAGCCTATTGCCACTTGTATGTGCGTTCCATTTGGCACAGACATAAATGTGGAAGTCATTGCCTCCAAAATGGGATCACTTTTTCAGTTGGACACAACTATAGCAGCAACTGAAATTCTCACCGTTCAAAATGACATTCAGCTGAAATCCAGTGCAACCACTGAGACTGAGGAAGAGTTCTGGGAGCTGCTGCTAGAGGAGAAGTATCCCAACATAAGAAGATGTGCTCTCAACTTATCAGCCCTTTTTGGATCAACCTACCTCTGTGAGTCGGCATTTTCTCACATGAAGATAGTAAAGTCCAAGTACAGATCTACTGTGACTGATGACAACCTTGTGGCCTGCATGAGACTTGCAACAAGCTGCTACAGCCCTGACTATGAAAAACTACTTGCCTCCACCCAATGCCAAAATTCACACAAAGGTAGGAAATGAAATTAGTTGCACTTATTTGTGGAAAACATGTTATTGGTCCACATATTTGGGTGTTTTAGCGGCAGGTCCATACTCAGTGGTGTGTTGCGTTTCATATATTTTGTTGGTTGGTTTAGATTTAGAGACTGGTAGATCTCATCAGGCTGGCAAATGAAAAAGTAGATTYCACTTCAAAGAAGGTTGGGCACACCTGATCTAGGTGCTGCTGTAGGCCCTCATTGGATGGGGACAGAAGCACTAGATAATCAGCAAACAATATACAGTACCAGTCAAAAGTTTGGACACACCTACTCATTCAAGGGTTATTCTTTATTTATACTATTTTCTACATTGTATAATAATAGTGAAGACATCAGAACTATGAAATATCACATATGGAATCATGTTGTATCCAAAAAAGTGTTTATACTTGAGATTCTTCAAAGTAGCCACCCTTTGCATTGATGACAGCTTGGCACACTCTTGGTAGCTTCAGGAGGTAGTCACCTGGAATGGATTTCAATTAACAGGTGTGCCTTGTTAAAAGTTAATTTGTGGAATTTCTTTCTATCTACAAGCATTTTAGCCAATGTGTTGTGACAAGGTAGGGTTGGTATACAGAAGATAGCCCTATTTGGTAAAAGACCAAGCCCATATTATGGCAAGAACAGCTCAAATAGCAAAGAGAAACGACAGTCCATCATTACTTTAAGACATGAAGGTCAATCAAAGCAGAACATTTTCTTCAAGTGCAGTCGCAAAAAACCATCAAGCGCTATGATGGAACTGGCTCTCATGAGGACCACGACAGGAAAGGAAAACCTAGCGTTACCTCTGCTTTTTTTAAATGTTTAAAATCCTTTATTTAACTCCGCAAGTCAGTTAAGAACAAGAGTCTGTAGTGGCGTCTCTACAGACTCTCAGACGTCTCACTACAGACTCTCAGCTTTTCAAATCACTACATGGACACCGACGTGAGTGCTATGGGGCGTTAATCATTTAGACAAGTTACGTTCGCTTTCTTGGGCACAGGGACATGTAGGTATTACAGACTCGGCCAGGGAGAGGTTGAAACTGTCAGTGAAGACACTTACCAGTTGGTCCGCACATGCTTTGAGTACACTGTCTGTACAATCTGTCTGGTCCCACCGGCTTTGTGAATGTTGATCTGTTTAAAGGTCTTGCGCACATCGGCTATGGAGAGCGTGATCACACAGTCATCCGGAACAGCTGGTGCTCTCATGCATGCTTCAGTGTTGCTTTTCTCAAAGCGAGCATAAAAGGCATTTAGCTTGTCTGTTAGGCTCACTCCACTGGGCAGCTTGAAGCTGGGTTGTCCTTTGTAGTCCATAATAGTTTTCAAGCCCTGCCACATCCGACGAGCGTCAGAGCCGGTGTAGTAGGATTCAATCTTAGTCCTGTATTTACGCTTTGCCTGTTTCATGGTTCGTCTGAGGGCATAGCGGGATTTCTTATAAGCATCGGGATTAGTGTCCCACTCCTTGAAAGCGGTAGCTCTAGCCTTTAGCTCGGTGCGGATGTTGCCAGTAATCCATGTTTTCTGGTTGGAAAAAGTACGTACGGTCACTGTGGGGACTGCGTCGTCAATTCACTTATTGAWGAAGCCAGTTTCTGAGGTGGTATACTCCTCAAGGACATTGGATGAATCCCGGAACATTTTCCAGTCCATGCTAGCAAAATAGTCCTGTAGAGTAGCATCCACGTCATCTGACCACTTCTATATTGAGCGAGTCTCTGGTACTTCCTGCTTTAGTTTTTGCTTGTAGTCACGAATCGGGAGGATGGAGTTATGGTCAGATTTGTCAAATGGAGGGTGAGGGAGAGCTTTGTATGCATCTCTGTGTATGGAGTAAAGGTGGTCAAGTGTTTTTTTCCTCTGGTTACACATGTGACATGCTGATAGAAATGAGGTAGAACAGATTTAAGTTTGCTTGTATTAAAGTCCCTGGCCAGTAGGAGCACCGCTTCGCATTTTCTTGCTTATGGCCTTATACAGCTCGTTGAGTGTGGTCTTAGTGCCAGCATCGGTTTGTTGTGGTGAATAGACGGCTACAAATAATATCGATGTGAAGTCTCTTCGTAGATCGTGTGGTCTACAGATTATCGTGAGGTATTCTACCTCAGGCGAGCAATATGTCGAGACTTCTTTAATATTAATATTATTGACAATAGACATACATCTCCGCCCCTCGTCTTACCAGGAGTAGCTTCTCTGTGCTGCCGAAGCACGGAGAAGCCAGTCAGCTGTATATTATCCATGTCGTCGTTCAGCCAAGTCTCTGCGAAACATAAGATATTACAGTTTTTAATGTCCCGTTGGTAGGATAGTCTTAATCGTAGATTGTCCAATTTGTTTTCCAATGATTGCAAGTTGGCCAATAATACCGAGGGTAGTAGTGGTTTAGGTACCGAGATGAGATCCTCAGAGCCCTTGTGAGACCATATGCTGACACATGCACATTTGTGGCCTGCTGGAGGTCATTTTGCAGGGCTCTGGCAGTGCTCCTCCTTGCACAAAGGCGGAGGTAGCGGTCCTGCTGCTGGGTTGTTGCCCTCCTACGGCCTCCTCCACGTCTCCTGATGTACTGGCCTGTCTCCTGGTAGCGCCTCCATGCTCTGGACACTACGCTGACAGACACAGCAAACCTTCTTGCCACAGCTCGCATTGATGTGCCATCCTGGATGAGCTGCACTACCTGAGCCACTTGTGTGGGTTGTAGACTCCGTCTCATGCTACCACTAGAGTGAGAGCACCGCCAGCATTCAAAAGTGACCAAAACATCAGCCAGGAAGCATAGGAACTGAGAAGTGGTCTGTGGTCACCACCTGCAGAATCACTCCTTTATTAGGGTTGTCTTGCTAATTGCCTATAATTTCCACCTTTTGTCTATTCCATTTGCACAACAGCATGTGAAATCTATTGTCAATCAGTGTTGCTTCCTAAGTGGACAGTTTGATTTCACAGAAGTGTGATTGACTTGGAGTTACATTGTGTTGTTTAAGTGTTCCCTTTATTTTTTTGAGCAGTGTATATWAAAAAAAACATCCTCTTTCTTAGATCTCTCAGATATAGGAAAGACACTTCAGAACAAACTTCCTTTTGATGTTTTGGGGTGACTATCTGTTGTTCCATGTAGTTAATATTTTATTCATTTATATGCGGCTAATAGCAGTAAGGCCAAATAAACTTTTTCATTATATTATTTATGTATGTATTTTTTTATACATCAAGTGGTCTTAAAATTCAAACTCAAATAGCAAAATGATTCTTGGTTTGACCTTCTTAAAACAATTCCATATAGTTTAGTAGACCCCCGTACCCTGGCTTAGACAGGGTTTAGACTCGTATGGGTTAATTTTCTTAAGATGTCTATTTGGAATGTTTAGATTTGATAGAGAAGCTGAAGGGTCAAATATATTGTTTAGGCTTTCTACTGCAAAGTTTATGCCTTCACTATCACAATGAAATGTTTTGTTCAGGAAGTTTTATCAAAGGGATTGAATTGGTTTCTGCCCAATTGTTTTTTGGTAAGTTTCTACACTACATTCCTTCCATCTATAGCATTTCTTAAAAGTATTCAGTTTGTTTGGCTTTGATGTCTCATGATTCAGTATTGCTCTGTTCAGGTAGACTGTGACTACGCTGTGATCTGGTAGGGGTGTCAGTGGCCTGACTGTAAATGCTCGGAAAGACTCTTGGTTAAGGTCGGTGATAAAGTAATCTACAGTACTACTTTTTATTTTATTTATTTCACCTTTATTTAACCAGGTAGGCTAGTTGAGAACAAGTTCTCATTTACAATTGCGACCTGGCCAAGATAAAGCAAAGCAGTTCGACACATACAACAACACAGAGTTACACATGGAATAAACAAACATACAGTCAATAATACAGTAGAAAAAGTCTATATACAGTGTGTGCAAATGAGGTAGGATAAGGGAGGTAAGGCAATAAATAGACCATGGTGGCAAAGTAATTACAGTATAGCAATTAAACACTGGAATGGTAGATGTGCAGAAGATGAATGTGCAAGTAGAGATACTGGGTTGCAAAGGAGCAAGATAAATAAATAAATAACAATATGGGGATGAGGTAGTTGGATGGGCTATTTACAGATGGGCTATGTACACGTGCAGTGATCTGTGAGCTGCTCTGACAGCTGGTGCTTAAAGCTAGGGAGGGAGATATGAGTCTCCAGCTTCAGTGATTTTTGCAGTTTGTTCCAGTCATTGGCAGCAGAGAACTGGAAGGAAAGGCGGCCAAAGGAAGAATTGGCTTTGGGGTGACCAGTGAGATATACCTGCTGAAGCGCGTGCTACGGGTGGGTGCTGCTATGGTGACCAGTGAGCTGAGATAAGGCGGGGCTTTACCTAGCAGAGACTTGTAGATGACCTGGAGCCAGTGGGTTTGGTGACGAGTATGAAGCGAGGGCCAGCCAACGAGAGCATACAGGTCGCAGTGGTGGGTAGTATATGGGGCTTTGGTGACAAAACGGATGGCACTGTGATAGACTGCATCCAATTTGTTGAGTTGAGTGTTGGAGGCTATATTGTAAATGACATCGCCGAAGTCGAGGATCGGTAGGATGGTCAGTTTTACGAGGGTATGTTTGGCAGCATGAGTGAAAGATGCTTTGTTGCAAAATAGGAAGCCAATTCTAGATTTAATTTTGGATTGGAGATGCTTAATGTGAGTCTGGAAGGAGAGTTTACCAGACACCTAGGTATTTGTAGTTGTCCACATATTCTAAGTCATAACCGTCCTGAGTAGTGATGCAGGACAGGCGGGCAGGTGCGGGCAGTGATCGGTTGAAGAGCATGCATTTAGCTTTAATTGCATTTAAGAGGAGTTGGAGGCCACGGAAGGAGAATTGTATGGCATTGAAGCTCGTATGTAGGTTAGATAACACAGTGTCCAAAGAAGGGCCAGAGGTATACAGAATGGTGTCGTCTGCGTAGAGGTGGATCAGAGAATCACCAGCAGCAAGAGCGACATCATTGATATATACAGAGAAAAGAGTCGGCCCGAGAATTGAACCCTGGTGCACCCACATAGAGACTGCCAGAGGTCTGGACAACAGGCCCTCTAATTTGACACACTGAACTCTATCAGAGAAGTAGTTGGTGAACCAGGCGAGAAACCAAGGCTGTTGAGTCTGCCGATAAGAATGTGGTGATTGACAGAGTCGAAAGCCTTGGCCAGGTCGATGAAGGCGGATGCACAGTAATATGTCTTATCGATGGCGGTTATGATATCGTTTAGGACCTTGAGCGTGGCTGAGGTGCACCCATTACCAGCTCTGAAACCAGATTGCATAGAAGAGAAGGTACGGTGAGATTCGAAATGGTCGGTAATCTGTTTGTTAACTTGGCTTTCGAAGACCTTAGAAAGGCAGGGTAGGATAGATATAGGTCTGTAGCAGTTTGGGTCTAGAGTGTCTCCCCCTTTGAAGAGGGTAGATGACCGCAGGCAGCTTTCCAATCTTTGGGAATCTCAGGCGATACGAAAGAGAGGTTGAACAGGCTAGTAATAGGGGTTGTGACATTTTCGGCAGATAATTTTAGAAAGAGAGGGTCCAGATTATCTAGCCCTGCTTTGTAGGGGTCCAGATTTTGCAGCTCTTTCAGAACATCAGCTATCTGGATTTGGGTGAAGGAGAAATGGGGGAGGCTTGGGTGAGTTGCTGTGGGTGGTGCAGGGCTGTTGACCGGGTTAGGGGTAGCCAGGTGGAAAGCATGGCCAGCGGTAGAGAAATGCTTATTGAAATTCTCAATTAAAGTGGATTTATCGGTGGTGAAAGTGTTTCCTAGCCTCAGTGCAGTGGGCAGCTGGGAGGAGGTGCTCTTATTCTCCATGGACTTTACAGTGTCCCAGAACTTTTTTGAGTTTGTGCTACAGGATGAACATTTCTGCTTGAATAAGCTAGCCATAGCTTTCCTAACTGCCTGTTTATATTGGTTCCTAACTTCCCTGAAAAGTTGCATATCACGGGGGCTATTCGATGCTAATGCAGAACGCCACAGGATGTTTGTGTGCTGGTCAAGGGCAGTCAGGTCTGGAGAGAACCAAGGGCTATATCTGTTCCTGGTTGTACCATTTTTTGAATGGGGCATGCTTATTTAAGATGGTGAGGAAGGCACTTTTAAAGAATAACCAGGCATCGTATACTGATGGGATGAGGTCAATATCCTTTCAGGATATCCAGGCCAGGTCGCTTAGAAAGGCCTGCTCGCTGAAGTGTTTTAGGGAGCGTTTGACAGTGATAAGGGGTGGTCGTTTGACCGCAGACCCATTACGGATGCAGGGTATCTCTGCAGTAGATTGCAACACTGCCCCCTTTGGAAGTTCTACCTTGTCGGAAAATGTTGTAGTTAGGGATGGAACTTTCAGGGTTTTTGGTTGTCTTCCTAAGCCATGATTCAGACACGGCTAGGACATCTGGGTTGGCAGAGTGTGCTAAAGCAATGAATAAAACAAATTTAGGGAGGAGGCTTCTAATGTTAACATATGCATGAAACCAAGGCTTTTACGATTACAGAATTCAACAAATGAGAGCACCTGGGGAATAGGAGTGAAGCTAGGCACTGCAGGGCCTGTATTAACCTCTACATCACCAGAGGAACAGAGGAGGAGTAGGATAAGGGTATGGCTAAAGGCTATAAGAACTGGTCGTCTAGGACGTTCGGAACAGAGAGTAAAAGGAGCAGGTTTCTGGGTGCAATAGAATAGATTCAAGCATAATGTACAGACAAAGTTATGATAGGATGTGAGTACTTTGGAGATAAAACCTAGGCATTGAGTAAATGATGAGAGAGATATTGTCTCTAGAGACGTTTAAACCAGGTGATGTCATATGTGGGAGGTGGAACTAAATGGTTGGTTAAGGCACATTGAACAGGGCTAGAGGCTCTACTGTGAAATAAGACAATACAATCACTAACCAGGACAGTAATGGACAAGGCATATTGATATTAGGGAGAGGCATGCGTAGCCGAGTGATCATAGGGGTCCAGTGAGGTGGTTGGGCTGGCTGGAGACACGCGATTCAGACAGTTAGCAGGCCGGCGCTAGCAAGCTAGCAGAAGGGCTTAGAGGGACGCCGTGACGGAGGGAACGTTTGTTTTAGCCTCCCTACTACTGCCAAGGGATGAGCTGTAGATGTAATACCGGAGGAGTCTCCTCGAAACCTACCATTGACTATGTACAGACCCAGCATGCGACAGAGCTGCAGGAGTTGTGGCCCATTTTTTGTTGGTTGTTTTGCGGTTGTGTCTAGGGGGTATATTGGAAGGGAAGGCTATCACCTCCAGGTAGGTGTTAGACCCCCTGTGTGCTGAGAGTGTCAGGTGTCTGGCATTTTCTCTGCCCCCCTCTCTCCTCTCTTCTCTCTCTCTCTCTCTCTTCTCTCTCTCTCTCTCTCTCTTCTCTCTCTCTCTCTCTCTCTCTCTCTCTCTCTCTCTCTCTCTCTCTCTCTCTCTCTCTCTCTCTCTCTCTCCTCTCTATCAAGGGAGAGCGCTTTGTCTGTTTTCACCACACGCTCCTGCATTCTACATCTTATTATTATACTGTCAGCCGCACGTGCCTGTCTGATAGATTTTCCCATCTGCTATTTACTACAAGTAGATGATTTACTTAAGGGTTTCAGTTCAACTTGACCTCTCTTCTCTTTTTCTTGCTCTTTGCTGCAATGACTTCTGTTATTTACGACTCCATTTCATGTGAGCAGGCAGAGGGATGAGCCAGATAGGAGCTTGACGGTGTGTGTGTGTGTGTGTCTCATGTTAAACACAGGGTAGTATACCAACACCACATATCCCTGAATGTTGTGGTCCAGACTGTTTCTATGAATTCACTCTGAAACACAGCCATTAAATAAGAAAGGAAGTTCAGCCCCAGAGTGCACCATGTTCCTTTGTACAGGGTAATAAAGGAGCCTACAGTACAGTCGCCTCCTCCATTCTACAAGGGGACTAGGGCCCAGCACGATGCAGACTCCAGGCCCCAGGAGAGGGCCTCCCTGGAAGAGAAAATAGCCCATCAGAAGTCAGTGCTGTGTAAAGTTTAGCAGTTTTCCCTGTTTTGTTTTTGATTTGCGGGTTGTTTGGGAATGATTTGGGAGATAGGCATGCCAAATGGGGGCATGGATGTCGGAGCGAAATGTTGTTCCAATTACCACCTTCATTACAGGTTTATGGTCCGACTGCCGTTGAAAACATAGCTGGGCCTGCATTTCATGGTATGATATGAGAACCATGTTGTTGTTTTTTCATTTAGTGGGATTTAGTGGGATTATCCTGGAAGCAGGATAATGTATGACACAGAGGCTGGAATACCATTGAGTATACATGAAATGACAACTGGCTTCTGGGGGGAATAATGGCATATTTTATGCTATTCTCTTTTCTTAGCATAAACCAGATAGTAATATCTGTTTTCTGTGATTTTCTTTGCTTCATCAATATGATTATTGTACTACTTTTCCCAATCCCTCATTAGAACAAACTGTTCTATCTCTCATCCTTAGATTGCGTTCTAATCTGCATCCACCATAAATTACTGGATTGTACTGTGCTGCATATGTTCACTGAGGGGTTTACATAAATCTCCTTTCTGTCTCACTAGCGCTCTTACACAATCATTCTTTCTCTCCCTCAAATCACTAATGTTACTCAAAACTGTCTGGGGCAATAACTGGAAAGCAGGATGGAGAAGATACAATAGAGGGTAACATAGAGGCAGAGAGAGAAGGGAAGGACTCGATGGTTTTGATATATTGTGTCTATCTGGAGAGGGTACATAGTTCACCTCAGGCACCATGTAGACAGGCAGCTGCTTCCTCAGGTGAGTTACCTACCTGGCCTGCCTTACCTGGGCTGGCCCCTTCAAAGCCCCAGGATGCAATATCCTAGACAGGCAGGGTCCTCTCCTCCTTTCCTCCTCCTCTCCTGTCCACAGTACTTAACAGTGACTAACCCTGGGCTCCAGCCTACCATCAGCTCACCTGCCATCTGACAACCATTAGAGTGCTCCTAATCTTGTCCTCCATCTGTCTGCAATAGGGTCTGTGCCGGGCAGCGCTGGGGGAGCTGTTTAATAATAAATCATTAGCTAAATACTTTTGTCCATTTCTGTCATTTTACATGTACTTCTGCTCTGCTCTGTCCCTGACACTATTCAGCCGATTCACTTTCGCTTCTCTGTCTCGATCTGTCTTTCTCGTATGCTCGCCCATCTCACATTCTCTCTCTCTCCCTTAGTTTCTTTCTACATTTCTCCCAGTGAGAGAAAAAAAACGGAACCTTAAAATTAGATAAATTTGAAAATTTGAAAATAACGGAATATAATCAATTTTGAATATAAATAATGTTTACTTTATTACACAAATTGCATTACTTTTTGTTTGTTAGTTTGTACCTCTTTAATATGCTTCTTTCTTATCACAAATACTCAGCCATGGTTTGCACTTGAAGGTTACATTTGTTATGACAATAGCAACAGTAGTCACTTCCTGTGGCAGTAAATATAGAGAATACAGAAAGTGAAATCTTTGTGTCAGCTCACTGACACACACGGACATCTTCTACATCAATCAGTCAGAGTTTACAGTGCCTTGTTTAGCTCCCGCTATTCTACTGTAAATCATCAATGAGGACATATCGCAATTTTGTTGTTACACTTTTAATGGGGTTTTCATGGGTCACAAGGATACAGGATACAGAGGTAAGAGGAAAGGTCAGTAGGGGATTAGTAAAGGTTGTGTAACACACACGCATAACACACACACATAACACAGACACACACATAACACACATAAACAAACAAACATACACACACACATGCATGCACACACACGAACAACACAAACTAATAGAAGCTGAACATCAGACTATTGATAAGTCTTTCTGTTGGAGCAGCTTGTATAAAGTGATAATGGCCAATCTCAGTCCTGAATATTTAGACTTCTTGACACCCCCTCCAGTCCTCGGGCGCCCCCCAGTCCGACTCTTTTAATAAAATTTTCCGCTGACAGAGGCTGGAGATCCCTAGGTCACGGTACGACCCCCCCACCCTCATCCACAGCCCTCACGCTCTAACTAGAAAGCCGCCATGTCGGAGACAGGCCACATTAGACCTGTCTACTGCTCCGCTACGGAACGGCCATGCCACCATGAGCCAAAGAGGAGGAGAAAGGGAAGGAAGCAGAGAAAGAGAGGAGGTTGGGGTGAGACGTGTATTACTTGTTATTCTGTTACCGTTGTTCAGTGGATTTAATTTAATAATAAGTAATTATGTACAATTAAGTAGATTTCTAAGTAATTATTCAGTAATAACAATTCAAATGGCTAGATGGCTAGATAAGAAAATAAAACAGAGGGATGAAGAGGATAAAACAGAGGGATGAAGAGGTTAAAACAGAGGGATGAAGAGGGTAAAACAGAGGGATGAAGAGGATAAAACAGAGGGATGAAGAGGATAAAACAGAGGGATGAAGAGGATAAACAGAGGGATGAAGAGGATAAACAGAGGGATGAAGAGGGTAAAACAGAGGAATGAAGAGGGTAAAACAGAGGGATGAAGAGGATAAAACAGAGGGATGAAGAGGGTAAAACAGAGGGTGAAGAGGGTAAAACAGAGGGATGAAGAGGGTAAAACAGAGGGATGAAGAGGGTAAAACAGAGGGATGAAGAGGGTAAAACAGAGGGATGAAGAAGGTAAAACAGAGGGATGAAGAGGGTAAACCAGAGGGATGAAGAGGGTAAAAACAGAGGGATGAAGAGGGTAAAACAGAGGGATGAAGAGGGTAAAACAGAGGGATGAAGAGGGTAAAACAGAGGGATGAAGAGGTCAACCCGACTTGCCTGAGCGCGTCCAGCACCGCTCTTCCCAACCTTGCTGTGGATGATGATATCATCCAAATAGGCCGCTGCGTACTGTTAGTGGGGTCGAAGTACTTTGTCCATCAGGCGCTGGAATGTGGGTGGGGCTCCGTGGAGACCGAATGGGAGCACCCGGTACTGATATAATCCGTCTGGTGTCGAAAACACCGTCTTCTCCCGGGAGGAGGCTGCCAACAGTACCAATATCCTTTGGTCAGGTCTAGGGTGCTGATGTACCGGGCCTTTCCCAATCGATCGATGAGCTCGTCCACCCTCGGCATGGGGTAGGCGTCGAACAAGCTGATGTTGACACCCCGGAAATCATTACAGAAGTGCAGGCTACCGTCTGGTTTGGGCACCAACATGATGGGCCTGCACCATGTGCTGTGGGACTATTCGATGACCCCCATCCTCAGCATAGCCTCCACTTCCTGCTTCACGGCCTTCTTTCGGGCCTCAAGAATCCAATATGGCCTCGTTCATACCGTTTCCCCGGGCCGGGTGCAGACGTGGTGTTCAATGAGGGTTGTACGGCCTGGCTTCTCAGAGAACACCGCCGTGTTCCGATCGACGAGCTCCCTGAGCGCTTGCTTCTGGGCCGGGTCGAGGTCGTCATTGCTCAGGACCACCACTGGTACCGTTGGCGTCCTGGGTCC
Source organism: Salvelinus sp. IW2-2015 (assembly GCF_002910315.2). Taxonomy (NCBI): domain Eukaryota; kingdom Metazoa; phylum Chordata; class Actinopteri; order Salmoniformes; family Salmonidae; genus Salvelinus; species Salvelinus sp. IW2-2015. Next base: position 46,740,403 of record NC_036838.1, read on the forward strand.
TGACCATAACACGGCCAAGGCTGTCCTCTCGTACCACTTTTTCAACAGGTTCACGTGGTAAATCTGTTGAGGTTTCCATCTCCCCGTACGCGGTAAATGACGGGTCCCAGCTTCTCTATCACCTCGTACGGCCCATGCCATGTTGCCAGGACTACCTATCGGCCGTGGGGATTAAGACCAACACCTTGTCTTCCACCTGGAATTCTCAGGGCTGGGTTCCTCGATTGTAGACCTAGGCTTGGGCGCGTTGGGCCTTATCCATATGTTTTCTTACCACTGGCCATATGGCTGCCATCCGTCCCTCATCGTCTCCATGTGTTGTACCATGCCACGTAAGGAGGTTGGTTGGGCTTCCCACACCTTCTTGGCGAGGTCCAGTAGGCCATGTGGCCTCCTCCCGTAGAGGTTTGAAAGGGGAAAAACTGGGGTACTTCTCGGATCGAGAACATTAGGTGAGGTAGTAGCTGGTCCCAGTTCTTCCCGTCCTGCTCGATGACCTTCCGCAGCATTTGTTAGAGTATTTTATTGAACCACTCAACGAGCCCATCCGTCTGATGAAAGACGGAGGTCCGGATCTGCTTGATCTGCAGGAGAGCACACAAATGTTTCATTAGGTGGGAAATAAACTCAGTACCTTGGTCTATCAGGATCTCGTTCGGGATGCCCACCCGGCTAAAGAGGTGGAACAGCTCCCTGGTGAGTCCCTTGGATACCGCCACCCGTAGGGGAATGGCCTCGGGATACCGGGTGGCATAATCTACTATTACCAGGATGTACCGGTGTCTTCGTGCTGTTTTTACCAGGGGTCCAACTATGTCCGTGGCGATGTGTTCAAAGGGCACCCCGAATTGTCCTCTTAGTTGGTCCCCAGCGGGTGTCTTGACTGGTCCCTCGAAATCGAGGAGGTGGAGGATAGGCTCCTCCTCCAGTGGTTCACCAGTGGGGTGGGGTTCCGGCGCCCCCTCCGACTCCGTACCCGTAGATATGAGTTTGTCAACTGCTTGCTTCCGGGCTGCGCAGGCGACGGGTCGTCCTTGCTCTCATCTTCGGCCAGCTCGTACCTTTTTCTTCAGCTCGTGCCTCCACTGTGCCGCGAACAACAGACAATCTTGTCCCACGAGGACAAGGGGTACTGGCAACTCTGGTATGGCACCCATCATCATCTGGCAGTTCCCTTGTGGTGTGTGGATATGAGTGGTTACGAGCGTAACCATACTTCCGGAGTCTAATAGAGCTTCCGTGTCATGTCCGTCAACTTTTACCGGGACCATGGGTGCCGTTGGTTCATGGTGCACCCAACAGGAGGTGACATTGTTCACTGCGTGGCCCACCTTGCCTCCGGGGCTTGCTGAAAGTATCGACTCCTCTCGAGCCGGGCAATTCCAGGCAAGGTGCCCCCGGGCACCACACTCAAAACACCTCCTTTGGTCTCCATCTTCCTGGGGTTGTCGGTGGTGGGTCGGCGCTCTCCCAGCCGTCTCTACACGGGTCTATGGTTCTTTGGCCCTGCCGACTGTCGGTTTGTATACAGTGGTGGGGCTGCCCTTCCGTCCCCTCGGACGGGTCCCCGACTCGGCCCGCACTCAGCAGGGCCTCAGTGTTCTGATGCATTTTCACTGCTCCCAGAAGGCCCTGCAAGGTTTGGGGCGTGCATAGACTCGCTGTCCTCTTAATGTCATGGGGTAGCGCAGTAAGAAGCGATCCAGGACCACTTTGTCTAAGATGGAGAGGATGGATAAGTTGGTTAGGAGCCATGCCCTGGTGATGCGCAGTAGATCGCTCATCTGGGCTCAGGGGGATGCATCGGCCACGACCCTCCAGTTGTGGCTGAGTATCTCCCATTTGAGTCCGTCATAGGTATCCGCATGTTCATAATTAAGGTCCCAATACGCCTTTTTGGCATTCCCGGAGAGGAACGGGGCCAGCAGACTTGCCCACTTCGGCCTTAGCCATCCTTCCTATAGTGCTGTCCGTTCAAACATGCAGAGGTATGTTTCGATGTGGTCGTCCTCCGTTAGCTTGATTAAAAACTGGTTTGGATGCGATTCAGTAGCTTCCTGATTTCCTCAAAGAGGCGAACATTTTGTAGCTGCTATTCATCCAGCGTTTGTTCCTGAACTGCCTGTTGTGCTTGTTGGGCCCGGACGAACTGAGCTATCAACTCGTCCATGTTGATGCTGCATAAACGTTAACCCTGATCTGACCATGTTATCAGAATGCCTGCATTCTCCACCACTTGTGGCAGACCAGGGGGTTGGGTCAAGACACAGATCAGACATGGACAGAGTTGGATTACCTCGGTTCGAAGGGTGTTTATTTAAACAACAACCGAAAATAAAAGAATAGGTCTCCCCCAGGAGACCTTCTCTGAGATATCGTCTTCTGGGCTCCGGGTCTTGCTGTAACCTGTGGGGAACGAAACTGAGCTCCCTCYGTTATCCTCGGGACTGAGCACGACTATACAGGAGTAACCTCTCTTCCCCCAGTCCCCTCTACCATGTGCTGCCCTTCTAGCAGCTTTATGGAACTCATCCAATATTAGAGACACATATTTCCCTCAGATCACACAGATCCACAAAGAATTCGAAAACAAATCATTTTGATAAACTCCCATATCTACTGGGTGAAATTCCACAGTGTGCCATCACAGCAGCAAGATTTGTTGACCTGTTGCCACAAGAAAAGGGCAACCAGTGAAGAACAAACACCAATTGTATATACAACCCATATTTATGTTATTTATTTTAACTTGTGTGCTTTAACCATTTATACATTGCTACAACACTGTATATATATAATATGACATTTGTAATGTCTTTATTCCTTTGAAACTTATGTATGTGTAATGTTTACTGTTAATTTTTATTGTTTATTTCACTTTTGTATATTATCTACCTCACTTGCTTTGGCAATGTTAACACATGTTTCCCATCGCAATAAAGCCCTTGAATTGAATTGAATTGAATTGAGAGAGAGAGAGAGAGAGAATGGGTAGAAGGTAGAGAGAGGGTGAATGGTATTTTGTTTGTATTTATTACAGAGGAATGAGAGAGGCTTATAGAACAAGGTGAATATGTCTAAATTCACTGATTGTTGGTAGCAACAAAAACATACTATACCAACTAAAAACCATAATATACCAAAACCCAACCAATTATACCAACCAACTCTGAAGTATACTCACAAAGTTATCAAATATTATGGTCAAACTTACTTGAGAGCACATGTAACTCACATTTTCACATAAATCGGGCATTGATGTTGATGGCAAAATTCTGTGTGAATCTCAAATATGTCAGCTGCCCTTAGTACAGTTGGCACGCTGAGTGAGACAGTTTGCCATGCACTGTGCGCCATGTCTATGATGACAGTATATCAGTAAGGGTCATGTGTATGATGACAGTATATCAGTGGGGGTCATGTGTATGATGACAGTATATCAGTGGGGTCATGTGTATGATGACAGTATATCAGTGGGGTCATGTCTATGATGACAGTTATCAGTAAGGTGTCATGTGTATGATGACAGTATATCAGTGGGGGTCATGTGTATGATGACAGTTTCAGTAAGGGTCATGTGTATGATGACAGTATATCAGTAAGGGTCATGTGTATGATGACAGTATATCAGTGGGGTCATGTGTATGATGACAGTATATCAGTGGGGGTCATGTGTATGATGACAGTATATCAGTAGGGTCATGTGTATGATGACAGTAATATCAGTGGGGTCATGTGTATGATGCACAGTATATCAGGGGGTCATGTCTATGATGACAGTATATCAGTGGGGTCATGTCTATGATGACAGTATATCAGTGGGGTCATGTGTATGATGACAGTATATCAGTGGGGTCATGTGTATGATGACAGTATATCAGTGGGGTAATGTGTATGATGAACAGTATATCAGTGGGGGTCATGTGTATGATGACAGTATATCAAGTGGGGGGTCATGTCTATGTGAAGTATATCAGTGGGGTCATGTCTATGATGACAGTATATCAGTGGGGGTCATGTCTATGATGACAGTATATCAGTGGGGGTCATGTCTATGATGACAGTATATCAGTGGGGTCATGTGTATGATGACAGTATATCAGTGGGGTCAGTGTATGATGACAGTATATCAGTGGGGGTCATGTCATGATGACAGTATATCAGTGGGGGTCATGTCTATGATGAAGTATATCGTGGGGTCATGTCTATGAGACAGTATATCAGTGGGGTCAGTCTTATGATGACAGTATATCAGTGGGGGTCATGTCTATGATACAGTATATCAGTGGGGTCATGTTATGATGACAGTATATCAGTGGGGTCATGTCTATGATGACAGTATATCAGTGGGGTCATGTGTATGATGACAGTATATCAGTGGGGGTCATGTGTACTGATGACGTATATCAGTGGGGTCATGTCTATGATGACAGTATATCAGTGGGGTTGGTGAGTAATAAAAGGGTAATTGCTCACCAGC
>NC_036838.1:46749717-46757014 GCF_002910315.2 Salvelinus sp. IW2-2015
CCCAGGAAGAGAGGAGGATGAATAATAAAAGTAACGCGTTGTCTATATAAAATAAAATATTTTCAGATCACCGTCTGCTTGGTGTCTAGGTGAATGCCACATCTTTCATTCCCTCTTTCCCTACAGTTTAACGGAAAGAGAAGAAGCCTTTCTGCTTGTATATAACTCTACTGTATCTGTAGAGTGTTCCTTTCTTGCCAGTAAAAGGCTGACTGTATCCCCTGAGGTTTGGTCTGCTTTGTTGTCACTGAGCCTTATCTCAGATTGACACCTCTGAAAATGTCCCATGAGAGAGACAGATTTGCTCCAGGATTAAACTCATTTACCAGATGATTTGGTTTGATTTCAAAGACACTCTATTGGAAATAATGCAAGCCTGACTGCTTGGCCAATCATGATACATGATGCATAGAATACATAGGGGCCCTGTAGTTTTCAGTCAGAAGTAGCTCTATCTCTGGAAGTCTCACATGTCCTATAACTAGAACTTTCTTGTGCTTTTTTTGTCATTGTTGACTCTTTTAAAATGAACACACACTTAATAATGTGCTGTGCGTTCTGGATTTTATGACTGTATGAACAAAACATTGTTGTGATATATAGTTTCGGTAGAATCTCGATATTGTTGTCTACCAAGAAGAGGGTTGCTTAGAATTTTTTTGTAGAAGGCAACCATTCACCATCTCTGAATCTGCAGCATTAGGAGCGGACATGATTCATCATGGAAAACAGACAGAGCACATTTATTCAATAAATGTTGTGTTTTAAACCTGTCAGAGAAAAGAAAGGGGGATACACTAATTCACAGACAGACAAACATTCATGTAAATAAATACAGCATGCACCCTGATATTTTGAGTATGTTCTAAAAGGTTTTACTGGTATATGAGGAACCACAGGGGAAAACTTGAAGTTGTAATTTATTGAAGAGAATACATTCAGTTACAAAGTGTTCAACTACTTATTATGCAAGGCACACACACACATGCACTCAGAGCAGACACGCAAAGATTGTACAGACAGCAGAAAACAGACAAAAGGGAAATAAGAAAAAAATAATAGGAAGGAAATTTGCTCGAAATGTAGCTGTGAGGCTGCCAGGATCGTATTACATAGGCACTGATAACAATCTCAGCTGGAATAATACTTAGCACATGCTGCCCTTTTAATTAAGCAGTAATATCTGCAGAGAGAGGGAAAACTGAGTGTTGCTGTCTGTTCAATCGCAGCTCCTCCTCTTCACCCCTTGCCCCTCGCTCTTTCCTAATAATCGCTTATGAAAGGGATGGGCAGAGGTGTGGAATGGGGGAGGGACAGGGGGAGGAACGGGGGACACACTTCTTCTCTCTGATGTGAGTCTTCTTTAAGGTGTTACACATGTTTCTGTGTTTCTCCTTCTCTGTGTCTGTCTGTGCACCCCGCCGATGGCCCTCGGGCCTTCACTTTGAGGTGTGTGTGTGTGTGTGTGTGTGTGTGTGTGTGTGTGTGTGTGTGTGTGTGTGTGTGTGTGTGTGTGTGTGTGTGTGTGTGGTGTGTGTGTGTGTGTGTGTGTGTGTGTGTGTGTGTGTGTGTGTGTGTGGTGTGTGTGTGTCGTCGTGCGCGCGCGTGTGTGTGTACAGTATGCATAAGAGTGTGTGTATGCATTTATGTTTACGCTTATATGCATAAAGATGCATTAATAAGAGGTCATGTGGTTTGGTGGTAGTCTGTCTATAGAGGTCAGTGATGTGTAGCATTGAGCCCTCAGCCCAGTCTGCCCTCAGGCTGCAGTAGAAGGAGCCATCCTCCTGTGTGATGCCTCATGTCTGGGATCGAAACCATTGTCCAAACAGGACCAGCCAGCCTGGTGTTGTCCTATGGGGGTGAAGGTTGGACTTTCACCAGGGGAGGCTGTCATTGAACTTAATAGGAATCAGGTCTAAAAACTGTTCTGTCACAGTTTTTTTGTGTCATTATGAAATCCTTAGGTGTTCTTTTTTTTCTTACATTTGCAAGTCTGGTAATTCAGTTTTGATTCATAAATATAATGTATAGTACTACATTTTAATTACAGCATTTGTTTTAGAACATGTAGCCCCAAAGTAAGCTATGACGTCTGATGTGTTCACTGATATATGTGTGTCCACTGTCAATTCTAGGTACTGTTTCATATAATGCATTTATTCAAATAAGTGTTAAACATTGCTCCGTCCGGCAATCAAGTTAACACTCGCTGTTTACTTGTGTCTTCACCCCCTGATGTCATGTCATTACTCTCTGAACAGACCAGAGAGCTCCAGCACACTCACACACACACGCACGCACGCACGCACGCACGCACACACACACACACCACACACACACACTCACTCACTCACTCACTCAGGAGCTGTGAAGGCCACATGTTAATCATCTGAGAGTTAAACTTGCAGTGGTGAAAAGACAACAGATCAGCTCAATTAACACAAAAAGAAAGGGCACACAACACACACACACATACACACACACACACACACACACACCCACACACACACACCCACACCCCACACACACACACACCCACAAACACAACAACCACGGACTGCACCCCTGCACCTGCAGCTGAGCGGGCATTGTTCCAGCAGCCCCCTCCCTTTCTTTCTGGAGGACAGCTTTGTGGCTGCTCTTTTCTCTTCTCTCCAGGCCTTGGCCTTTCTGCCTAGCACCCCTCCTCTCTCCCCTCCCAGCCTCTCTCTCTCTCCTCTCTCTCTCAGTTTTTTTGGAGGCGCAGGGCGCCCCTCGCCTGCCTCAGCACAAACACAGCTGACGGAGGGGAACTCACGTGCCGCTCCACAGGGCCCTGCAATCCTTTTGAGTGTTTGTGTTTATGTGTTTTGTGTCTTGATAGTTTGTGTCTGGGTGTTTGTGTTTATTTCTCCTTTCATTTAAGCTTGATCATTCTTAAAGGGGCAATCTGCAGTAGAAACAATAACAAAGAGGACACACCGCCACTGATTTGGTTAAAAGCTGAGGGATGGGGCTGTAGAAATGTAACTACAAATTCATAGACAGAACTGTGGATGCAAGGACTGACCATCCATGATATCAAACATTATGGTTTTAACCATGTTTCGTGGCTATACAGTGTTTGTATACATTGACATTGTTAACACATTTCGGAGATAAACACACTTATATTTTGGGTTCTGAAGGAGTCAGTTGAACTAAGCTCATTAGACATATAAGTTCAATTGTTCAAGAATCAATGTGAGTACTAAATTTGAAGTCCAAAAATGAATGGAACAACTGCAAATTGCACCTTAAGAAACATTTGTTGGGTTAGCCTGGGATTTCAACTGTTAACAGTTGAATAGTCCAGACTATATGTTTGTGTTTCTCTCCCTTTCCTTCCAACATGATCTCTCTCTGCTTGTCTCTGACCTTCTACATCAGCTTATCCGACTTGTTCCATTTGTCCTAGCAGCCTGTTTGTTCCGTTTTGTCCTAGCAGCCTATTTGTTCCATTTGTCCTAGCAGCCTGTTTGTTCCGTTTWTTCCAAGCAGCCTATTTGTTCCATTGGTCCTAGCAGCCTGTTTGTTCCGTTTTGTCATAGCAGCCTATTTGTTCTATTTGTCATAGCAGCCTGTTTGTTCCCTTTGTCCAGAAGCCTGTTTGTTCTATTTGTCATAGCAGCCTGTTTGTTCCCGTTGTCCAAGAAGCCTGTTTGTTCCATTTGTCCTAGCAGCCTGTTTGTTCCATTTGTCCTAGCAGCCTGTTTGTACTATTCGTCACAGCAGACTGTTTGTTACATTTGTCAGGAGAATCAAATGGAACAACAGCTGCTTGACAAAAACAACAGGCTGCTATGCAAAAGAACAAACAGACTTGCAATGACAATGGAACAAACAGGCTGGCTTAGACGATAGACAAAACAGGTGTGCGAAAGATAGTCAGATACAGTGGACACTGCTATTGACCATTAGCTGAACAAACATGCTGCAATGAAAATGGAACAACAGGCTCATTGACAAATAGAAAAACACAGGCTGCTATGACGAATGAGATACAAACAAGGCGCTTGGTCAAAAGACAAATGCTTGACGAATAGAACTAACAGGCTGCTAATGACAAATGAGAGGAAACAGGCTGTGCTATGACGAATACGAACAAACAGGCTGCTATGAGCACAAATGACAAACAGGCTGCTATGACGCAATAGAACAAAACGGCTGCTATGACGAGTAGAAACAAACCGGCTGCGTATGACAATGGAACAAACAGGTGCTATGGAGAATAGAAAAACCAGGCTGCCAATGCACAAATGACATACGTCTGCTATGCGAATAGAACAAACAGGTGCTATGACAAATAGAACAAACAGGCTGCAATGACGAAATGGAACAAACAGGCTGCTATGACAATGAACAAACAGGCTGCTTGAAATGAAACAGCGCAATACAATGGAACAATACAGGTCACTGCCATATGACCAATGGAAACAAACAGCTGCTTATGAACAATAGAACACAAACAGGCTCTTAGGACGATAGGAAAAACAAAGGTGGACGAATACAAACAGGCTGCTATGACGATGGGAGAACAAACATGGCTTGCTATGACAAGCAACGGCGTAAAATGCAAACAGGGCTAGACCAATAGAACCAGAACTATAGAAAAACAACAGGCTGCTTTGACAAATAGAGAACACAGGCCTGCTATGACAATGAGAAGACAAACAGGCTGCATACTGGGCAAATAAGAACAAACAGGCTGCAATGACAATAGAACAACCACAGTTGCTATGACAAATGGGAACAAACAGGCTGCTCTGACAATAGAACAAACAGGCTCTATGACAAAATGACACACAGCTGGCTATGCAATGAACAAGGCTGCTATGAAAAATGGACAAACAGCTGCTATGACAAAAGAAAACAGGCTGCTATGACAAATGAGACAATAACAGGCTGCTATGAACTAGAACAAACAGGCTCATATGACAAATAGAACCAACAGGCAGCTGATACAATGGGAACAAACAGGCTGCTATGGACAAATGGAACAAACAGGCTGCGGCATACACATGCATGACAGATAGAACAAACAGGACTTGCTATGGAAAATGACAAACAGGCTGCTATGACGACATATGAACAAAGCGCTATGAGACAAAGGTGCGTATGACCAATAGAACAAACAGGCTGCTATGCAAAATAGACAAACAGGGCTGCATGACAAATGGGACAACAGGCTGCTATGCAATGACGAAACGGCTGCTATGACAAATGACACGCTGCTATGACAATAACAACAGGCTGCTATGACAAATAGAACAACAGCTGCTATGACAAATGGGACAGCAACGGCTGCTATGACAAATGGAACAAAAGCTGCAATGAAAATGGAACAAACAGGGCGCTTGACAATGGGAACAACTAGGCTGCAATGACAAATGGAACAAAAAGGCTGCTATGACAAATAGAAAAAAGGTCTATGACAATGAACAAACAGGCTGCTATGACGATAGAACAAAGCAGGCTGCTATGCAATGACAAATGAGAAAAAACAGGCTGCTATGACGAAATGAACAAACAGGCTGCAATGACAAATAGAACAAACAGGCTGATGACAAATAGAACAAACAGCTTGGCGTATGACAAATGAACAAACAGGCTGCTATGAACAAACGAGAGAACAACACAGGCTGACAATGAACACAACAGTGAACAACATCCAGGCTCTGCCTATGGACAAATGGAACAAACAGGCTGCTATGACAAATAGAACAAACAGGCTGGCTGACAATTGACAAATGGACAACAAACAGGCTGCATGACAAATGGAACAAACAGGCTGCAGATGCACAGAAGGCGAATGCACAAATGGAACAAACAGGCTGCTATGACAAATGGGAAAATAGGACGTGCAATGACAACACTGGAACAAACAGGCTGCTATGACAAATAGAACAAACAGGCTGCTATGACGAATAGAACAAACAGGCTGCAATGACGAATAGAACTTAAAGGCATGCTAAGTGACAATGGAACAAACAGGCTGCTGACAAATTGTATACGCAACTAGAACAACAGGCTGCAGATGAAATGGAACAAACAGGCTGCTATGACAATAGAAAAACAGGCTGCAATGACAAATGGAACATACAGTCTGCTATGACGAATAGAACAAACAGTCTGCTATGACAAATAGAACAAAACAGGCTGCAAAATGACAAATGGAGACAAACAGGCGTGCGTTATGAAAATGGCAACAGCTGCTCATGACAAATGACAAACAGGCTGCTATGACAATGGAATAAACAGGCTGCTATGACAAATGGACAAACAGGCGTGCATGACAAATGGAACAACAGGTCTGCTATACAATAGAACAAACAGGCTGCTATGACGAATAGAACAAACAGGCTGCTATGACAAATGGGACAAACAGGCTGCTACTGAACAAATGGAACAAACAGGCTGCTTATGACAACTGGGAACAAACAGGCTGCTATGACGCAAATGGGTACAACCAGCTGCTCTGACAAATGGAACAACAGGCTGCTTATGACAAATGGAACAAACAGGCTGCTAATGCAAAATGAACACACAGCTGCTATGACAAATAGAACAAACAGGCTGCTATGACAAAGAACAAACAGGCTGCTATGACAATAGACAAACAGGCTGCTATGACAAAGTGGAACAAACAGGCTGCAATGACAATATGGAACAAACAGGCTGCTATGACAATGACAACGGCTGTATGGTGACAATAGAAAAACAGGCTGCTATGACAAATAAACAAACAGGCTGCTATGACAATAGAAAACAGGCTGCAATGACAATGGACAAACAGGCTGCTGACAGAATAGAACAAACAGGCTGCTAATGCAGAATGAACAACAGGCTGCTATGACAAAGGAACAAACAGGCTGCTATGACAAATGGAAAAACAGGCTGCATGACAAATAGAACAAACAGACGCAATGACAAATGGAACAAACAGGCTGCTATGACAATGGAACAAACAGGCTGCGATGACAAATGGGATAAACAAGGCTGCCGATGCAAATGGAACAAACAGGCTGGCAAATGACAACTAGGAAAACAGGCTGCTAATGACAAATAGAGGACAAACAGGCTGCTTAGGACAAAGTGGAACAAACAGGCTGCTATGAGCAAATGGGACAAACAGTCTGCCTATGACGAATGAACAAACAGGCTGCATAGGACAATGAATGGACAAACAGCTGCTATGACGAATAGAACAACAGGCTGCTTACGGCACAATGGAACAAACAGTCTGCTATACAAATAGAACAAACAGGTCTGCTAG
>NC_036838.1:46757114-46809963 GCF_002910315.2 Salvelinus sp. IW2-2015
AATCCAAATGGGCGACGTAAAAGCTGTGAATCTCCGTCATCCTCATGACTTCCACATTGTGTAGCCAGAGGTAAGGTCCATTGTCGAGAAAAAGGCATTTCCACCTAAAGCAGCCAGTGCGTCAGCCTGGTGAGGGAGTGGGTGGGCGTCTTGATGGTGCGAGCATTGAGCAAACGAAAATCAGTACAGAGTCTCAGGTCTCCAATTTCTTCCATACAAGACAAGGGGAGAGGCGAACTCACTACTAGACTTCTTATGATTCACGTTCTTCCATCTTCATTCAATGCTTGTTTGAGCTTCTCATAATGATTTGGTGAAAGGCGTCGGTAGGCATCCGAAAGGTTTCTCAAATCACTCAGGTGAATGCGGTGAAGACATCCGGAAGCTTTTCCACAATCCAACTTGTGCCTGGAAAAAATAGACTGGCACTCAGCTATGAGCTGGATGAGTTTCTTCTTACAGCGAGGAGACGCTTGACAGGAGTTGAACACATCAATCAGTCAAACCTAAGTCACGTAAGACCTCAGGATCGCTTGAAACTGTCAGGTCCGTCAGTATCGTGAAGTTGGCTGGAACCGTCATCAGTCAGTGTCAAGTCATCTTGGCAGTCAGTGAGTATATCAGCCGTTCTCTGCACTTGCTGCTGCAAAGCTGCTGATGAATCATCATTCACACACGAACAGTCAAAGTCCTCTAGAGCCATGCAAGGAAGACATCGGCTAGAGTGGCGTTTCGTCTCAAGTCACTGTCTTCTGAGAAGGGTTTATCACTCTAAACAGGGAGCCACCCATCCCCCCGCAATAGAGCTACTGTCCTCCCTACCAGTATTGACCTTGGTGTTGACCTTGAACTGCTGGGCTCAATGAGAACAGCACTGGCCCGCTGATAGATTCTGAGTGTTCGTTGTCTGCCCCAGACTAAGTGCTCCTGCATATGGCTCTAGAGTCACAGCCCCTTTTAGTCTCACAGTTCCAACTTTGTCAGGTACTTCACCGTCTCTCCATCTCTCCACATTAGCCATCATATTGATTAGCTTGCTCTCCTCACCCCCGTCACACACAGGAGTATAAACCCTCTTCAGAGATCTCCATCCGTCTTCAGGTGGCGAATAAGTGCTTTAGGAGATTGCTGCCCAAGATGAGGTCATCACTCTGGCCTTCAACCACCAGTGTAGGCACGGCAAACTCTACATCCGTACACCTCCATCTCACATACTCCCAAAGGCCTCGTCTTCAACCCACCACAACCAACCAAGACTACTCTGTAGGACTCAATGATGGACTTTTCAACACTCCTGCACGCAACAGTCAGGTAAGACCCTAGAGCTCAGTACAAGCCATGGATCCACTGTCAAGCATAGCTCTCACTCCACTTCTCCTCCTATTAACACCTTGGCATAAAATAAATCATCATGTGCAGAAAGCTCTGTGTGTTCTTGCATTATGATACTCTTCTCAGTCTCCATTCGTCACAAACACTTTAATATACAGACTCCAAATCAACAGCTCTCACCGATGGGGACTCCACAAAAGGCCCAACACTCTCCCCTTCTACATACAGGCCTACTAGTTTTCCGGGAGCTGAGCAGTGGTTACTGTAGGGACTCACCAGCTGTGCTCAGAGCTGCGGCCTTGGGGCACTGAGAGCGTGCGTGGCCAGCTACACGACAAAGAAAGCAGAGGTGATTGGCCCTGCAGTGAAAGTAAGTATCATGTCCAGCATCCCCGCACACGTTACATGGCCCATTAGACTTCACTTTGGCCTATTTCCCTTTTTGGAACCTATGGTCAGACTGTTGTGGTCTCTGCCCAGCACCGCTCCAGCATTGCAAGGACGTTCCATCGGCTCAGCTGAGCCTGAATAGTCTGGGCTGGGTAAGGCAACGTATTGGGTACTTCCATGATGGGCCTCACAGCAGGCATGGTGATCGGCATGACAGCACCAACTTCCTGCTTCATTGTTGTGATGGCTGGGGTCACCTTAGATAAGTGAGAGTACCTCTGCCCCCTGTATTCATCAGCCTCTCATGAACATCTGCAGCAGTCCACTGCTGTATGGCCTTGCACTTAAAGATAAGGGACAGTTCAGCGTTAGGCAGTGTCTGATGAACATGACTGTGAGCTCACGAGATGGGTCTTCAACACTTTTTTCTTCTCTTTAGACAATGCTTCAGCAACCTCCATAGCCCTGTTCAGTCTGAGCCAATATTCAAGGGTTGGTTCATCAGTCAAGGTAAGTGCATAAAAGTCAGCGGAGGGGCATGCTTGAAAAAGCAGTGTCACTAAAATGTTGTTTCAGTATGTCAAAGATGGACTCGGGCCTTTAGATAAATCACGGAGGGATTGCTGCGTGAGCCCACTTAAAACATCGGGGCCCTTCCCATAAGCCTACCCAGTAATCTCAACAGCTGGTCCATCACAGATACGCCCTCTTACGCATGTAAACCATGACCATATCTCCCACTCATGCACTGTGCACTTTTCAGAGCCATCCCCCCGAAGTACACGGTTCCTGAATCAGACTTCAAACCAGGTTCAGGCCGACACATCCAAACCCTAGAGCTGCATGCATTCCCCATAACATTGTCCCAACATGTCCAACAATTGCTTTGACTCCAAACAGGAGGCAATGTTCTCCCCAATGGAATGACCAATCTGCTGTACTATGTCTGCTATGAAATCCATGGAGACCGTCCCACTCCCTGTATTTGGCAAACTCTGTCATAACATCCTTGGCGTTTCCATGGGTACACTATCATCACAATCCCAAACCCTCCAGTTTAGGCATAGGTGTAGAAGAGCAACTGGAATTTTGCCTGACCCTACCAACAGATGTTGACAGATTAAATGACAGGAAACCCCTACCTCTTCCCACACCTTCCATTTAAACAATGGGAAATCAACAACACTAATGAAAAATGTAACTAGCAAAAAACAATTTGCATTTATATTTTTATTCTTTTTTCTTTAACCTCACGTCAAATCTAACCTATATCTAGTACACAGGTAAAACTCACCCTACTTATATCAGATATACATTTGAATTGCAAATAAACAAGTAACACAAAAGTTATATAGTTTATCTGTGAAGTGTCTCAGCCAGAGAAATCATCAATTTCGATAATAAAACGTTGGTGGCGCCCTCTTGTGGCGAAATGCGATATCGCACTATACTGCACCAGCAACGTCTTATCTGGTTCTTCAACRGCAACCACGGCGAAGTTCTGAGATGGAAATCCAGCGAAGGATGATCCGATCCAGAAGAACGGTCACGGCACCACTGTAACAGTACTCTTCTTGCGTTGTGTACAATCAATCCTCGACACGAACTTCAAAGTGTAGCACCAGTCATGGAGATTTATTCTGATAGGAACAGCACAAAATTGCACGTCATGCAATGCACGGCTCACCATCCAACTCTGCACTCACGCACGCTGGTTTGGTGCTTGTTCACTGGGCCATGTAGTTACCAAAATAATACAATTACAATATACAATATAATATCTTTAACAATGTACCTGATAGGAACAGCACAAAATTGCACGTCATGCAATGCACGGCTCACCATCCAACTCTGCACTCACGCACTGTACAAAATATATGAACCCCCCCACCAGACACAGTAAGTTGCTAGCTAGTACTGGCGGGAATTCTTTACAACCAAAATGCACAACCAATATTCTCCAAAAAACACTGCATCTTATGTGTGATGTTCGAATAACATTTACAAACACATTTATATAAATTGTACACTTAAATCATCACTTGGGAGTATAAAAATCACTTTTGATGTACAGTGCTTTGCAACCAACAACTTACCGCTGGTTTGGTGCTTGTTCACTGGGACGATCCTAACTGAAACATCCTCCCTCGTAAGCAAGCTACGCAAACCAGCCAATAAGATGCCATGTTGAGTAGGTGACGGCAAGACAAAACTAAAACCAAAAACCCATTGGCTTAACAATAAAGTGGCAAGGGGAATCACCAATATAACCCTGTTACATCAGCAGTCTTATGGCTTGAGGGTAGAAGCTATTCAGATAGACTGTAGGCTGCTACAGACAGGGAAATAATGGTACAGGTATAACTCACAAGATATACAGCTTAACACTAAATATATAGATGTTACGGTGTAAAACCATAGCGTAAAACAAATATGGGAGCTATATGCTACTCAGAAAAAATTATATCTAAAAACACTTTAAGAGTTGTTTTTTACAAAACTGTTCAAACCACAATGGTGAGACAATTAGCTGATGGGTAAATACCAAAGTAATATTGTAATGCTTGCATGACCTCAGGATACCAACAGGTTCAGTGTTTGTGAATAACTTTTATCTCAATCCCAAACAAAAGGGTGCACCTCTCCAATACAGGTAGTGTTTGTCCATAAGATAGCAGCATTGGGCTAGCTAAGCTTAAGATTTTGAAGCATTGATAGTACATTATACTGGATGGTGGATCAGAAGACCTGATAACACACAATAGCCCATGCATGCACAATGCTCAGAAGTGGGCACATCGTGGGCACACCTCATAGTGATTATAATTGGTACCCGAAGGTCATAACGGTAATGAATATGAATATGAAAATAACCTCTCACTCAATGTCAACAAAACAAAGGAGCTGATCGTGGACTTCAGGAAACAGCAGAGGGAGCACCCCCCTATACACATCGATGGGACAGCAGTGGAGAAGGTGGAAAGTTTCAAGTTCCTCGGCGTACACATCACTGACAAACTGAAATGGTCCACCCACACAGACAGCATGGTGAAAAAGGCGCAACAGCACCTCTTCAACCTCAGGAGGCTGAAGAAATTTGGCGTGGCACCTAAAACCCTCACAAACTTTTATAGATGCACAAACGAAAGCAACCTGTTGGGCTGTATCACCACCTGGTACGGAAACTGCACCGCCGGCAACCGCAGGGCTCTCCAGATGGTGGTGCGGTCTGCCCAACGCATAATCAGGGGAAAACTACCTGCCCTCCTGGACACCTACAGCACTCGATGTCACAGGAAGGCCAAAAAGATCATCAAGGACAACAACCACCCAGGCCACTGCTTGTTCACCCTGCTATCATCCAGAAGGTGAGGTCATTACAGGTGCATCAAAGCTGGGACCAAGAGCCTGAAAAACAGCCATCAGACTATTAAATAGCCATCACTAGCACATAATAGGCAGCTGCCCTATACATAGACTTAAAATCACTGGCCACTTTAATAATTGGAACACTGGTCACTTTAATAATGTTTACATATTGTGCATTACTCATCTCATATATAAACTCAGCAAAAAAAGAAACATCCCTTTTTCAGGACCCTGTCTTTCAAAGATAATTCGTAGAAATCCAAATAACTTCACAGATCTTCATTGTAAAGGGTTTAAACACTGTTTCCCATGCTTGTTCAATGAACCATAAACAATTAATGAACATGCACCTGTGGAACGGTCGTTAAGACACTAACAGCTTACAGACAGTAGGCAATTAAGGTCACAGTTATGAAAACTTAGGACACTAAAGAGGACTTTCTACTGACTGCAAGGAGGCATGAGGACTGCCGATGTGGCCAGGGCAATAAATTGCAATGTCCGTACTGTGAGACGCCTAAGACAGCGCTACAGGGAGACAAGGCCTCTAGAAGTGCAAGTGATATAAAACACAAAATATTCATTAATATGCTGTAATGTTTGCAAACACTTTACCTAGAAGGCAACCTGCTTGCACCAATCCTTTGTAATTACAGTAAAATACTGTGAAATACAAACCCCTCCCATCAACCAATTTCATTCATTCAATAATTCTGATTAAGGTAGCATTTACTTTTTTACAAAATAATAGTCAATTTTACTGTGTGTCATTACACAGTACTTGCTTTGATACCATATTTACATTACAGTAAGTGTACTGTAATATGAAATATAGAATTTGACTTGCCACAGAGCTGCCTGTAAGATACTGTCAAATTCACGGTAAACTCTTTACAATGTGCCCCTGACAGACATTTGCCCTTTTATAGTTATGGTTTGTGCATTCTGTAGTGTAGATTCTTTAACCAGTCCAGTACTACCACTCCACATTCTTTAGAGCTAACAAACCTGATTTGTCAGCGTCAATCTGGTTATGACAAGGTTTGACTTCAAACAGTGAGCTTTAGTCACTACACTTTAAAGGGGTTGCCCAGAATTGTAAGTTACAGGCAGCTAGCAGCATCAAAGTTACTGTATTTCATACTGCAGTACACCTACTGTAAAGCAAGTACTGTGTAATGAGTACTGTGTAATGACAGTTTGACACACAGTACAATACTGTAAAAAAGTAAATGCTACTGTAATGAATGAATTAAATTAAAGTAATTTAGGTGAGATGGGGTTATTAATTCATAGTATTTACATGGGATTGGTGCAAGCAGGTTGGCTGCTATAGTCAGGGGTTCCTTGCGAGCGCCACATCTATTTCTATGGGCACAAGCACTGTTCATGACACAAACTGTTCACACCCCTCTTGTTGGCGAAGATAAMATTTTGCAGGTATAAAGCTAATTTCCTGCAATTCTACACATTTTGTCATGGGGTGCAGAGAACATATTGGGAAAGAGGATACCTAGTCAGTTGTACAAGTGATTGCATTCAACTGAAATGTGTCTCCGCATTTAACCCAACCCCTCTGAATCAGAGAGTTGCGGAGGGCTGCCTTAATCGACATCCACGTCTTCGAACACCCGGGGTTTTGCAGTTTTAAAGCAAATGTTCTTGCAATTCTATACATTTTATCCATGTCTAATGTCACAACAAAATCATCACAACAAAATCTATGGGCTAAAAAAAACCTAGCTAAAAAACGTTAGCTAACATGGGCTAGTTGATCTGGATATTTCTGACAAGTTATACAGTACATAGCTCTCTAAGGTATGCAATGAATGACATGACAAGAGGAAAACTGATAATGCACTTCCCAATTTCGAAATCTACTATTACAACTTTCAAGAGTAAGTTGTTTGGGAACCACTGTGCTAACTAATTACAGAATATCAATGAATATTTGATGTTATATCACTTGCACTTAATAGAGGCCTTAACAAAGGCTTCCAAACGTACAGCAACTACAGGGCAAAACAGGTCATGGCAAAATGCTCAACCAATAAAGGTTTACGACTTGCTACCACTCTAAGCTGTCTCCTATACATTTTCAACTAAATAAAGGTTAAATAAAGGTTAAATAAAAATTGATATCCATATATCAGTTAAAATTTTACAGCATTCTCACTAACTGGTGCAACAAATATAGCCTCTTACAAAGCACACCTCTAAATAAGTTAATGAACCAGAAACAACAATATTTGTTTTTGAAGCAAAAGTTTTTTAAATACATTTTTTACCCCCTTTTTCTCCCCAATTTCGTGATCACGATCTTGTCTCATCGCTGCAACTACCCAACAGGCATGGGAGAGGCGAAGGTCAAGTCGTCATGCGTCCACCGAAACATGACTCGCCAAGCCGCGCTTCTTAACACCCGCTCGCTTAACCCGGAATCCAACTGCACCAATGTGTCGGAGGAAACACCGTTCAACTGACGACCGGAGTCAGCCTGCAGGGGCCTGGCCCACCACAAGGAGATGCTAGAGCGCAATGAGCCGAGTAAAGTCCCCCCCTGCCCTAACCCGGATGATGCTGGGCCAATTGTGCGCTGCCCTATGGGACTCCCGGTCATGGCTGGTTGTGACAGCCTGGGATCAAACGCCAGGCTGTAATGATGCCACAACATTGTGATGCTGTGCCTTAGATCGCTGCGCCACATGGGAGTCTGACACAAAAGGTTTTTTGATGCTCCAAACATATGGTACGGTACTGTAATCTGGGGTGTAATTACAGTACAATTCTTTCCCTGCCCAGAACATTTTCCCACAACTCACTATAATTTACAGTATGCTGCAGTAAAACGTGTCACACAGTATTTCACTGTTGATAATACACAATTTCCCTTTATACATTTTGCCGTTACAGTGTATGTAAATTCCCTGGTTTCTCAACCTGTCAGATAGGTGTGCTTGCCAGGAAGCCTTTTAGCCTGTCATTTATAGTCAAAACATTAGGATAGCATACAGTGAATGCCCTATGAGCAACTAAGGCAGTGAAAACACAATTCATACATAGTTGCCAGTATTGTTTTTGGTATAGCAGCTGCAACTCCACA
Source organism: Salvelinus sp. IW2-2015 (assembly GCF_002910315.2). Classification (NCBI taxonomy): domain Eukaryota; kingdom Metazoa; phylum Chordata; class Actinopteri; order Salmoniformes; family Salmonidae; genus Salvelinus; species Salvelinus sp. IW2-2015. The sequence goes on from NC_036838.1 coordinate 46,765,309, forward strand.
GTGAGGTGGTTTTCCAAGACATCTGTGAGGATATAAATCAACTCATGACAAAACCTTCTACACTACATTGTATCATGAACAGAAAGTGGGTCTAGCATGGCCACTCCCACACAACCTGGCCTCAGAGCATTTCATATTATTCTGTACATAAATCCRAAACACTACATTTAGTATATGTTATATTTCGTATGGTACATATTAATTTGTGGTGTCCATCACCAATTTCATATATGTTACGAATTACAATTTGTATTATATGTTATGAATTTGCAAATTTCCAATAAGTTACAATTTTGCAAAACCTTCAATATGTTAAGAATCTGCAAAAAAATGACATGTTGCAAATTCTAGCTAGGTGGTTAACATTAGCTAGCTTGCTAATGTTAGCTGGGTTAGGGGTTAAGTTTAGGAGTTAGGTTAAAGGGTTAAGGTTAGGGGTACGGTTAGCTAAAAGAGTTAAGGTTAGTGTTAGGGAAAGGGAAAGGGTTAGCTAACATGCTATGTAGTTGCTAAGCAGTTGCAAAGTATCTAAAAAGTAGTAAGTAGTTGAAAAGGTGCTAATTAGCAAAAATTATAAAGTTGTCCGTGATGAGATTCGAACTCGCAACCATTGGGTTGCTAGATCTTCTCGTTATACGTCCAGCCATCCACCCAGACGTAACCATTTGTCTTATGTAACCATACCAAACATAACATATCATACTCATTCAGGGTCCTGGATTTACGTTTACTAGTGYAACGACCCTGGGTTTATAAGCTTGGATATCGACTCTGCCGCTTGAGCATGCTTTTGGGGCACAGTCAATAGCGCACTGGACTTCGGGCTAGAAGGTCGGGGGTTCGAGGCCTGCTCTCTGCCGGTTTCATTACATTGGTGTCAGAAGTGGGATCAGACCTTGCATCCACGACAGTGCGTGTGCTTGGCCAGTGAGCGCGTTCCTATAAGACGTAGAGTCGCAAGCTAGCGTGAGGAAGCGCTCTTTGAAAGGAGGGATTAGTGTAACGACCCTGGGTTTATAAGCGCGGATATCGACTGTTGCTTGAGCATGCTTTTGGGGCACAGTCGATCGCGCGCTGGACTTCGGGCTAGAAGGTCGAGGGTTCGAGGCCTGCTCCCTGCCTGTTTCATTACACTATGTTACGTCTAGTGTATGAGACCAGGCTGTCCACGTCGCAGCTGTCAGGGAGCTTTCGCCCTTAATAGCTCAATGGTTGTGCTAGAAGCAATAACACATAGAAACTCACTTAGCCTAGAAATGCCAAGGTTATCAGTAGCATGTTTATCGTTTCCCATATAATATATTGTAACTGTTCCTAAAAAGTCAGTTTATTTGAGTCTAAATGAAAGATTCCAAAGGGGTATGTGGTTAAAATATCGATTATTTTGCAGAGCCTAAATTCAGCAGACTGTCCTTCCAAATCGGCCACAAGAAACTAATGCATGTCACTGTCACATTACATTATTACCTTTGTCTGGCAAACACCAGTAATCCTGGTAGCGCCAGGTAGGCTATAGGAATGAGTTGTCAAGCTTTGATCACATATTGCAAACTAAATGTAGACTTTATCCTATGAAACTATTCTGCCTATGTTGAATGAATGGACTTGTACGACTGAGTGAAATCAGCTTCAAATTAAATAGCTGCTCATTGGCAATAAATAACATCTGTTTGTCAGTGTGGTAAAACAATCTGTCGTGAATGTCAATCTTCAAAACGTCTACATTGTAGGTCGTATCGTCGTCACTATAAGGTCATTTTTCAGCGTCAAAACAACACATCGCCTATGACATCTACACTTGTTTACGTCTTCCCGAAAAGCCCATACGTCGTTTTCGGTTGGCTATTCACAGCCCAGCTTTGGTCGAATGTATGCATGCATAGCACATAATAAACCTTATTATCTAAAGTCCAAATTTCTTACCCGTCCGATCCAGATTCTGCGTGCTTTTTGAACGACTGGAGCCTCTCATCATCCCTATTTAGTTCTGGTGTAGCCTACGTTGCGTAGAGGTTGGTTGTGGTGTGTGTGCGTCTGATGAGAGAGGAGCAATCACACGGAAGAAACGTGCCGCAGCCAGTTGAGGTCTAGAGCTGTGTGATACTGTGATGCATGTTGTCTATGCATGCACACACCCACTTCTGCTGGACTGCTTCAGAGTGATTGGGATTCCTCTGTAAGAGGCTCAGGCTGAGTTACTATTCAGTTTCTCAAGATGAACATATTTGAACACATATGATATTTGTCTTATTGTTCACACTGTGTTTCAGATTGGGCCAGGAAATCAAATTAAATCACAAGACAGTCAGGTAGGAGTTTAGGACAGGTGACTGATGCTGTGTAGCCTACTGAACAATGCCTACATATCCTTGGCCTGCTGCATTGAATGAGTTACAGGCTATATATAGACTGAGATGTGGGCCAAGGTCTTCCAGTGAGTCTAAGAACTAATTTATTTAAGTTTCCTCTGGGAGGTTGTGTTTACCATAGATGGGGATCTGAATGAACACATTTTCAGTGCAATACACCTGAAAGTTAAGCTGCTGTAGCCTAATCTGAATTTTGCGATGACATGGCCTATTGATTTAGTAGCGACACTAAATTAGCTATATGGGTTAAGTGGACACACACGCACACACACACCTAACAATGTGACCCAGCAGCCCAGCAGAGATAACAGTGCAGCACGTGACCCGCCTTTGTGGACTGAAGATCGAGAGAGAGCAAGAGAGAGAGAGATAATTGCAGGGTGCTGTATGTGAGCACAAGATCTAAGGGTAGATAAATGAGGGGGTCATCATAATGGTGAGAGGGAAAGAGACCTATGGTTAAAAGGCTGATAGGAAGAGATAGAGCAAGTTAGAGAGAGTGAGATGAGGGTCACTGTGCATGAGAATGGCTTGACCCCTCTCCTGTTCCTCACCACGTCTCCATAAGACCATAGTGATTAGCATCCCTTCGTACCACCTTTTCACCTTTCACTTCATCCCACATATCCCCCTCCCACACTCTAGCCTCTGGCAGCATTCTGTGTCCAGGGCTGGCTAAACAGGCTGTGTCTAGACCAGTTACTGTTGGAGGCACAATAAATACCACCCATACCCAGTGGCGACCCGTCATTCAGGGCAGGTGAGGCAGAGTTACATTAGAAGTGCCTATCCAAGAAGGCTCAAGGTCATTGGCCACAGATACAATGACGTCAAATCACGTTGTATCTACAGTAGATTTGATTGGACTGATCATGTCAACATCATACTTTCAAAATATTAGCAAGCAGTCATCCTCATGAATCAAGTTGACAATCTACTGGCAAATCCTTTTTAATCCTTGTCATATGAAGAGAAATAATGAAGATAAATTATAGATAAAATGTATCAGTGCTCATCGGCCACTGGACATAAACATTACACAACAAGTTGGAAATTACAAATTCAACAATGAGTGGTTTGGAAGGAATCAGTGGCTAACTGCAAGCATTGCAAAGCAATCATTATCCTGCTATTCAGTGGAGTGGCTGTGTGGTCCCAAGTCTAAGATTAACGGTCTCTTTTCCTAGTTTCAAATTATAAACATTCAACATTGTCCATGCTGTCAATGAAGCATGATTTTTGTCGTGCTCAAAACAACTGTTAACTTGGAACTGCAAAATCTGACTTTAGTGAGTTCAAGAAAACGGTGAACTCTGGGAAAAACGAGCTACGACTGGGAAAATACGTTTTGAACTTTCCTCTAACTCGGAATTGTAAATTGGGAACTCGGGCCTCTTTCTAGAGATACGACCTGAAGATCCCTGACGTCATCATGATTCAATCTTTTTTTTTCTCTCCCAGTTGTCTTGAAAGCCCATAAATCTGGTGAATGCCAGACTTTGATGACAAAGTTGATGACAAAATTTGCCCATGAAGAACCGCTGCGCCACCTTCTTATTCAAGTGAGCACAGCTCAACAAGTTGAGTCCAAAAATGTATTGTATGCTGCTGCATAAATTATGTAATATGCCAAGGAGATATGTATACTGTAGCTAAGAAAGTAATACTAAGTGTATGTTGTGTAATAAGCTGTTAGTAGCCAATGTGCCTCACCTCACCCTATTAAACTGGTCTATTTTCACCTCTAAATTTCGCCTCCTGTTCTAACTTGGTGGTGCACATGTAGCCTATAACCTGTTTTTGAGAAATGTAATCATTGAATATTGTACGAGCTTTCATTGTCTGGTTTGTCACTGTTTGTCGCCGTTATAGTGCAATTCACGTATTGTTTAGTGTTGTGTAGTGGCTTTGCTGGCATGCATCCCACTTTCTTTTTTTTTGCCCCACCAAGATTTACATGCTAAAATCGCTACTGCCCATTCCAGCCTCCTACTCTAATCATGCATCTGCTGCCATGACTGTATTGAGCATGCCAGTGGCTGTGGGGGAGTTGTGGAGGAGCTGCTTTGAAGTGAAATCATAACCAACAAATGCTTTATAACAGAGTTATAAAGTTTAACAGGCTAAGTTCTTCATGCCAGTCACCATCTTCTACCCCAGACTGTTTTCATCATCCATTGTGACATGGTAAATTTGCATTTTTATTACGAAGTACCTTCTTGCCACACAAGAATAAATGTCTCTCAGAGTGGAAAAATTAAATTCCTGCAATATGTTCTGTTTTATTACTATGTATTTTACTTCCATCCAACAAAATGTAAAGGATAAAACACAGACTGTTGGAGGGCTAAATGAAGTGTCATACTATCTGTGAACTGTCACTCGAACATTCCTTTTCTGCCCTAATTCCTCTGGTGTAGAAAGTTAGATCTGAGAATGTCAGTGAAAATATCCATGAGAAGCAAACAACAGCTGTGAGGTCATGATCTGTTTGAGCCAAATATAAGCATGGCCGATATCCCATATTAACAACAGCACAGCCAAACACAACTACACCGAACAAAAATACAAACGCAACATGTAAATTGTTGGTCCCATGTTTCATTAGCTGAATTAAAAGTTCCCCCGAAATGTTCAATACACACAAAAAGCTTAATTCGCACAATTATTTTGCACTAATTTGTTTACATCCCTGTTCATTTTTCTTTGCCAAGATAATCCATCCCCCTGACAGGTGTGGCATGATCGTTACACAGGTGCACCTTGTGCTGGGGACAATAAAAGGCCACTCTAAAATGTACAGTTTTGTCACACAACACAATGCCATAGATGCCTGAAGTTTTGAGGGAGCGTGCAATTGGCATGCTGATTGCAGGAATGTCCACCAGTACKGTTGCCAGATCATTTAATGTTCATATCTCTACCATAAGCCAATGTCATTTTAGCGAATTTGGCAATACATCTAACCGGCCTCACAACCGCAGACCACGTGTATGGCGCCGTTTGGGCGAGCGGTTTGCTGATGTGAAAAGATTGCCACATGGTGGTGGTGGGGTTATGGTATGTGCAGGCAGGCATAAGCTAATGGAATTTAATCAATGGCAATGTGAAAGCACAGAGATACCGTGACGAGATCATGAGGCCCATTGTAAGGCCCATTTKTCTTAAGGTATCTGTGACCAAGAGATATGATGGCTTGCGAAAGTATTCACCCCCCCTTGACATTTTTCCTATTTTGTTGCTTTACAACCTGGAAATAAAATAGATTTTTTGGGGGGTTGTATCATTTGATTTACACAACATGCCTACCACTTTGAAGATGCTAAATATTTTGTATTGTGAAACAAACAAGAAATATGACAAAAAAACTGAAAACTTGAGCGTGCATAACTATTCACCCCCCCCAGAGTCAATACTTTGTAGAGCCACCTTTTGCAAAAATTACAGCTGCAAGTCTCTTGGGGTATGTCTCTATAAACTTGGCACATCTAGCCACTGGGATTTTTGCCCATTCTTCAAGGCAAAACTGCCCCAGCTCCTTCAAGTTAGATGGGTTCCGCTGGTGTACAGCAATCTTTAAGTTATACTACAGATTCTCAAGTGGATTGAGGTCTGGATTTGACAAGGCCATTCCAAGACATTTAAATGTTTCCCCTTAAACCACTCAAGTGTTGCTTTAGCAGTATGCTTAGGGTCATTGTCCTGCTGGAAGGTGAAYCTCCGTCCCAGTATCAAATCTCTGGAAGAGTGAAACAGGTTTCCCTTAAGAATTTCCCTGTATTTAGCGCCATCCTTCAATTCTGACCAGTTTCCCAGTCCCTGCGGATGAAAAACATCCCCACAGCATGATGCCACCACCATGCTTCACTGTGGGGATGAAATTCTCGGGGTGATGAGAGGTGTTGGGTTTGCGCCGTACATAGCATTTTCCTTGATGGCCAAAAAGCTACATTTTAGTCTCATCTGACCAGAGTACCTTCTTCCATATGTTTGGGGAGTCTCCCACATGCCTTTTGGCGAACTCCAAACGGGTTTGCTTATTTTTTCTTTAAGCAATGGCTTTTTTCTGGCCACTCTTCTGTAAATCCCAGCTCTGTGGAGTCTACTGCTTAAATTGGTCCTATGGACAGATACTCCAATCTACGCTGTGGAGCTTTGCTGCTCCTTCAGGGTTATCTTCGGTCTCTTTGTTGCCTCTCTGATTAATGCCCTCCTTGTCTGGTCCGTGAGTTTTTGGTGGGTGGCCCTCTCTTGGCAGGTTTGTTGTGGTGCCATATTCTTTCCATTTTTTAATAATGGATTTAATGATGCTCCGTGGGATGTTCAAAGTTTCTGATATTTTTTATAGCCCAACACTGATCTGTACTTCTCCACAACTTTGTCATGACCTGTTTGGAGAGCTCTTGGTCTTCATGGTGCTGCTTGCTTGGTGGTGCCCCTTGCTTAGAGGTGTTGCAGACTCTGGGGCCTTTCAGATCAGGTATATATATACTGAGATCATGTGACACTTAGATTGCACACAGGTGGACTTTGTTTAACTAATTATGTGACTTCTGGAGGTAATTGGTTGCACCAGATCTTATTTAGGGGCTTCATAGCAAAGGGGGTGAATACATATGTACGCACCACTTTTCCGGGGGGGAGTTTAATAATTTTTTTAAACAAGTTATTTTTTAAATTTCACTTCATCAATTTGGACTATTTTGTGTATGTCTATTACATGAAATCCAAATAAAAATCTATTTAAATGACAGGTTGTAATGCAACAAAATAGGAAAAACACCAAGGGGGATGAATACTTTTGCAAGGCACTGTACATATCTGTATTCCCAGTCATATGAAATCCATAGATTAGGGCCTAATGTATTTATTTAAATTGATTTCCTTATATTTATTTATTTTTTATTTCACCTTTATTTAACCAGGTAGGCAAGTTGAGAACACGTTCTCATTTACAATTGCGACCTGGCCAAGATAAAGCAAAGCAGTTCGACACATACAACAACACAGAGTTACACATGGAGTAAAACAAACATACAGTCATGAAGTCATACAGTCATATGAACTGTAACTCAGTAAAATCTTTGAAACTGTTGCATATTGCATTTATATTTTTGTTCAGTATAACTTCTTCCTCCCATCACCCAAATACCAGAGGGCAGCAACCATGTGTGCTGGAAGTAGGGGAAAGGTGATTCATTTTGGTATGTTCTAAACATATGAGGATGACCTTCCAGAGAAGAACTCTGAGGGTCAAACAGCTGTGTTCCAAATAACAGCTCCACTGCTTCTATTTATACAGTTGCTAGTGAAAGTCTACACACCCCTTGCACAGTCTTCACATTTTGCTGCCTTAAAATTAAATCTATAAAGAGAATACATTAAAAAAAAATCCGTACCGATCTACACAACCTTCTCCACAATTCCAGAGTGATAGAAAAATTATAGAACATTTTCCAAATTAATGAAAAATGAAGATGTATTGATTGTGTATGTCTTCCCATCCAGAGTTAATACTTGGTGGAAGCACCTTTGGCAGCCATTACAGCTGTAAATCATTTTGAATAAGATTCTACCAACTTTGCACAACTCTTAGAGCAACATTTATCCATTGTGTTTGTCAAAATTGCTCAAGCTCATAAAAAATTTGGTTGGGAATCATTGATGGACAGCAATATTCAGAATCAAAAAAAATATGAAAGGAGCAAAGCCCAGATAAAAAGTTATTCTGAATACCTAACCCTGGGATAGAGTTTTATTTTTAAGTGGAACAATTACACAAATTGTAATGCCAAAGACACAATAGAATGGCTTTCCAATAGGTGTTGAGGTTTTGTGAATGGTCCAGTCTCAGTCCTGACTTCCACCTCATTACCAAAAGTGTGTGGACACCTGCCCGACAAACATCTCATTCCAAAATCATGGGCATTAATATGGAGTTGGTCACCCATTTTCTGCTATAACAGCCTCCACTCTTCTGAGAAGGCTTTCCACTAGATGTTGGAACATTGCTGCGGGGCCTTGCTTCCATTCAGCCACAAGAGCATTAGTGAGGTCGGGCACTGATGTTGGGCGATAAGGCCGCAGTCGGCATTCCAATTCATCCCAAAGGTGTTCGATGGGGTTGAGGTCAGGACTCTGTGCAAGCCAGTCAAGTTCTTCCAAGGATCTTGACAAACCATTTCTGTATGGACCTCGCTTTGTGCACGGGGGAATTGTCATGCTGAAACAGGAAAGGGCGTTCCCCAAACTATTGCCACAAAGTTGGAAGCACAGATTTGTCTAATGTCATTGTATGCTGTTGCGTTAAGATATTTCCCTTCACTGGAACTAAGGGGCCAAGCCCGAAAAACAGCCCCATTAATCCTTCTCCACCAAACTTTACAGTTGGCACTATGCATTGGGGCAGCTTTACACCACTCCAACCAACGCTTGGCATTGCGCATGGGGATCTTAGGCTTGTTTGCAGCTGCGCGGCCATGGAAACCCATTTCATGAAGCTCCCGATGAACAGTTCTTGTGCTGATGTTGTTTCCAGAGGCCGTTTGGAACTTGGTAGTGAGTGTTGTAACCGAGGACAGAGGATTTTTACGCACTTCAGCACTCGATAGTCTCGTTCTGTGAGCTTGTGTGGCCTACCACTTCGTGGCTAAGCCGTTATTGCTCCTAGATGTTTCCACTTCACAATAACAGCACTTACAGTTGACTGGGCTACGTTGAAAGTCACTGAGCGCTTCAGTAAGGCCATTCTACTGTCAGTGTTTGTCTATGGAGATTGCATGGATGTGTGCTCGATTTATATATCTGTCAGCAACCGGTGTTGCTGAAATATCCGAATCCACTATTTTGAAGGGGTGTCCACATACTTTTGTATATATAGTGTAAATCTGCTTGAAAATGAGACAATGTTTGAATATTGCTGTCCATTAATGACTCACAACCAAATTTACTGAGCTTGAGCAATTTTGACAATGGATATACAGGTAACTGACTAAATAAATGAAACACCAACATAAAGCATCTTAATAGAGCATTGGAYCACCACGAGCCGCCAGAACAGCTTCAACGCGTCTTAGTATCTGGAACTCTGTTAGAGGGATGTGACACCATTCTTCAACATTAAATAATAATAATATATTTTTAACTTAATGTAATATCTTATGTTGTTCTTGTCTATAACTGTTCTGTACTTTGCCATGTACTTGTATGTTTTATGCGGATCCCAGGAAGAGTAGCTGCTGCATGTGCAGAAGCTAATGGGGATCCTAATAAACTAAACTCTCAGGTGAGACCATGGCCAGTAATTTACCTACCTCCTCTCTCTCACCTGAGACCATGGACAGTATATTACCTACCTCCTCTCTCTTGTGAGACCATGGCCAGTATATTACCTACCTCCTCTCTCTCACCTGAGACCATGGACAGTATATTACCTACCTCCTCTTTCTCACCTGAAACCATGGACAGTATATTACCTTCCTCCTCTCTCTTGAGACCATGGCCAGTATATTACCTACCTCTCTCTCTCTCACCTGAGACCATGGACAGTATATTACCTACCTCCTCTCTCTCACCTGAGACCATGGACAGTATATTACCTACCTCCTCTCTCTTGTGAGACCATGGCCAGTATATTACCTACCTCCTCTCTCTCACCTGAGACCACGGACAGTATATACCTACCTCCTCTTTCTTGTGAGACCATGGCCAGTATATTACCTACCTCTTCTCTCTCACCTGAGACCACGGACAGTATATTACCTACCTCCTCTCTCTCACCTGAGACCATGGACAGTATATTACCTACCTCCTCTCTCTCAGGTGAGAGCATGAGCAGTATGTCTGTACCTACCTCTCTCTCAGGTGAGACCATGGCCAGTATTATTACCAACCATCAATTCATTGATGGTGAAGTGATGGTTAAATTCATAAACGATGGGTAAGTTTTCACTATAATTCTCTCATACTCCATCAAAATTATATGATCAAATCAACATCAATGTTTGTTTGGCATATGCACAGAACACAGTGGGGTGTATACAGGAATATATCATTGCATTGTACCGTGCACTATTAAAGTAACAATTCATTTGATGTTTTACCACACAGTGCCAACAAGCTCTCATCCCTCCTGTCCCACTACCAACCAAGCAAGAGTTTCTCCAGGAACATCAGTGCAAAGGTTTGGTAGGAAACTTTTGTTCATACAGAAGGGCAGACATTATGCTTGTTACAAGTATTTTCCCCTTTCCTGATTAAACTTCAACAATTAGTATACAATTACTTTGAGTTACAATCAATAAAAACTTGGTTTGGAAAGGCCATTGACACTAATAAGTGATTTCAATACATTTCAGTGATATTATTCTTTAATTGGTTGAATGAATGTTGAAGAAACATGGGCAACTGCAGAGTTTATAAAAGAGAGAGACAAATAAGCAGTGGCGACCCGTCATTCAGCCTGTTTTGCATTATATCTTGGCATTAATATGTGTCACATATCAGTTCCTAAACAGTGTAAATAAAACATGTATTGACTTAATAAAGTCGCATACCAACCTGGTCTCTTTTTTGCTTTCTTGTTAAAGGCAGCTCTTAAGTCTGTGCTTAAGGGTCTCTTTTCCAAGTTTAAAAGGATAAACATTCCCACGCAATACCATGGGCCAGAATATATTGGCCATGCTGTCAATGAAAACAACTGGAAATTCGGAACTGGGAAATCTCAGACTTCAGTGAGTTCAAGACAACTGGAAACTCAGAAAAAAACATCCTCCGACTGGTAAAATAAGATTTGAACGGTCACCCAACTCGGAATTCCAAGTCGGGAACTCGGGCCTCTTTCTGGAGCTCCGACTTGAAGATCACTGACATCATGATCCAACCTTGTTTTTTTTCGGAGTATCCAGTTGTCTTGAAAGCACCGTAAATCCGGTGAATGCCAGACTTTCATGACAAAGTTTCATGACAAACTTTGCCCACAAGAAGAATCACCGCGCCACCTTCCTGTTCAAGTGAGCACAGCACAACAACGGTTCCACGAGTCCAAAAATGTCTTGTATGCTGCTGCATAAATTATGTAATATGCCAGGGAGATATTTATACTGTAGCTAAGAAAGTAATACTAAGTGTATGTTGTGTAGTAAGCTGTTAGTAGCCCATGTGCCTCACCCTAATAATTTGGTCCCTTTCTCTCTCATAACTTAGCCTTGGTGGTGGACATGTAGCCTATAGCCTGTTTTAGAGAAATGTCATCAACGAATATTGTAAGACCTTTCATTGTCTTCTCATATGCCCCCTTGATTTACCCTATTGTTCTGACTTGGTCTACAGGGAGAATACTGTAAGAACGGCCCATGTTCTGAATTCTGTCGCTGTACGTTTCAAAAGTGCTGAACAAATAGCTATATTGACTACATCCGTCTTATCTCGCTCATTAATGTCTTAATCAAAATTACGGATTGCCTCTAATCCGCTCATCGTTCCCTTATGCCATAGTTTGTACATCTCAATTGTCAGTAGCAACCATATTTGTTTAAGCAAGTCAGCCATATCAGCATTTTTTTTTTTTAAAGACAGTAAATGAGGCTGACTTAAATGTTTCGCTGTCAGACAAGGCTCCACTGATAGCCAGGTTGTAAGGATTCACTCCATGGTGCTGAAAAGAAAGCTCTGCTGTTGGGATTGATTTATGTAGGCCCTATCAGTTTGTGGGCACCGTTTGTCACCGTTCTAGTGCAATTAATGTATTGTTTAGAGTTATGCAGTGGCTTTGCTGGTGTGCATCTACATTTTTTGGGGAGTTCGCACCACCAAGATTTACAGGCTAAAATCGCCACTGCAAATAAGCCGGCTATGTGGGAGAAGCTCACAATTATGCACTTTTCAATTATTATTTCCAGCTCTTTGTTGGACAGTTATATCGATATTAATTCATTCACTGAATCACAAGGTGGCATGTACAAAAAAATCACTCACTTTGGGTCTACCGGTGCTCAGAGCAGACGGATGTTGCATTCCATTGCAAGGCATTGATGTTACAAGTCATTATAAACTATCAGCCCAGAATGCTAATTGGCTGACAGCCGTGCTATATGAGACCGTATTCCAATGGTATGACAAAACATTTGTTTTACTGATCTAAGATCAAATTACTTCAGTAACCAGTTTATAATAGCAATAAGGCACCTAAGGGGTTTGTGGTATATGGCCAATATACCACGGCTAATGGCTGTATCCAGGCACTCCGCGATGCATCGTGCCTAAGAACAGCCCTTAGCCGTGGTTATATTAGCCATATACCACACCCCCTCAGGCCTTATTGCTTAACTATACCACCCTACCGTTAGTGATCCGCCTGCTCTATACCCTGGTGGGTCAAGACTAGTGACTGTAGGCTACTCCAGTGGTTATAGGCCTGCATCCAGGGCCGGATTAATGTAGGGGCTTATCAGGTCTGAAGCCACTGGGCCCAGGGCCTTGGGGGGACCAAGAGGCAGAAAACAAATAAAAATAAGGAAATATATACAGTATATATTATATATGCAATATATATTATATACAGTGGCTTGCGAAAGTATTCACCCCGCTTGGCATTTTCCCGATTTTGTTGCCTTACAACCTGGAAATAAAATACATTTTTTGGGGGGTTTGTATCATTTGATTTACACAACATGCTTTGAAGATGCTAAATATTTTTTTTTGTGTAACAAACAAGAAATAAGACAATAAAACAGAAAACTTGAGCGTGCATAACTATTCACCCCCCAAAGTCAATACTTTGTAGAGCCACCTTTTGCAAAAATTACAGCTGCAAGTCTCTTGGGGTATGTTTGCTCATTCTTCAAGGCAAAACTGTTCCAGCTCCTTCAAGTTGGATGGGTTCCGCTGGTGTACAGCAATCTTTAAGTCATACCACAGATACTCAATTGGATTGAAGTCTGGGCTTTGACAAGGCCATTCCAAGACATGTAAATGTTTCCCCTTAAACCACTTGAGCGTTGCTTTAGCAGTATGCTTAGGGTCATTGTCCTGCTGGAAGGTGAACCTCCATCCCAGTCTCAAATCTCTGGAAGACTGAAACAGGTTTCCCTCAAGTATTTCCCTGTATTTAGCGCCATTCATCATTCCTTCAATTCTGACCAGTTTCCCAGTCCCTGCCGATGAAAAACATCCCCACAGCATGATGCTGCCACCACCATGCTTCACTGTGGGGATGAAATTCTCGGGGTGATGAGAGGTGTTGGGTTTGTGCCATACATAACATTTTCCTTGATGGCCAAAAAGCAAAATTCTTGTCTCATCTGACCAGAGTACCTTCTTCCATATGTTTGGGGAGTCTCCCACATGCCTTTTGGCGAACTCCAAACGTGTTTGCTTATTTTTTCTTTAAGCAATGGCTTTTTTTCTGGCCACTCTTTTGTAAATCCCAGCTCTGTGGAGTGTACGGCTTAAAGTGGTCCTATGGACAGATACACCAATCTCCTCTGTGGAGCTTTGCAGCTCCTTCAGGGTTATCTTCKGTCTCTTTGTTGCCTCTCTGATTAATGCTCTCCTTGCCTGGTCCGTGAGTTTTGGTGGGCGGCTCTCTCTTGGCAGGTTTGTTGTGGTGCCATATTCTTCCATTTTTTAATAATGGATTTAATGGTGCTCCGTGGGATGTTCAAAGTTTCTGATATTTTTTATAACCCAACCCTGATCTGTACTTCTCCACAACTTTGTCCCTGACCTGTTTGGAGAGCTCATTGGTCTTCATGGTGCCGCTTGCTTCGTGGTGCCCCTTGCTTAGAGGTGTTACAGACTCTTTGGCCTTTCAGATCAGGTGTATAAACTGAGAACATGTGACAGATCATGTGACACTTAGATTGCACACAGGTGGACTTTATTTAACTAATTATGTGACTTATGAAGGTAACTGGTTGCACCAGATCTCATTTAGGGGCTTCATAGCAAAGGGGGTGAATACATATGCACGCACCACTTTTCCGTTTTTATTTTTTTTAGAATTGTTTTAAACAAGTTTTATTTATTTTTTACTTCACCAATTTGGACTTTTTTGTGTATATCCATTACTTGAAATCCAAATAAAAATCTATTTAAATTACAGGTTGTAATGCAACAAAATAGGAAAAACACCAAGGGGGATGAATACTTTTGCAAGGCACTGTATGTAGTATATTTTTATTTTTATTTTTACTGCAGCTGCCAACCACAGGAGGACTCAGGAGCCTGCTCCCAATGAGTGTAGACARCCTGCTGGCTTCTGTCAAACAGTTGTGGCAGACATTTGGCCAATTTTTCGCACGTTTTGACATGCAAGTTAGTTTTTGGGCGAACTGTTGCGATAAATTTGCGGCAACTTGTGAACTTCTAGCCGACAATTCTGGGAAAATCAGTATGAATATGCAAATTAGATCCGTTTTTTTGTTACTGTGTGTTAACAACATTGAAATGTATCTACAGTCGTGGCCAAAAGTTTTGAGAATGACACAAATATTAATTTCAACAAAGTCTGCTGCCTCAGTTTGTATGATGGCAATTTGCATATGCTCCAGAATGTTATGAAGAGTGATCAGATGAATTGCAATTAATTGCAAAGTCCCTCTTTGCCATGCAAATGAACTGAATCCCCCCAAAACATTTCCACTGCATTTCAGCCCTGCCACAAAAGGACCAGCTGATATGTCAAAGGCTTTTATTGACAATTACATGAAGTTGATGCAAAGAGTCAATATTTGCAGTGTTGACCCTTCTTTTTCAAGACCAAATCCGCCCTGGCATGCTGTCAATTAACTTCTGGGCCACATCCTGACTGATGGCACCCCATTCTTGCATAATCAATGCTTGGAGTTTGTCAGAATTTGTGGGGTTTTGTTTGTAATTATACTTCAGTATTCCATAGTAACATCTGACAAAAATATCTAAAGACACTGAAGCAGCAAACTTTGTGGAAATTAATATTTGTGTCATTCTCAAAACTTTTGGTCACGACTGTACTATGAAGGGGAAGGGGAAAGGGGATACCTAGTCAGTTGCACAACTGAATACATTCAACAGAAATGTGTCTTCCGCATTTAACCCAACCTCTCTGAATCAGAGACACTCATGGTTCATCCATCCATTGATATATTCATTCACAGGAACACTTCTCACACTACACACAAGAGCAGATCCTTATCCACTATTGTTCAGTGGAAAAAAGACATGCTTGCAACAGTCTTACTGCGGGGGATTATGTTCCTGGCAGCTCATACACTGTGGTCTGTGGGAAAATGTACAGTACTGTGCAAAAGTTTTAGGCAGGTGTGAAAAAATGCTGTAAAGTAAGAATGCTTTAAAAAAAGAGTTAATAGTTTATATTTATCAATTAACAAAATGCAAAGTGTGTGAACAGAAGAAAAATCTACATCAAAACAATATTTGTTGTGACCACCATTTGCCTTCAAAACAGCATCAATTCTTATAGGTAACAAACCAGAGCCATACAGGATGTTATTCATCCTGTGTGGCTACGCATGAACCTTGATAGCACACAGGGCTGCGGGGCGAAAGGTTGAGGGTTCGCAAACCACCGTGGACAAGAGTAGGGGTGGAAAGTACTGGCCCGCGGGTCAGCTGCTTGTTCACCTTCATCTGCCCGTAATTGCTAATAACCCATCTGCAACTGCCCGACTAAATGTGATAAGGTGAAAATCTGAGGCCCCGCACCCAACACTAACCCGCAAATATAGAAAATGTGCTACGTTCAAACACAGCAGAATGATTTTTTGACAAGGGGTGCAGGATTTTTTTGTTGTTGCCCGATTTAGATATGTTTCTGATTATAATTTCCAACAATTTGGTAGGCTATTTGTTAGTTAACTTGTCTATAATTATTAGACACATGTAGCTTCTCTTCTGTCAATATATGATGCCCTAGAAGACTAAATAAACACTTGCTCAACATAATAATGTAATAGATAGA
Source organism: Salvelinus sp. IW2-2015 (assembly GCF_002910315.2). Classification (NCBI taxonomy): domain Eukaryota; kingdom Metazoa; phylum Chordata; class Actinopteri; order Salmoniformes; family Salmonidae; genus Salvelinus; species Salvelinus sp. IW2-2015. The sequence continues at coordinate 46,781,638 of NC_036838.1, forward strand.
CAGAATGAATGAATGCTTCAATCTAGTTGACATCTGTAAAGTTTTCTCTGTCATCTTTCACGGAGGAAAGACATTTAGGGACTGGGGAGAAAAGACAATAACGCAAAAAAGAAACGGGAAAGATTTTCTGTGCAAAATGTCATCAATTTGACCGGTTGCAAGGAAAAATAAAGCTGTGAAAACAACCCAACATGTTTCTGATAAGATTTCAGATCGGCTTTGATGCATATTTTACGTGGTTGAAATTCTATCAGCTTTTATTATGCTTTTATGAAGAAGACGGCACCTCTGCAGATGGTATCTAATTCCGTTCTCACAAGATGCAGAAATACATAAATCATATTTCTCCACTCCTGTTCCCAAATCGAAATGTTGCCTACCATTTTACTGCAAGAAATGCTTAATTCTGCATGAGTTATTATTAAGGCTATATGAGAGGTTATAGACCTACCGGCAGTGTCCATATTTCAGTTTCCATTTAACCAATCTAAACAATAGGCCACAGTTGCCTTGACATGCCATAGGCCTATTTGAAATTCTCGTCTTGAATGTGTATAGCGTCTCACAGTCAACACACATAACATAGGTGGTAACATAGCACTGCTACCATCCTATTTTACCACTTCACAAAATCTTTTCCAAACATAACTTTTCTGTCCCTCCCTTCTCTTTATTTTCAACTCTCCTTTCGCAGCTTTTGTCTTTTTGGCTACCTCAATTGGCCCGACCTACCAGTGCTCCCGCACATTGGCTAACCGGGCTATCTGCATTGTGTCCCGCCACCCACCACCCGCCAACCGCTCTTTACGCTACTGCTACTCTCTGTTCATCATATATGTGTAACGGATGTGAAATGGCTAGCTAGTTAGCAGTGGTGCGCGCTAATAGCCTTTCAATCGGTGACGTCACTTGCTCTGAGAACCTTGAAGTAGTGGTTCCCCTTGCTCTGCAAGGGCGCGGCTTTTGTGGAGCGATGAAGTATGATGCTTCGTGGGTGACTGTTATGTCTGTGTGCAGAGGGTCCCTGGTTCGCGCCCGGGTCGGGGCGAGGGACGGACTAAAGTTGTACTGTTACATTGATGCTGTCCCCGGATCACTGGTTGCTGCGGAAAAGGTGGAGATCGAAAGGGGTGGTATTGTAACGGATGTGAAATGGCTAGCTAGTTAGCGGTGGTGCGCGCTAATAGCCTTTCAATTGGTGACGTCACTTGCTCTGAGACCTTGAAGTAGTGGTTCCCTTGCTCTGCAAGCCGGCCCTTTGTGGAGCGATGGTAACGATGCTTCGTGGGTGACTGTTGTTGATGTGTGCAGAGGGTCCCTGGTTCGCACGAGGGACGGACTAAAGTTAAACTGTTACATATGCATAGTCACTTTAACCATATTCTACATGTACAGGGGGAGAACAAGTATTTGATACACTGCCCTTTTGCAGGTTTCCTACTTACAAAGCATGTAGAGGTCTGTAATTTATCATAGGTACACTTCAACTGTGAGAGGCGGAATCTAAAACAAAAATTCCAGAAAAATCACATTGTATGATTTTTAAGTAATTAATTTGCATTTTATTGCATGACATAAGTATTTGATACATCAGAAAAGCAGAACTTAAATATTTGGTACAGAAAACCTTTGTTTGCAATTACAGAGATCATACGTTTCCTGTAGTTCTTGACCAGGTTTGCACACACTGCAGCAGGGATTTTGCCCACTCCTCCATACAGACCTTCTCCAGATCTTCAGTTTCGGGCTGTCGCTGGCAATACGACTTTCAGCTCCCTCCAAAGATTTTCTATTGGGTTCAGGTCTGGAGACTGGCTAGGCCACTCCAGGACCTTGAGAGCTTCTTACGGAGCCACTCCTTAGTTGCCCTGGCTGTGTGTTTCGGGTCATTGTCATGCTGGAAGATCCAGCCACGACCCATCTTCAATGCTCTTACTGAGGGAAGGAGTTGTTGGCCAAGATCTCGCGATACATGGCCCCATCCATCCTCCCTCAATACGGTGCAGTCATCCTGTCCCCTTTGCAGAAAAGCATCCCCAAAGAATGATGTTTCCACCTCCATGCTTCACGGTTGGGATGGTGTTCTTGGGTTGTACTCATCCTTCTTCTCCTCCAAACACGGCGAGTGGAGTTTAGACCAAAAAGCTCTATTTTTGTCTTCATCAGACCACATGACCTTCTCCCATTCCTCCTCTGGATCATCCAGATGGTCATTGGCAAACTTCAGATGGGCCTGGACAATGCGCTGCTTGAGCAGGGGGACCTTGTGCGCTGCAGGATTTTAATCCATGATGGCGTAGTGTGTACTAATGGTTTTCTTTGAGACTGTGGTCGTCCAGCTCTTTCAGGTCATTGACCAGGTCCTGCCTTAGTTCTGGGCTGATCCCTCACCTTCCTCCTGATCATTGATGCCCCACGAGTGAGATCTTGCATGGAGCCCCAGACCGAGGGTGATTGACCATCATCTTAACTTCTTCCTTATTTCTAATATTGCCCAAACAGTTGTTTGCTTCTCACCAAGCTGCTTGGCCTATTGTCTGTAGCCATCCAGCCTTGTGCAGGTCCAATTTTATCCCTGATGTCCTTACACAGCTCTCTGTCTTGGCCATTTGGAGAGGTTGGAGTCTGTTTTGATTGAGTGTGTGGACAGGGTCTTTTATACAGTAACGAGTTCAACACAGGTGCAGTTTAACAGGTAATGAGTGAGAACAGGAGGGCTCTTAAAGAAAAACGAACAGGTCTGTGAGAGCCGGAATTCTTACTGGTTGGTAGGTGACTCAATACTTATGTCATGCAATAAAATGCAAATTAATTACTTTAAAAATTCAAACAATGTATTTTTCTGGATTGCTGTTTTTTAGATTCCGTCTCTCACAGTTGAAGTGTACCTATGATAAAAATTACAGACCTCTACATGCTTTGTAAGTAGGAAAACCTGCAAAATCGGCAGTGTATCAAATACTTGTTCTCCCCACTGTACATACTACCTCAATCAGCCTGACTAAATGGTGTCTGTATGTAGCCTCGCTATTTTTATAGCCTCGCTACTGTTTTTCACTGTCTTTTTACTGTTGTTTTTATTTCTTTACTTACCTATTGTTCACCTAATACCTTTTTTGCACTATTGGTTAGAGCCTGTAAGTAAGCATTTCACTGTAAGGTCTACTACACCTGTTGTATTCGGCGCACGTGACGAATAAACTTTGATTTGATTTGTCATGTTATATGCCCCCTTTATTTATCCTACAGTTCTGACTTGATGTACAGGGAGAACACTGTAAAAATGGCCCATGTTTTGAATTCTGTCGCTGTACATTTCCAAAGTGCTGAACAAATTGTTATATTGACTACGTCCGTCCTAGCTCGCTCATTAATGTCTTAATCGAAATTACAGATTGCCTCTTATCAGCTTGTCGTCCCCTTATGCTATAGTTTGTAAATCTCAATTGTCAGTAGAAACCACATTTGTTTAAGCAAGTCAGCCATATCAGCTATGTTTTTTAAGGCAGTAAATGAGGCTGCATGAACTGTTTCGTTGCCAGACAAGGCTCCGCTGATAGCCAGGTGTAGCAGTGGTAAGATGTTGGGACTGCTATTGGGACTCTGCTGTTGGGACAGCTTTATGTAGGCCCTAACAGTTGGTGGGCACCGTTTGTCACTGTTATAGTGCAATTCATGCATTGTTTAGTGTTGTGTAGTGTTGTGTCGTGTTGTGGCTTTGCTGGCATGCATCCCACATTGTTTTGTTTGTTTGCCCCACCAAGATTTACGTGCTAAAATCGGCACTGCCCCTGCTATAGAAGTAGCTCAGCCTCGGAAGGTCAAAGAAACGATAATGAAATGATATCCCGATATGCATCCGAGACACATCTTTCCTGACTATTTTACAGCTTGTTTCTAGCATAAAGCATAGTGGACAAAAGCACTGTTATAGATCACTTTATATAAACTGATCCGTTTCATTTTCTTCAAAATCTTAACCTAACAAGGGGTAGACCTGTGCTTTTTGTCATTTTCTTTCATAAAAGTAGGCCGATGGCATACCTTCTCATATCCAGTTGAAGTCGGGAAGTTTACATGCACTTAGGTTGGAATCATTAAAACTCGTTTTTCAACCACTCCACAAATTTCTTGTTAACAAACTATAGTTTTGGCAAGTGTGAGAGCAAATTTGCAAGATTATGTTATAATTCTTTTATTGCATCAAATGGTTGTTTTATGCAACAGAATAGAGTATTTTCTTAACTATTGTGTGTGTTCTACTGAGGATGGGCCTCTGGGAGATAACACTGAGATTTACAATGTCTTTTGGGTGATAAAACCTAACGAGCATTCCAGAGCATGAGTTAATGTTTCTGTTCTATACCGTAGCAGGGAGAGATGGTTCCAGTTTGGAGTCGGAGGGCCAGACACTGGTCTCAATACAATGAATACTGTTGACACAGCAGATACTGTCTGCTATGTATTATAGGTATCTTTCATACAAATCTTAACCTTGTGACCCATTCTATATATCTGTTGTTCGTCATGTAGGTTGAAAGGGGTGTATCTTGAGTATAAAAGACCTTTGTACTTTTGTCTCGGGGCTCTCAACAAATCATTTGATCGTGAATTGTCGACCAGCCATCACCAGCCATCATTATCGTAGAGCACTCAATCGATTCACTTTATATGTGTGCGTTGCATTGACCTGCTCCCTTATTAATAAGTGATTAAAGATTTAGTTTAAGTATAACTCTGACTTGTGTGATAAGTTTGTCTCTCCTCATTTAATAGTAAAGAAATTAACCACCAGACAAGTGAGTTAGGACATCTACTTTGTGCATGACACAAGTAATTTTTCCAACAATTGTTAACAGACAGATTATTTCAATTATAATTCACTGTATCACAATTCCAGTGGGTCAGAAGTTTACATACAGTGGGGAGAACAAGTATTTGATACACTGCCGATTTTGCAGATTTTCCTACTTACAAAGCATGTAGAGGTCTGTAATTTTTATCATAGGTACACTTCAACTGTGAGAGACGGAATCTAAAACAAAAATCCCGAAAATCACATTGTATGATTTTTAAGTAATTAATTAGCATTTTATTGCATGACATAAGTATTTGATACATCAGAAAAGCAGAACTTAATATTTGGTACAGAATCCTTTGTTTGCAATTACAGAGATCATACGTTTCCTGTAAGTTCTTGACCAGGTTTGCACACCACTGCAGCAGGGATTTGCCCACTCCTGCCATACAGACTCTCTCAATCCTCAGGTTTCGGGGCTGTCGCTGGGCAATACGGACTTTCAGCTCCCTCCAAAGATTTTCTATTGGGTTCAGGTCTGGAGACTGGCTAGGCCACTCCAGGACCTTGAGATACTTCTTACGGAGCCACTCCTTAGTTGCCCTGGCTATGTGTTTCGGGTCGTTTGTCATGCTGGAAGACCCAGCCACGACCCATCATTCAATGCTCTTACTGAGGGAGGAGGTTGTTGGCTAAGATCTCGCATACATGGCCCCATCCATCCTCCCTCAATACGGTGCAGTCTCGTCCTCCCCTTTGCAGAAAAGCATCCCCAAAGAATGATGTTTCCACCTCCATGCTTCACGGTTGGGATGGTGTTCTTGGGGTTGTACTCATCCTTCTTCTCCTCCAAACACGGCGAGTGGAGTTTAGACCAAAAAGCTCTATTTTTGAATCATCAGACCACATGACCTTCTCCCATTCCTCCTCTGGATCATCCAGATGGTCATTGGCAAACTTCAGACGGGCCTGGACATGCGCCTGCTTGAGCAGGGGACCTTGGCGTGCGCTGCAGGATTTTAATCCATGAGGCGTAGTGTGTTTAACTAATGGTTTTCTTGAGACTGTGGTCCTAGCTCTCTTCAGGTCATTGACCAGGTCCTGCCGTGTAGTTCTGGGCTGATCCCTCACCTTCCTCATGATCATTGATGCCCCACGAGGTGAGACTTGCATGGAGCCCCAGACGAGGGTGATTGACCATCATCTTGAACTTCTTCTATTTTCTTTCTATTTTCTAATAATTGCACCAACAGTTGTTGCCTTCTCACCAAGCTGCTTGCCTATTGTCCTGTAGCCCATCCCAGCCTTGTGCAGGTCTACAATTTTATCCCTGATGTCTTACACAGCTCTCTGGTCTTTGGCCATTGTGGAGAGGTTGGAGTCTGTTTGATTGAGTGTGTGGACAGGTTCTTTTATACAGGTAACGAGTTCAAACAGGTGCAGTTAATACAGTAATGAGTGGAGAACAGGAGGGCTTCTTAAAGAAAAACGAACAGGTCTGTGAGAGCCGGAATTCTTACTGGTTGGTAGGTGATCAAATTACTTATGTCATGCAATAAAATGCTAAATTAATTACTTAAAATCATACAATGTGATTTTCTGATTTTTGTTTTAGATTCCGTCTCTCACAGTTGAAAGATTGTACCTATGATAAAATTACAGACCTCTACTGCTTTGTAAGTAGGAAAACCTGCAAAAATCGGCAGTGTATCAAATCTTGTTCTCCGCCACTGTACACTAAGTTGACTGCTGCCTTTTAAACAGCTTGGAAAATTCCAGAAAATTATGTCATGGCTTTAGAAGCTTCTGATAGGCTGATTGACATTCATTCTGAGTCAATTGGATGTGTACCTGTGGATGAATTTCAAGACCGTACCTTCAGAATTCAGTGCCTCTTTGCTTGACATTATAGGACAGACAGAAAATGCCCCTTGGAAGATGCTGGAGGAAACAGGTACAAAAGTATCTATATCCACAGTAAAACGAGTCCTATATCGACATAACCTGAAAGGCCACTCAGCAAGGCAGAAGCCACTGCTCCAAAACCGCCATAAAAAAAAGCCAGACTACGGTTTGATCTGCACATGGGGACAAAGATCGGGACTCCGGCCGCAAAACCTGAATCCAAATGGGGAGGGTAGGGGGGTGACTAGTGTGTCGTGTCGGCTCCGGTGCGGGTCTTTGCCCCGCCCAGACTACGGGTCCGGCCATGGAGCCGGGTAGAACCCGTGCCCGGATGGGCATCGGTGCAGAGGAGGACCCCAGCCATGGAGCTGAGTTGGCCGCCATGCTGGACCGGGCATCGGTGCAGAGGAAGGCTCCGGCCTTGGAGCTGGACTGGCGCCATGCCCGGACTGGCCCCGACGCAGAGGAAGGCTCCGGCCTTGGAGCGGGACTGGACGCTGGACTGGGCACCGGCGCAGAGGAAGGCTCCGGCCTTGGAGCGGGACTGGGACGCCGTGCCTGGACTGCGAGGGCACTCGGCGCAGAGGAAAGCTCCTGCCATGGAGCGGGACTGGATGCCGTGCCTGGACGCCGTGCCTGGACTGGGCACCGGCGCAGAGGAAGGCTCCTGCCATGGAGCGGGACTGGACGCTGTGCCTGGACTGGGCACCGGCGCAGAGGAAGGCTCCGGCCTTGGAGCGGGACTGGACGCCGTGCCTGGACTGGGCACCGGCGCAGAGGAAGGCTCCGGCCTTGGAGTGGGACTGGACGCCGTGCCTGGACTGGGCACCGGCGCAGAGGAAAGCTCCTGCCATGGAGCGGGACTGGACGCCGTGCCTGGAAGCTCCGGACTGTTGACCGTTGCTGGAGGTTCCGGACCATTGACCGTCGCTGGAGGTTCTGGACTGTGGACCGTCGCCGGGAGGTTCCGGACTGTGAACCGTCGCCGGAAGCTCTGGACTGTGAACCGTCGCCGGAAGCTCTGGACTGTGAATGCGCACTGGAGGCCTAGTGCGTGGAGCCGGTACAGGTGGCACCGGACTGTTTACACGCACTTCAGGGCAAGTGCGAGGAGCAGGCACAGGACGTACCGAACTGGGGAGGCGCACTAGAGGCCTGATGCGTGGATCCGGCACAGGTGGCACCGGACTGGTGACACGCACTTCAGGGCGAGTGCGGGAAGCTGACACAGGACGTACCGGACTGGGAAGGCGCACTGGAGGCCAGATGCGTGAAACCGGTGCAGATTTCACCGGACTGGTGTCACGCTCTTCAGCACGCCTGTACGGCAGCATTCTCATCGCTAACACCTCTCTCCAGAATCTTTCATCAAATTCCTCCTCCGACTCCCAAACAGGCTCTGGCATCTTGGGGTTTCTTTGGCCGTGGTCCCCGGTGTCGTCGCTGTCCTTCCATGCTCCTTGGCGACTCCCGCCAAGGAAGGGTCTCGTGTCCTCTCATGTCCTCCCAAGTCCAAAACTTCCTTACCTCATTTTCACGCTGCTTGGTCCTTTGTTGGTGGGATATTCAGTCTTGATTTTGGAAATGAGCGGACCAAGGAGCAGCGTGAATTGAGTTCCACATCTTTAATTACAAAGTGAAACTAGAAACAAAATAACAAAACTTACAAAGACCGTGACGACATAGTGCTCAAACACACTAACACAAACAATATCCCACAAATGCAGGTGGGGTAAAAGCCTACCTAAATATGATCCCCAATGAGAGGCAATGATTACCAGCTGCCTCTAATCGGGATCCACACAAACCACCAACCTAGAAATCTATAAACTAGATAACCCCCCCAGTCACGCTCTGACCTAAACACCATAGAGAACCGAGGACTCTCTATGGTCAGGGCGTGACAAACAGTCTTGGTTTTAACTTAACAGCCCTTCACTGGCAAGGAGGTTGGCTATTTAAAGAGTGCATGGTGGGTGGAGGAATTGACTGTTAAATCTATGGATATATTAGCCTAATTTCTTCCGTCAAACAGTTAGGCCTAACTCTTCTTCAATAGGAATAAATAGGCTCCAACACAAAGCCCTCTTGATGTTAGTAAAGTCTAATTAAAATGAAGACTTTTGAAATGAATTATACCTATTTGAATTTGCCTACTTTCAGCAACATGAGCTGTCCATTTCTGATTGTGCTACTGCTGCTCCTTCAAGTTTCAGCACCACAATGTAAATTACTTCAATCTAGCTATTTGTGAGGTCAATAACTCTGATAAATAGGCCTACATCATGTGCAAGAAACATATTGTTTTTAATCAAATCAATTATAGTGGTATTACACTATCAAAGTTGACCTCCGGTCCTCCTTCTCATCTACACGCTCTCCTTCTCAAAATGAACAGTACATAGGCTATAGGCTAGTCCACCCGCAAAACAGGGCATTTGGACTAGGCCTAATCAACAACAAAACATTTGGAAGAAGCCTTTGACTCTCCTCCTGAACTGCCACTGTAGGCCTACACAGCACAGCCATTGGTTAGGCAGCACACAAAAACGTTTTATGATCAGCATGAGCAAAGCAGGCTGGGGCTCAAGGTTAGAATATCCATTGCAGTGGGTCATTCAGCTTAGTTTTATTTACATCATCCCAGCCAGTGGCGGTCAGTGCCTTTTAAGATGAGGGAGGACGTTACATTTTTCTAGGAGCATGGCCTTACTTCTATTACAGAATATTGGATGACTGTCATTCATATTCCATTCACCCAGCTCAATGTAACATCGATAGGTTTAGGCTACTACATGATACTCTAATTTTCCCTATACTCATCATGAGGTTGCTACAAGCTAGCCTATGAATGATAGTTTACAACGTAGGTGTACAGGTTGAGTTAATTTTTAGTAATCAAGGTGACAGTGACACATTCAATACTGCCTTGCACACTCTTACCTACATCTAGCTGATCTAGGGTGTAATCATTAGTCCAACAGTTAATTGCAAACAAGAGTTTCTATTGGACAATTTCCAGGTATGTTTATCCGCGTTTCGTTCCGTTTTAACTTTGCTCTGTGCTTCTCATGCACTTTATAGCCTATAGGCTATGGATAATTTGACTGAGACCACACTAAATAGCTTATAGGCACACTTGATATTGCGCGCCCAGTGGAGAATCAGAGATGAGGGGTGGCATCGGGCACACATCGATATATAGCCTTAAGAGCAAATAATTCTAAAACAATGAGAAATTTGGACATTTTATCAATTACAAATGATATGACCCTCTCCTGGACTAGATTTAAAAAATAGTAAACCCTCCCTTGACTGAAATTGAAAAACCATGACCGTCCCCCATTTTCCTCCAGGTACCCATTCTGTACTGTACATTTTGATCCATCCCTAAGGTTGCCCTGATCTCACAACCATGACAGTGACTGCTGTGCTACAGTATCTACCGGGGTTATATTATCCAGAGACTACCCTGGACTGCATGAAGGACCTTACTAAAAACAGTTTGTTATTGTAGTAATGTGTACAAGCAAGCCTACAAAGGTACCTGTTTTAAACCTGTTTTAGACTATAATTACCAGCCAGCATCTAACTTTTAAGTAATGACATCCAGTTAGTTGGGACGAAGATCCTTTTGAGGAAACTTGTCAAATGATGTGAGTTGCCTGTGTTGACTTTGATGCCTGTGAGCCAATTCTGTGTGTGAGTGAGACTGCCATGACTCTATTTTAGGCCATAAGCAATTGACAGGACAAAAATGTTGCAAAGTTTGTTTTAATCGCTGAAAAAAGGACCAAAAAAGACATTGTAACAAACACTGACAGTCAATGGTTGGTCTGTCTAACTACCTCATCATTTCCACCATGCACCCATGTTTTTAGGTGTATGATCTGTGATATGTGCTCCTCTATTGTGCATGGGAAAGAGAAAGAACCTGAAATGGATAGGCAATCCAGCACAGCTCTTCATCATTAGGGGAGACCGGGGTTGGCTTTTACTCTTGTGTGTATTTCTCAGCACCTGTAGATCTTATAAACTCTTTTCAATATTAGGAGAAAGACCAAGGTCTTGGCTTGAAATGGAGACTGTTTTCTATCCTCATTAATTATTCCAACATGGAGTTATAATCCATCAAACACACTCGTGGGATTGGATGTCACACCCCACTGGGCACAGACATCAATTCAGCATCTATTCAACATCATTTCATTGAATGGATTTTTAYCTTTATTTAACTAGGCAAGTCAGTTAAGAACAAATTCTTATTTACAATGACGGCCTACCGGGGAACAGTAGGTTAACTGCCTTGTTCAGGATCAGAACGACAGCTTTTTACCTTGTCGGCTCAGGGATTTGATCCAGCAACCTTTCGGTTACAGGCCCTAAGCTTTAACCACTAGGCTACCTGTCGCACTAAATGATGTGGAAACAATGTTGATTCAACCAGTGTGTGACCGGTGGGACAGTGCCTGTTTGCTGGTAGCTTATGCCTTGTGTAACAGGAAATTAAGCAATATAGAAATAGCCTTTCTTTGATCAAACGATATTCTTAACAAAATTCAGCATTTTATGCCGTGAGAATAAAATATGGCATTTTGAGTAAATTTGTGTGTATGCGTGTTTGCACACATGTGCGTGTTGCAGAAAAAATATGTTTGTGAGGGAGAGGAAACTAAATGAGCTCTTTATAGCACAAGCACAAAAGAGCTTGGGATTTATTATAATGGAGTTGATAGTGACAACCAACCCCACATTCCAAGTGACAACCATCCCTAACCTGCTCCCCAAAGCTAACTAAGATGCTGGCTACCACATGGCTTGACCTTGGAACTCAGAAATATGTTTGAAATATAGTTCTCCCTTTTCAACAAACATAATTGTTCATGGATACTMCCACAATTAAAAAATTTACAAAGAAAATACCAATATATATATATTTTACTTCCACCTACAAAAAACATAAATTCCCCTCACCTCAATGTTTTGTCATGCTGACATGAATTGACCAGCTGGATGAATTCCTTCAAATAATTCACACATTTTTACCTTACAAATTACACATTGCCATTTAGATTGGGAGTAATTAGCACTGAGACAACCAACCCCGTTCTCCCTTACCAACACACACAAAAACACACAACAAACATACATTAAATTATATATAGCAGATCCTGAACAACCTTTCAAATTAACACACACATACACAAAAACACAATCAAATTAAAATTATGGAAGGCCTACAGTATGAAGGCCTGCTGATAAGAGATGCAGACTTTGTCATCACTTCATGTGTCCTTCAGTTCGACTGATTGCTGAGAAGCTTCAAATCACATTTCCCTGCTGTTCCCTAGCAGTACCCCTCCCTCCTCTAGGCATTACTCTTCCCCCTCTGCTGTATGAACACATTCCTCATGCTAAGTCTCTTCTACACATTCCTGCCCAGACCTCCCACAACCTTTTCCCTCTCAGCTGTTCCAGTTGTATCTACCCTCCTTCCTCTGGGCTTCCCTTCCACTTTTTCTGCTGTTCCGGGTGTGGTTTCCTTCCCATGTCAGTCTCTCACTGGCTGTTGCAGACGGTGCCTCCCAATTTGCCCCCGGCAGCAGCCTTCTTGCGCCTCTTGTTGAGCAGAGGGTTGCTGGAAGTGTCCAGGTCTTTGATCTTCACCTGGTCGTAATCCACACGCATGGTGGCCAGAGCACTGGTCATCTCATCCTATAGTACACAGAGCGTAAGGAGTTATGAGAGAGGGAAATAGAGAAGAAAGAGAAATAACAAGATTCAGAGTCAGGGAGGTTGCATTTCATGATAGATAAATAGGAGATGGTAGATAGGCAGAAGATAAAGCTCTGCTCTGAATATGCAGCATAATAAAGAGGAGGGAATAAGCCCTCTGTTAATAAACATGGCCTCAAACCAGACTGTGAGGTCTGCCTCCACTTGTGGAAGGTCAACCACTCCAGGGTCATCTCCAAAGTTTGGGAGCAATTCCATTTCACATGAATTCCACAAAAGGAATGAAATTCCACTCATATTTTGAAATATCTACATGGGAAAACCATGTGTAATGTTCATAATATCAACCGTATTTGAAATGTTGTCTGGATGTAAACTCAATGGCGCAGGAAGGGGATGGCTGCCGTTTTATGGGCTCCTAACCAACTGTGCTATTTTRTGTTTTTTCGCATTGTTTGTAACTTATTTTGTACTTAATGTTGCCTCTACCGTCTCTTATGACCAAAGAGAGCTTCTGGAAATCAGAACAGTGATTACTCACCTCSAACTGGACTAAGATTTTTTCTTTAATGAGTCTGACGCAAAGGATATACTGCTTCTCTGAGACTAGGTCCAATCCCCGCCATTCGTGTGAAGAAAAGACGGAAATACAGGGGGTGGCGATTGTGGTGCCTTGAGAGAATTAGTCTGCGAGTGGGTAACCCACCTCTACCATCCGTTCTACAGGCAATCACTGGAGAGTAAACTGGATGATCTCCATTTTGAGACTATCGTACCAACAGGACATTAAAAACTGTAATATCTTATGTTTCACAGAGTCTTGGCTGAACGACGACATAGATAATATACAGCTGGCTGGGTTTTCCGTGCATCGGCAGGAAAGAACAGCTACGTCTGGTAAGATGAGGGGTGGGGGGTGCGTGTCTATTTGTAAATAACGTCTAATTTTAAGGAAGTCTCGAGATATTGCTCGCCTGAGGTAGAGTACCTCATGATAAGCTGTAGACAACACTATCTACCGAGAGAGTTTTCATCTATACTTTTCGTGACAGTCTATTTACCACCACAAACCGATACTGGCACTAACACCGCACTCAATGAGCTGTATAAGGCCATAAGCAAACAAGAAAATTTGTCGATGCAACAACCTCTACCTCAACAAGACAAAGGACCTGATTGTGGACTATAGAAAAGGAGGGCCGAACACGCCCCCATTCACATTGACGGGGCTTTAGTGTCGTGGCACTACAGCCATGACACTACAGACTCCAGTCAACCAACTCTCTGCTACCGCACGGCAAGCASTACCGGAGCACCAAGTCTAGGTCCAAAAGGTTCCTTAACAGCTTCTACCCCCAAGCCATAAGACTCCGGCCACCAGGACTATTTACATTGACCCYCTCCCCCTTTGTTTTTACACTGCTGCTACTCGCTGTTCATTATCTATGCATAGTCACTTTACCCCTACCTACATGCACAAATTACCTTGACTAACCTGTACCCCCGCACATTGACTCGGGACCGGAAGCCCTGTATATAGCCTCGTTATTGTTATTTTATATATATTTTTTTACTTTAGTTTAGTAAATATTTTCTTAACTCTATTTCTTGAACTGCATAGTTGGTTAAGGGCTTGTAAGCATTTCACGGTAAGGCCTACACCTGTTGTTATTTCGGCACATGTGACAAATACAATTCGATTTGATTTGATTCTGCTGATCCTGGGAAGAGATGTAAGTCCCTGGATGGCCAGAAGGTGTCAGTGCTGGTCTGATTCTGACCTTCACGTCATCCCACATCTCTCTGTCCTCAGTCAGGACCCGTGTGGTGTGGAGCGGTGTGGAGGGAACAACCATGGACTGCTGCAATGACAGAACACAGACACATCATCAGGCATGAGGTTACAGACTGACATACATGAACTGATGCACGCTTTCACACACAAGCGTGCACGCACTCACATTGATCCAGGGGTGGTTCGTAAACTGTGTGATGGTCATTCTCTCGTTGGGGTCTGTCTTCAGCAGCTGATTGATCAACTGTTTGGCTGAAAAAGGAAAAGCAATAAGAGGAAAGAGGTCAACATTCAATGAAAGGCACACATTTGCGCATGCTTACCTATGCGTCAACAATCAAGTCAACAATCAACTCCTTTGTTTTGCTGACATTGCGGGAGAGGTTGTTGTCCTGGCACCACAATGCCAGTTCATTTACCTTCTCCCTATAGGCTGACTAGTCGTTGTTGGTTATCAGGCGAACAACTGTGGTTTCGTCAGCAAACTTGTTGATGGAGTTGGTGTCATGCAAAGCCACGCAGTCGTGGCTGAACAGGGAGTACAGCARAGAGCTGAGGACACACCCCTGGGGGGGGGCCCTGAGTTAACAGTCAGTGTGGAGGAGGTGTTGTTGTCAGTCCTCACAGCCTGTGGTCTGCCCGTCAGGAAGTGCAGGATCCAGTTGCAGAGGGCGGTGTCCAGACCCAGGGCTCKGAGTTTGGAGGGAACAATAGTGTTGAATGCTTAACTGTAGTCAATGAACAGCGTTCTTATATAGGTGTCTGTCTTGTCCAGATGTGTTACGGACGTGTCAATAGCGCTGGAAATGGCATCTTCTGTTGATCTGTTGGAGCGGTAGGCAAATTGGACTGAGTCCAGTGTTCCTGGCATGCTCCCCTTGATGTGGGCCATGACCAGGTTCTCAAAGCCCTTCATGATGACCGGGGTGAGTGCGATGGGGTGATAGTCCTTTGGTCATGTCACCTTGTTTTTCTTGGGCCCTGTGATGATGGTGTTCTCCTTGAAGCAGGTGGGGACTACAGCTTGGGACAGGGACAGGTTGAAAATGTCAGAGAAGATGCCTGCCAGCTGGTCAGCACACACTCTGAGGACGTGGCCAGGGATCMCATATGGGCTGGCGGCTTTGTGAGTATTCACTCTTTTGAGAGTTCTCACGTCAGCCTCGTAGAGCGAAAGCACCTGGTCTTCCGGAGCASCAAGATTCTTCCTGGACAGCTCGGTATTGTCTGACTCGAAGCGAGCATAGAATGTGTTAAGCTCGTCTGGGAGGGTGGGCACCACACAGCTGGATTTGCCTTTGTAGTTCGTGATTGTCTGTAGCCCTTGTCACATGCGACGCGAGTCTGAGTTGTCGAACATCAATTTAAGTTTGAGTCTGTATTGTCTTTTGCATCCCTAATGGATTTGCGGAGCTCGTACCTGCTTGCCTTGTAAGCGTCGCGCGCCACCGAGTCATTGAGGTTCATCCAGGGTTTTTGGTTGGGGTATGTCCGTATTGCTATTATGGGTACAACATCATCAACACATTTTCTAATGAAGTCTGTGACTGACAATGTATATTCCTCAGTGTGGACGGATGAGTCCTGGGTGGATGAATATTTGAACATACAGTACCAGTATTCTCAAAACAGTCCTGTAGCATTGAGTCTGCCTCCTCGAGTGGTTGTCACTAGTTACCACAGCCACAAAGTCAGGAGACCCGCCTACTCGACCAATCAGATGAGGGAGTGTGATGACGTTTATACACACCATATACACACTCAAACACTACATTTACACTCCCACACAAAACCCACACACATTCACTTACACTACATATACGCACGAACGCACGCACGCACGCACGCACACTTTTACGAGAATAATTTCCTGCTGCTACTCTGTTCTTTATTTTACTCTTATTATTGTCTATCCTGATGCCTAGTCACTTTACCCTGCCTTCATGTACATATCTACCTCATTATTATCTATCCTGATGCCTAGTCACTTTACCCTGCCTTCATGTACTATCTACCTCATTAGTTATCTATCCTGATGCCTAGTCACTTTACCCTGCCTTCATGTACATATCTACCTCAAATTCCTCGTACCTCTGTACATTGATATGGTACTGGTACTCCCTGTATATAGCTCCATCATTGATCTGTACTGGTACCTGCTTATATACTCCACATTATCGCTACTGAGTCTGTATTATAGCTCCACATTGATCTGGTACTGGTACTCCCTGTATAAGCTCCACATTGATCTAGTACTGGTACTCTCTGTATATAGCTCCACATTGATCTAGTACTGGTACAACCTGTATATAGCTCCACATTGATCTGGTACTGGTACTCCCTGTATATAGCTCCACATTGATCTGGTACGTACTGTACATGTATATAGCTCCACATGATTTAGTACTGGTACTCCCTGTATATAGCTCCACATTGTCTTACTGGTACTCCCTGTATATAGCTCCATCATTGATCTGATACTGGTACAACTGTATATAGCTCCACATTGATCTGGTACTCCTGTATATAGCTCCACATTGATCTGGTACTGTACACTGTATATAACTCCACATTGATCTGGTACTCCCTGTATATGCTCCACATTGATCTGTACTGGTACAACCTTGTATATAGCTCCACATTGATCTGTACGGTACTCCCTGTATATAGCTCCACATTGATCTAGTACTGTACAACCTGTATATAGCTCCACATTGATCTGTACTGGTACTCCTGTATATAGCTCCACATGATCTGGTACTGGTGCTCCCTGTAATATAGCTCCACATTGATCTGTACTGTACTCCTGTATATAGCTCCACATTGATCTAGTACTGTACTCCGAAACTCCACATTGATCTGTACTGTCCCTGTATATAGCTCCACATTGATCTGTACTGGTACTCCCTGTATATAGCTCCACATTGATCTTACTGGTACTCCCTGTATATAGCTCCACATTGATCTGGTACTGGTGCTCCCTGTATAAGCTCCACATTGATCTAGTACTGGTACTCCCTGTATAATAGCTCCACATTGATCTCGTACTGGTGCTCCCTGTATATAGCTCCACATTGACTCTACTGGTACTCCCTGTATATAGCTCCACATTGATCTGTACTGGTCTCCCTGTATATAGCTCCACATTGATCTAGTACTGTACTCCCGTATATAGCTCCACATTGATCTTAGTACTGGTACTCCTGTATATAGCTCCACATTGATCTATACTTGTACTCCTTGTATATAGCTCCACATTGATCTGGTACTGGTACTCCTGTATATAGCTCCACATTGATCTAGTACTGGTACAACCTGTATATAGCTCCACATTGATCTGGTACTGGTACTCCCTGTATATAGCTCCACATTGATCTCGTACTGGTACTCCCTGTATATAGCTCCACATTGATCTGGTACTGACTCCCTGTATATAACTCCACATTGATCTGGTACCGTACTCCCTGTATATAGCTCCACATGATCTGGTACGTGCTCCTTTATATAGCTCCATCATTGATCTGGTACTGGTACTCCTGTATATAGCTCCACATTGACTAACTGGTACTCGCTGTATATAGCTCCACATTGATCTGGTACTTGTACTCCCTGTATATAGCTCACATTGATCTAGTACTGGTACTCCCTGTATATAGCTCCACATTGATCTAGTACTGGTACAACCTGTATATAGCTCCACATTGATCTGGTACTGGTACTCCCCTGTATATAGCTCCACATTGATTCGTACTGGGACATACCTGTATATAGATCCACATGATCTATACTGGACTCCCTGTATATAGCTCCACATTGATCTGGTACTGGTACTCCCTTGTATATAGCTCCATCATTGATCTGTACTGTACTCCTGTATATAGCTCCGTCATTGATCTTGTACTCCCTGTATATAGCTCCATCATTGATCTGGTACTGGTACAACCTGTATATAGCTCCACATTTATCTGGTACTCCCTGTATATAGCTCCACATTGATCTGTACTGGTACAACCTTATATAACTCCACATTGATCTGGTACTCCCTGTTATATTGCTCACATTGATCTGTACTGGTACAACCGTTTATATAGCTCCACATTGATCTGGTACTGGTACTCCCTGTATATAGCTCCACATTGATCTGAGTACTGTACAACCTGTATATAGCTCCACATTGATCTGGTACTGGTACTCCCTGTATATAGCTCCACATTGATATTGGTACTGGTACCACCTGTATTATAGCTCCACATGATTCTCATTACTGGTACAACCTGTATATAGCTCCACATTGATCTGTACTGGTACTCCCTGTATATAGCTCCACATTTATCTGTACTGGTACTCCCTGTATATAGCTCCACATTGATCTGGTACTGGTTGCTCCCTGTATATAGCTCCACATTGATCTTACTGTACTCCTGTTATATAGCCCACATTGATCTAGTACTGGTACAACCGTATATAGCTCCACATTGATCTGTACTGGTACTCCTGTATATAGCTCCACATTGATCTGTACTGGTACCTCCCTGGTATTAGCTCCAACATTTGACTCCTCTCCAGGCACCTAGGCTACTCCCTGTATATAGCTCCACATTGATCTGGTACTGGTACTCCCTGTATATAGCTCCACATTGATCTGGTACTGGTACAACCTGTATATAGCTCCACATTGATCTGGTACTGGTACAACCTGTATATAGCTCCACATTGATCTGGTACTGGTACTCCCTATACTTAGATTTACGTGTATTTTTGGTATATGTTGTGAAACTGTTAGATATTACTTGTTAGATATTACTGCACTGTCAGAACTAGAAGCACAAGCATTTCGCTACACCCGCAATATCATCTGCTAAACACGTGTATGTGATAAATCAAATTTGATTTGATTTGAGATCCCATGACACTTACTGCAAGAGTTTATAAGTGGGGTTAGAGTGGTTAGTTTCCCCTTACACTGTTAAGAGCTTTGGGTGTCTAGAAAAGAGCCATTTAAGTCCAATCAGTTATTAGTATTATTAGCTTGAAGACCATGCCTTTGTACAGAGATGGAAACTGGTACAAAATACCAAAAAGTTAGACTGCAAGGCTATAATAAACAAACATTGCCCACATTATCTGCTTTCCTGGTTTTAAGGTACATGTGAAAAAGTATATCAAGGTCTAGGCCTACTGTTGGCAAAGTCTAAGGCTCCGTTTACACAGGCAGTCCAATTCCAATTATGGCCAAAAGAGCTGATCTGATGGTCAAAGCTGATCTGATGTAAACACAGCCAAAGCTCGGACCGAGAAACTAAAAAACAGCTTCTATCTCAAGGCCATCAGACTGTTAAATAACCATCACTAGCCAGCCTCCACCCAGTACCCTGCCCTGAACTTAGTCACTGTCACTAGCCAGCTACCACCCAGTTACTCAACCCTGCACCTTAGAGGCTGCTTCCCTATGTACATAGACATGGAATCCCTGGTCACTTTAATAATGTAACACTGGTCACTTTAATAATGTCTACACACTGTTTTACTAATTTCATATGTATATAGTGTATTCTAGTCAATGCCATCCTACTCAACCATTTCTGTATATATACTATTATATTCTACGTATTCTACAGATAKAMTAWWTAKTMTATCAACATACTGTCCATAATGTCTATACATATCATGACATATACAGTTGAAGTTGGAAGTTTACATACACCTTAGCCAAATACATTTAAACTAAGTTTTTCACAATTCCTGACATTTAAACCGAGTAAAAATTCCCTGTCTTAGGTCAGTTAGGATCACCACTTTATTTTAAGGATGTGAAATGTCAGAATAATAGTAGAGAGAATGATTTATTTCAGCTTTTATTTCTTTCATCACATTCCCAGTGGGTCAGAAGTTTACATACACTCAATTAGTATTTGGTAGCATTGCCTTTAAATTGTTTAACTTGGGTCAAACATTTTGAGTAGCCTTCCACAAGCTTCCCACAATAAGTTCGGTGAATTTTGGCCCATTCCTCCAGACAGCGCTGGTGTACTGAGTCAGGTTTGTAGGCCTCCTTACTCGCACACGCTTTTTCAGTTCTGCCCACAAATGTTCTACAGGATTGAGGTCAGGGCTTTGTGATGGCCACTCCAATACCTTTACTTTTTTGTTCTTAAGCCATTTTGCCTAAATTTTGGAAGTATGCTTGGGGTCATTGTCCATTTGGAAGATCCATTTGCGACCAAGCTTTAACTTCCTGACTGATGTCTTGAGATGTTGCTTCAATATATCCACATAATTTTCCAACCTCATGATGCCATCTATTTTGTGAAGTGCACCAGTCCCTCCTGCAGCAAAGCACCCCAACAACATGATGCTGCCACCCCCGTGCTTCACGGTTGGAATGGTGTTCTTCGGTTTGCAAGACTCCCCCTTTTTCCTCCAAACATAACGATGGTCATTATGGCCAAACAGTTCTATTTTTGTTTCATCAGACCAGAGGACATTTCTCCAAAAAGTACCATCTTTGTCCCCATGTGCAGTTGCAAACTGTAGTCTGGCTTTTTTATGGCTGTTTGGAGCAGTGGCTTCTTCCTTGCTGAGCGGCCTTTCAGGTTATGTCGATATAGGACTCATTTTACTGTGGATATAGATACTTTTGTACCTGTTTCCTCTAGCATCTTCACAAGGTCCTTTTCTGTTGTTCTGGGATTGATTTGCACTTCTTGCACCAAAGTACGTTCATCTCTAGGAGACAGAACGCGTCTCCTTCCTGAGCGGTATGACATGAGTAGGATGCCCTACCATCAGACTTCAGAGATTAAGTCAGATTATCCCTGGAATTTAAGAGCTGCTATTCTGTGTTTTTGTGCCTTGTGTATGTTTGTGTGTGCTTTTGGATGAGTGTTGTGCTGTGAAACTGACTATTTAGAAGTTTGCTTATGTTTTCTAKAGTAAAAGGTCCCTGGGACTGACATCATTGGAGGAATGCAACGCTATACTAACTAAACAAAAGCCAAGGTAACCCGACCCAGTCTCACCTTCCTCTGACACTTCAGCCCACTCAGGTTTTGGGAACTCGTACTGGCCCAGCCTGATTCTCCGCTTCATCCCTGGAGAGATGGCTTGGCCTGTGTTAGAATAGAACGGAGGGAACCCACACAGCCTGCAGAGGAGACAATTGCGTAGAGGTTGATAGTTATTAAGTTGCACTGACTTTCATATGATTATATACTATATATGTACTGTATTTGCACACACGAAAACTAACACACACACAAGTTATGATGTTCTATCATCATGGGGACCTAACCCTACCCTACCCTTACCTTAACACAAACCCTAAACCTAAATCCTAACCCCTTACCCTAATTGTAACCCTAACCCTAAATCTAACCCCTAAGCTTAAAATAGCCTTTGTCCTCATGGGGACGTGGAAAATGTCCCCACGAGGGAGAATTTTCCTTGTTTTACTATTCTTGTGGACAAGGATGAAGAACCAACCAAACACACACGCACACAGTACTCACAGGATGTACATGATGACACCCAGAGACCACATGTCACACGACTTGTCATATTTCTCCGGGCCCAAAACCTCAGGGGCTTATCAACATGGAAACACACACAAATAGAGACAGACGGAAAATACAATTACATGATGGAAACCACTTAAGTCCAAAGTATGCATAATATAGTGTAATAAATCTGATTGTCACACATATTTCTATTCCTACAGTAGTATAGTAACTTACCCACGTAGTAAGGGGTGTAGCAGGGGGTCTGCAGGAGGTTGTGCGTGGTCTCCTTAGCGAAGCCAAAGTCTGTCAGTTTGAGAGTACCATTGCGCTCCTGATGGGTGTACAGCAGGTTCTCAGGCTAAGGGAGAGGAAGTGAAATGTATCCATCATTAAACATGTCACTGTTTACACATAGTATTAATAAATGCATGCCAACTCTGTTTGTCACTATCTGCTGCTCTTATCTTGATCTGTGTGTGAGTGACATTGCTCACCTTGATGTCTCTGTGTGCGATGTTCATGTTGTGGAGGAACTCGATGGCCGTGCCAATATCCCGCATGATCTCTGAGCCCTCTAGAAGAGGAGAGCAGAGAGACACAGTCTCAGGACAACACAGTTTAGGACAACACAGTGTGCCATGCACATGTCCGTATTTTGGAACTGCCACACCGTACGCGGATGCAGACAGTTCTGTACGTGGGCACAGGCGCCAAGTATATTGGCCGGGTACACGCAGATTGGGCTGAGGTGATCTTGGGGAACAATGACAGAGTTCGCTAAGAGTGTTGAGACACCAATGTTTATTGTTCAATTAACTTTTTGTTTAGTAGTCAGGAACAATTCTAGTTTTGTGAACAGAAAATTGTATTGAGATCAAGTGTGTAATCGATGACAAATTTAGGAGAATGTCGGCCGAAATTAATCTTACTTCTGTCACGCCCTGACCTTAGAGAGCTTTTTATATAAAATAAAGTGGTGATCCTAACTGACCTAAGACAGGGAATTTTTACTCAGATTAAATGTCAGGAATTGTGAAAAACTTAGTTTAAATTTATTTGGCTAAGGTGTATGTAAACTTCCGACTTCAACTGTGTGTGTATTAATATACACTGCTCAAAAAAATAAAGGGAACACTTAAACAACACAATGTAACTCCAAGTCAATCACACTTCTGTGATAATCAAACTGTCCACTTAGGAAGCAACACTGATTGACAATAAATTTCACATGCTGTTGTGCAAATGGAATAGACAAAAGGTGGAAATTATAGGCAATTAGCAAGACACCCCCATAAAGGAGTGGTTCTGCAGGTGGTGACCACAGACCACTTCTCAGTTCCTATGCTTCCTGGCTGATGTTTTGGTCACTTTTGAATGCTGGCGGTGCTTTCACTCTAGTGGTAGCATGAGACGGAGTCTACAACCACACAAGTGGCTCAGGTAGTGCAGCTCATCCAGGATGGCACATCAATGCGAGCTGTGGCAAGAAGGTTTGCTGTGTCTGTCAGCGTAGTGTCCAGAGCATGGAGGCGCTACCAGGAGACAGGCCAGTACATCAGGAGACGTGGAGGAGGCCGTAGGAGGGCAACAACCCAGCAGCAGGACCGCTACCTCCGCCTTTGTGCAAGGATGAGCACTGCCCGAGCCCTGCAAAATGACCTCCAGCAGGCACAAATGTGCATGTGTCAGCATATGGTCTCACAAGGGGTCTGAGGATCTCATCTCGGTACCTAATGGCAGTCAGGCTACCTCTGGCGAGCACATGGAGGGCTGTGGCGGCCCACAAAGAAAATGCCACCCCACACCATGACTGACCCACCGCCAAACCGGTCATGCTGGAGGATGTTGCAGGCAGCAGAACATTCTCCACGGCTTCTCCAGACTCTGTCACGTCTGTCACATGTGCTCATGTGCTCAGTGTGAACCTGCTTTCATCTGTGAAGAGCACAGGGCGCCAGTGGCGAATTTGCCAATCTTGGTGTTCTCTGGCAAATGCCAAACGTCCTGCACGGTTTGGGCTGTAAGCACAACCCCCACCTGTGGACGTGGGGCCTCATACCACCCTCATGGAGTCTGTTTCTGACCGTTTGAGCAGACACATGCACATTTGTGGCCTGCTGGAGGTCATTTTTCAGGGCATAACTATTCACCCCACAAAGTCAATACTTTGTAGAGCCACCTTTTGCAGCAATTACAGCTGCAAGTGTCTTGGGTTATGTCTCTATAAGCTTGGCACATATAGCCACTGGGATTTTTGCCCATTCTTCAAGGCAAAACTTCTCCAGCTCCTTCAAGTTGGATGGGTTCCGCTGGTGTACAGCAATCTTTAAGTCATACCACAGATACTCAATTGGTTGAGGTCTGGGCTTTGACAAGGCTATTCCAAGACATTTAAATGTTTCCCCTTAAACCACTCAACTGTTGCTTTAGCACTATGCTTAGGGCCATTGTCCTGCTGGAAGGTGAACCTCCATCCCAGTCTCAAATCTGTGGAAGACTGAAACAGTTTTCCCTCCACAATTTCCCTGTATTTTGCGCCATCCATCATTCCTTCCATTCTGACCAATTTCTCAGTCCCTGTCGATGAAAAACATCCCCACAGCATGATGTTGCCCCACCATGCTTCACTGTGGGGATGTTGTTCTCGGGGTGATCAGARGTGTTGGGTTTGCGCCATACATAACATTTCCTTGATGGCCAAAAGGCTCAATTTTAGTCTTATCTGACCAGAGTACTTTCTTCCATATGTTTGGGGAGTCTCCCACGACGTGTTTGCTTATTTTTTTCTTTAAGCAATGGCTTTCTTCTGGCCACTCTTCCGTAAAGCCCAGCTCTGTGGAGTATACGGCTTAAAGTAGTCCAATGGACAGATACTCCAATCTCCGCTGTGGAGCTTTGCAGCTCCTTCAGGGTTATCTTTGGTCTCTTCGTTGCCTCTCTGATTAATGCCCTCCTTGGCTGGTCCGTGAGTTTTGGTGGGCGGCCCTCTCTTGGCAGGTTTGTTGTGGTGCCATATTCTTTCCATTTATTAATAATGGATTTAATGGTGCTCTGTGGGATGTTCAAAGTTTCTGATATTTTTTATAACCCAACCCTGACCTGTACCTGTACGACCTGTACCTATGATAAAAATTACAGACCTCTACATGCTTTGTAAGTAGGAAAACCTGCAAAATCGGCAGTGTATCAAATACTTGTTCTCCCCACTGTATATATACTGAGATCATGTGACACTTAGATTACACACAAGTGGACTTTATTTAACTAATTATGTGACTTCCGAAGGTAATTGGTTGCACCAGATCTTATTTGGGGGCTTCATAGCAAAGGGGGTGAATACATATGCACGCATCACTTTTCTGTTTTTAATTTTTTGAAACAAGTAATTTTTTTAATTTCACTTCACCAATTTGGACTATTTTGTGTATGTCCATTACATGAAATCCAAWTAAAAATCCATTTAAATTACAGGTTGTAATGCAACAAAATGTGAAAAAACGCCAAGGGGCATGAATACTTTTGGAAGGCACTGTAGTACATCCATTCCCAGAAACATGTAGCCCAGTCCTTCTTCCCTGGCTCCCTCCCTTCTGAGCCCCCTCACCTCTCTCAGTGAAAGCCTGGTCCCCTCTGGCCTGGATCCGGCTGAACAGTTCTCCCCCTTGCATACTGGAACCAGAGAAACACACACATTGAGTTAATATTGAGATGCTGTCATGGAGTTATCATTCTAAAAACAACACTGCTTATCACTCTCCCACATAATAAATGTTTCTACAAGATAATCTCTGCTACGTCAATAACAGGCCCTTGAAAAGGGGAACCATTTAGAAGCAGTCTTGATGAGCATGATGTTAGTGGGTGTCACACCCTGACCTTAGAGATCCTTTTTATGTCTTTTTTTGGGTTGGTCAGGGCGTGAGTTTGGGTGGGAATTCTATGGCTGGTGTTCTATGTTGTCCTTGTTTTGTATTTCTATGTGTTTGGCCTGGTATGGTTCCCAATCAGAGGCAGCTGTCTATCGTTGTCTCTGATTGAGAACCATACTTAGGTAGCCTGTTCCCACCTGTGTTTGTGGGTAGTTATTTTAAAAAAGAGAGATCTCTTACTCACTTCCTCCATACTCACTCTTTCTATCTCTCACATAAACACACTCAAAAGATCTTACACTGAGTGTACAAACATAGAACACCTGCTCTCCACGACAAGACTGAAGGTGATCCAATGTGAAAGCTATGATCCATTATTGATGTCACTTGTTAAATCCACTTCAATCAGTGTAGATAAAGGTGAGGAGACAAGTTAAATAAGGATGTTTAATCCTTGACACAATTGAGACATAGATTGTGTATGTGTGCCATTCAGAGGGTGAATGAGCAGAAAAAAGATTTCGTGCCTTTGGTAGTAGGTGCCAGGCGCACCGGTTTGATTGTGTCAAGAACTGCAACGCTGCTGGGTTTTTCATGCTCAACAGTTTCCCGTGTGTATCAAGAATGGTCCACCCCCAAAGGACATACAGGCAACTTGACACAACAGTGGGAAGCATTGGACTAAACATGAGCCAGCATCCCTTTGTAACGCTTTTGACACCTTGTTGAGTCCATGCCCCGACAAATTGAGGCTGTTCTGATGGCAAAAGGGAGTGCAACTCAATATTAGTAAGGTGTTCCTAGTGTTTTGTACACTCAGTGTATAATCAATGCTTTCCATATAACAGAGAGTGATTCGCAGTGTTTTTCTAAAGACAGAGATCTTGAAGGAGGGTAGAGGAGTAACAGTGTGTATGGACTTTTGAATGTCAGTGTGTGTTTATGTGTATAATGACAAAATGGGAAGACAGAGGGGGAGATGAAGTGCATAGCATACTGTTCTGTTCCCAGTCTAACGTTGTCCCACTGTAACGAACGTCGTCGGGAGAAGGAGAAGAGGACCAAGGTGCAGCGTGGTAAGTGTTGAGGCTCCGGACTAGAGGGCGACGCTGGAGGCTCCGGACTAGAGGGCGACGCTGGAGGCTCCGGACTAGAGGGCGACGCTGGAGGCTCCGGACTAGAGGGCGACGCTGGAGGCTCCGGACTAGAGGGCGACGCTGGAGGCTCCGGACTAGAGGGCGACGCTGGAGGCTCCGACTAGAGGGCGACGCTGGAGGCTCCGGACTAGAGGGCGTCGCTGGAGGCTCTCCGGACTAGAGGGCAACGCTGGAGGCTCCGGACTAGAGAGCGTTGCTGGAGGCTCCGGACTGACGTCCTTCGTTGGAGGCCTCGTGCCACAACTCCTCACTGGAGGCTTCGTGCCACGGATCCTCACTGGAGGCTTTGTGCCATGGATCATCACTGGAGGCTTCGTGCCATGGATCATCCCTGGAGGCTTCGTGCCATGGATTATCACTGAGGCTTCGTGCCATGGATCATCACAGGAGGCTTCGTGCCATGGATCATCACAGGAGGCTTCGTGCCATGGATCATCACAGGAGGCTTCGTGCCATGGATCATCACTGGAGGCTTCTTGCCATGGATCATCACTGGAGGCTTCGTGCCATGGATCATCACAGGAGGCTTCGTGCCGTGGATCATCACTGGAGGCTTCGTGCCGTGATCATCCACTGGAGGCTTCGTGCCTGGATCATCACTGGAGCTTCGTGCCATGGATCATTACTGGAGGCTTCTTGCCATGGATCATCACTGGAATGGAGAGCAACCAGAGGCCTGGCTCTGGGAGAAGGCACAGGACTCACCAGGCTGGGGAAGACATGCAGGAGGGTTTAGGACTTAGCACAGGCACAGAACTCACCAGGCTGGGGAGACATGCAGGAGGCCTCTTCCTGGCCGAGGCACCGGATATACACTGGGCCGTGGAGGCACACTGGTGTCTCGAGCGCAGAGCTAGCACAACTCGTCCTGGCTGGTTCCCCCTGTAAGCCCGGCAAGTGCGGGGAGTTTGGAACAGGCCGCACTGGCTGTGCTGGTGAACCGGGGACACCGTGCGTAGGGCTGGTGCAGTATACCCCGGGCCGAGGAGACGCACTGGAGACCAGATGCGCTGAGCCGGCATCATCCCTCCTGGCTCGATGCCCACTCTAGCCCGGCCGATTACAGAGCTGCGATTGTAGCGCACCGGGCTATGCGTGCGCACTGGGGACACCGTGCACTAACCGAATAACACGGTGCCTGCCCAGTCACTCTCTCGCCACGGTAAGCACGGGGAGTTGCTCAGGTCTCCTACCTGAGTCCCGCCAATCTCCCTGTCCCCCCCCCCCAAAAAAAAAAATCTGGGCTGCCTCTCGTGCCCGTTACCTCGAGCCAATCCCTCGTAGTGTCGCGCTCCGCTCTAGCTGCAGTCCAGCTACTCTTTCGACGGCGATACTGTGCCCGGGTCCCTTGCCGTCCAATATTTCCTCCATGTCCAGGATCCATCCTTCCACGCTGCTTGGTCCTTTGGTGGGTGGTAGTTCTGTAACGAACGTCGTCGGAGGAAGGAAAAGAGACCAAGGTGCAGCGTGGTAAGTGTTCATATTTTAATCAATCAGCTGAACACTGAACAAAACAACAAAAACGACAAACGAACAGTTCTGGAAGGTGACGACACACACTAAACAG
>NC_036838.1:46809988-46909815 GCF_002910315.2 Salvelinus sp. IW2-2015
CGGGGTCAGCGAGGGCGACGCTGGAGGGGCTCCGGACTAGAGGGCGACGCTGGAGGCTCCGGACTGACGAGGGCGACGCTGGAGGCTCCGGACTAGAGGGCGTCGCTGGAGGCTCCGGACTAGAGGGCAACGCTGGAGGCTCCGGACTAGAGAGCGTTGCTGGAGGCTCCGGACTTGGTCCTTCGTTGGAGGCCTCGTGCCACAACTCCTCACTGGGGCTTCGTGCCACGGATCCTCACTGGAGGCTTTGTGCCATGGATCATCACTGGAGGCTTCGTGCCATGGATCATCACTGGAGGCTTCGTGCCATGGATTACAACTGGAGGCTTCGTGCCATGGATCATCACGGAGCTGGCCATGGATCATCACAGGACGCTTCGTGCCATGGATCATCACAGGAGGCTTCGTGCCATGGATCATCCACTGGAGGCTCTTGCCAGTGATCATCACTGGAGGCTTCGTGCCATGGATCATCACAGGAGGCTTCGTGCCGTGGTATCATCACTGGAGGCTTCGTGCCGTGGATCATCACTGAGGCTTCGTGCCGTGATCACACTGGAGCTTCGTGCCATGGATCATTACTGGAGGCTTCTGCCATGGATCATCACTGGAATGGAGAGACACACCAGGAGGCCTGGCTCTGGGAGAAGCACAGGACTCACCAGGCTGGGGAGACATGCAGGAGGGTTAGGACTTAGCACAGGCACAGAACTCACCAGGCTGGGGAGACATGCAGGAGGCCTCTTCCTTGGCCGAGACCGATACACTGGGCCGTGGAGGCACACTGGTGTCTCGAGCGCAGAGCTAGCACAACTCGTCCTGGCTGGTTCCCCCTGTGAAGCCGCGGAAGTGCGGGGAGTTTGGAACAGGCCGCACTGTGCGCTGTGCTGCTGTGAACCGGGGACACCGTGCGTAGGGCTGGTGCAGTATACCCCGGGCCGAGGAGACGCACTGGAGACCAGATGCGCTGAGCCGGCATCATCCCTCCTGGCCGATGCCCACTCTAGCCGGCCGATTACAGGAGCTGCGATGTTAGCGCACCGGGCTATGCGTGCGCACTGGGGACACCGTGCACATAACCGAATAACACGGTGCCTGCCCAGTCACTCTCTCGCCACGGTAAGCACGGGGAGTGGCTCAGGTCTCCTTACCTGAGTCCGCCCAATCTCCCATGTCCCCCCCCCCCAAAAAAAAAAATCTGGGCTGCCTCTCGTGCCCGTTACCTCGAGCCAATGTCCTCGTAGTGTCGCCGCTCCGCTCTAGCTGCAGTCCAGCTACTCTTTCGACGGCGATACTTGCCCGGGGTCCCTTGCCGTCCAATATTTCCTCCATGTCCAGGAGTCCATCCTTCCACGCTGCTGGTCCTTTGGTGTGGGTAGTTCTTTAACGAACGTCGTCGGGAGAAGGAAAAGAGGACCAAGGTGCAGCGTGTAAGTGTTCATATTTTAATCAATCAGCTGAACACTGAACAAAACAACAAAAACGACAAACGAACAGTTCTGGAAGGTGACGACACACACTAAACAGAAAATAACTACCCACAAACACAGGTGGGAACAGGCTACCTAAGTATGGTTCTCAATCAGAGACAACGATAGACAGCTGCCTCTGATTGGAACCAGTACCAGGCCAAACACATAGAAATACAAAAACAAGGACAACATAGAACACCAAAATCCACCCAAACGCCACCAACCCAAAAAAAGACATAAAAAAGATCTCTAAGGTCAGGTGGACACCCACTAACATCATGCTCATCAAGACTGCTTCTAAATGGTTCCCTCTTTCAAGGGCCTGTTATTGACGTAGCAGAGATTATCTTGTAGAAAACATTTATTATGTGGAGATGATAAGCAGTGTTGTTTTAGAATGATAACTCCATGACAGCATCTCAATATTAACTCAATGTGTGTGTTTCTCTGGTTCCAGTATGCAAGGGGAAACTGTTCAGCCGGATCCAGGCCAGAGGGACCAGGCTTTCACTGAGAGAGGGGAGGGGGGCCAGAAGGGAGGAGCCAGGGAAGAAGGACTGGGGCGTACATGTTTCTGGAATGGATGTACTACAGTGCCTTCCAAAAGTAATTCCATGCCCCTTGGCGTTTTTTCACATTTTGTTGCATTACAACCTTAATTTAAATGGATTTTTATTTGGATTCATGTAATGGACATACACAAAATAGTCCAAATTGGTGAAGTGAAATTAAAAAAAATTACTTGTTTCAAAAAATTAAAAACGAAAAAGTGATGCGTGCATATGTATTCACCCCCTTTGCTATGAAGCCCCCAAATAAGATCTGTGCAACCAATTACCTTCGGAAGTCACATAATTAGTTAAATAAAGTCCACTTGTGTGTTAATCTAAGTGTCACATGATCTCAGTATATATAACAGTGGAGAAACAAGTATTTGATACACTGCCGATTTGCAGTTTTCCTACTTACAAAGCATGTAGAGGTCTGTAATTTTTATCAAGTACAGGTCGTACAGGTACAGGTCAGGGTTGGGTATAAAAAATATCAGAAACTTTGAACATCCCACAGAGCACATAAATCCATTATTAATAAATGGAAAGAATATGGCACCACAACAACCTGCCAAGAGAGGGCCGCCACCAAAACTCACGGACCAGCCAAGGAGGGCATTAATCAGAGAGGCAACGAGAGACCAAAGATAACCCTGAAGGAGCTGCAAAGCTCCACAGCGGAGATTGGATATCTGTCCATTGACTACTTTAAGCCGTATACTCCACAGAGCTGGCTTTACGGAAGAGTGGCCAGAAGAAAGCCATTGCTTAAAGAAAAAAATAAGCAAACACGTCTCGGAGACTCCCCAAACATATGGAGAAAGTACTCTGGTCAGAATAAGACTAAAATTGAGCCTTTTGGCCATCAAGGAAATGTTATGTATGGCGCAAAACCCAACACCTCTGATCACCCGAGAAACATCCCCACAGTGAAGCATGGTGGGCAACATCATGCTGTGGGGTTTTCATCGACAGGGACTGAGAAATTGGTCAGAAGGAAGGAATGATGGATGGCGCAAAATACAGGGAAATTGTGGAGGGAAAACTGTTTCAGTCTTCCACAGATTTGAGACTGGATGGAGGTTCACCTTCCAGCAGGACAATGGCCCTAAGCATAGTGCTAAAGCAACAGTTGAGTGGTTTAAGGGAAACATTTAAATGTCTTGGAATAGCCTTGTCAAAGCCCAGACCTCAACCAATTGGTATCTGTGGTATGACTTAAAGATTGCTGTACACCAGCGGAACCCATCCAACTTGAAGGAGCTGGAGAAGTTTTGCCTTGAAGAATGGGCAAAAATCCCAGTGGCTATATGTGCCAAGCCTATAGAGACATAACCCAAGACACTTGCAGCTGTAATTGCTGCAAAAGGTGCTCTACAAAGTATTGACTTTGTGGGGTGAATAGTTATGCCCTGAAAAATGACCTCCAGCAGGCCACAAATGTGCATGTGTCTGCTCAAACGGTCAGAAACAGAACTCATGAGGGTGGTATGAGGGCCCGACGTCCACAGGTGGGGTTGTGGCTTACAGCCCAACACGTTGCAGGACGTTGCATTTGCCAGAGAACACCAAGATTGCAAATTCGCCACTGGCGCCCTGTGCTCTTCACAGATGAAAGCAGGTTCACCACTGAGCACATGAGCACATGTGACAGACGTGACAGTCTGGAGAAGCCGTGGAGAATGTTCTGCTGCCTGCAACATCCTCCAGCATGACCGGTTGGCGTGGGTCAGTCATGTGTGGGGTGGCATTCTTTGTGGGCCGCACAGCCCTCCATGTTGCCGACTCTCTCCGCCCTCTAGTCCGGAGCCTCCAGCGTCGCCCTCTAGTCCGGAGCCTCAACACTTACCACGCTGCACCTTGGTCCTCTTCTCCTTCTCCCGACGACGTTCGTTACAGTGGGACAACGTTAGACTGGGAACAGAACAGTATGCTATGCACTTCATCTCCCCCTCTGTCTTCCCATTTTGTCATTATACACATAAACACACACTGACATTCAAAAGTCCATACACACTGTTACTCCTCTACCCTCCTTCAAGATCTCTGTCTTTAGAAAAACACTGCGAATCACTCTCTGTTATATGGAAAGCATTGATTATACACTGAGTGTACAAAACACTAGGAACACCTTACTAATATTGAGTTGCACTCCCTTTTGCCATCAGAACAGCCTCAATTTGTCGGGGCATGGACTCAACAAGGTGTCAAAAGCGTTACAAAGGGATGCTGGCTCATGTTTAGTCCAATGCTTCCCACTGTTGTGTCAAGTTGCCTGTATGTCCTTTGGGTGGTGGACCATTCTTGATACACACGGGAAACTGTTGAGCATGAAAAACCCAGCAGCGTTGCAGTTCTTGACACAATCAAACCGGTGCGCCTGGCACCTACTACCAAAGGCACGTAAATCTTTTTTCTTGCTCATTCACCCTCTGAATGGCACACATACACAATCTATGTCTCAATTGTGTCAAGGATTAAACATCCTTATTTAACTTGTCTCCTCACCTTTATCTACACTGATTGAAGTGGATTTAACAAGTGACATCAATAATGGATCATAGCTTTCACATGGATTCACCTGGTCAGTCTTTGTCGTGGGAAGAGCAGGTGTTCCTAATGTTTTGTACACTCAGTGTAAGATCTTTTGAGTGTGTTTATGTGAGAGATAGAAAGAGTGAGTATGGAGGAAGTGAGTAAGAGAGAGATCCAAGTCCAAATCCAACATCTGTGTCCAACTCAGTTACCGACTATTCTCCTTCATTACGCTAGCTGAGCTGAGCTGGTGCTCTCCTCTGACCCTCTCGGAGACAGGAAAGAGCTGACCACAAAGAGAAAAGACTTTACAGAGAACACACCCTTAACTCAGCTCTGAACCATCAGGCTCCCTGTCTACGACTGGTCAGTGCACTATTGTCACGTTCGTCTTCGTATTGTGAGAGAGAGGACCAAGGCGCAGCGTGATATAAATACATCTTCTTTATTTGAAGATGAAAAGAACACGAACACTAATACAAAACAAAAACACGACCGTGAAGCTACAAACGAAAGTGCATACACAAGCTACTAACGTCAAACATAGACAATTACCCACAACCTACCTAATGCCTATGGCTGCCTTAAATATGGCTCCCAATCAGAGACAACGATAGACAGCTGTCTCTGATTGAGAACCATACCAGGCAACCATAGACTTACCTAAACACCTACACTGAACACAACCCCATGAACTCTACAAAAACTCCCTAGACAATACAACCACCCAAGACGAGACAAACACACAAACATCCCCCATGTCACACCCTGACCTAACTAAAATAATACAGAAAACAAAGATAACTAAGGCCAGGGCGTGACAACTATACTCCCATGTCTCTGAAAATGCACCTCAAGGGAAATAATTGTCAGTATCTAAACATGAGGTTTATGTTTCTTATGTCATGTTTAAAATTCCACATATTTAAAATTTATTTTTATTTCACCTTTATTTAACCAGGTAGGCTAGTTGAGAACAAGTTCTCATTTGCAACTGCGACCTGGCCAAGATAAAGCATAGCAATTCGACACATACAACAACACAGAGTTACACATGAAATAAACAAAACATACAGTCAATAATACAGTAGAACAAAGAAAACAAAAGGTCTATATACAGTGAGTGCAAATGAGGTAAGATAAGGGAGTTAAGGCAATAAATAGGCCATGGTGGCGAAGTAATTACAATATAGCAATTAAACACTGGAATGGTAGATGTGCAGAAGA
This sequence comes from Salvelinus sp. IW2-2015, assembly GCF_002910315.2. Classification (NCBI taxonomy): domain Eukaryota; kingdom Metazoa; phylum Chordata; class Actinopteri; order Salmoniformes; family Salmonidae; genus Salvelinus; species Salvelinus sp. IW2-2015. Next base: position 46,815,774 of record NC_036838.1, read on the forward strand.
TGAATGTGCAAGTAGAGATACTGGGGTGCAAAGGAGCAAGATAAATAAATAAATACAGTATGGGGATGAGGTAGGTAGATAGATGGGCTGTTTACAGATGGGCTATGTACAGGTGCAGTGATCTGTGAGCTGCTCTGACAGCTGGTGCTTAAAGCTAGTGAGGGAGATATGAGTCTCCAGCTTCAGAGATTTTKGCAGTTCGTTCCAGTCATTGGCAGCAGAGAACTGGAAGGAAAGACGACCAAAGGAGGAATTGGTTTTGGGGGTGACCAGTGAGATATACCGCGTGCTACGAGTGGGTGCTGCTATGGTGACCAGTGAGCTGAGATAAGGCGGGGCTTTACCTAGCAGAGACTTGTAGATAACCTGTAGCCAGTGGGTTTGGCGACGAGTATGAAGCGAGGGCCAACCAACGATAGCGTACAGGTCGCAATGGTGGGGAGTGTATGGGGCTTTGGTGACAAAATGGATGGCACTGTGAGAGCCTGCATCCAGTTTGTTGAGTAGAGTGTTGGAGGCTATTTTATAGATGACATCACCGAAGTCGAAGATCGGTAGGATGGTCAGTTTTACAAGGGTATGTTTGGCAGCATGAGTGAAGGATGCTTTGTTGCGATATAGGAAGCCGATTCTAGATTTAATTTTGGATTGGAGATGCTTAATGTGAGTCTGGAAGGAGAGTTTACAATCTAACCAGACACCTAGGTATTTGTAGTTGTCCACGTATTCTAAGTCAGAGACGTACAGAGTAGTGATGCTGGACGGGCGAGCAGGTGCGGGCAGTGATCGGTTGAATAGCATGCATTTAGTTTTACTTGCGTTTAAGAGTAGTTGGAGGCCACGGAAGGAGAGTTGTATGGCATTGAAGCTCGTCTGGAGGTTAGTTAACACAGTGTCCAAAGAGGGGCCAGAAGTATACAGAATGGTGTCGTCTGCGTAGAGGTGTATCAGAGAATCACCAGCAGCAAGAGCAACATCATTGATGTATACAGAGAAGAGAGTCGGCCCAAGGACTGAACCCTGTGGCACCCACATAGAGACTGCCAGAGGTACAGACAACAGGCCATCCGATTTGACACACTGAACTCTATCAGATAAGTAGTTGGTAAACCAGGCGAGGCAATCATTTGAGAAACCAAGGCTGTCGAGACTGCCAATAAGAATGTGGTGACTGACAGAGTCGAAAGCCTTGGCCAGGTCGATGAATACGGCTGCACAGTAATGTCTCTTATCGATGGCAGTTATGATGTCGTTTAGGACCTTGAGCGTGGCTAAGGTGCACCCATGACCAGCTCTGAAACCAGATTGCATAGCGGAGAAGGTACGGTGGGATTCGAAATGGTCGGTAATCTGTTTGTTGACTTGGCTTTCGAAGACCTTAGAAAGACAGGGTAGGATAGATATAGGTCTGTAGCAGTTTGGGTCTAGAGTTTCACCCCCTTTGAAGAGGGGGATGACCGCGGCAGCTTTCCAATCTTTGAGAATCTCAGACGATACGAAAGAGAGGTTGAACAGGCTAGTATTAGGGGTTGCAACAATTTCGGTAGATCATTTTAGAAAGAGAGGGTCCAGATTGTCTAGCCCGGCTGATTTGTAGGGGTCCAGATTTTGCAGCTCTTTCAGAACATCAACTATCTGGATTTGGGTGAAGGAGAAATGGTGGGGGCTTGGCATATCATATGTTCTTTATTTCCTTGGCACTTGACTGGTTTACTGACCAGAGGATAAGAGAATACTACAGTATATCAAGAGAGTCGGGTGTCATTTTTTTGTGAGGCACAGGTGGAGCCCCAGCCATGGCCCAGGCCTGCCACATACTTGGCCTGCATAGACATACCAAGGCGAAGTGAGTGAGCTTTCCATCAAGCCTAATGGTGTCAAAGAGAAGCTATGAGGGATTGGCACTATGTCAATAGTTTATGGCTAGTGGCTGAGGACAGAGCAATACAACTTATATTCCCACAGAGAGCAGAGGATTCTGGGTAAAAGAGCTGACAGGGCAGGATCCTACCATTCCATGATGATGAGCAGGCACTTCTTCCCATGATGCATGTTCTCATACAGACTGAGAATGCGAACGATGTATGGCCCCCCTGACACCCGCCAGTGTAGCTCAACCTCCCGCCTCGCCTTGGGACTGTCATAGAGGATCTGAGAGAGAGAAACAGGAAGAGGTGGGGTAGGAATTGTATTTTTTCCCTCTTTCAGTTCCCTACCATACATGTTAGGGGGCCTGTGTGTGCAATGACTTAAACAGAAACCCTGACTTGAAATAGACATTACACATGCACAGACACACACACACGTACGCACGAATACGCATGCACACACACACAGCAGGCCTTGACATAGCACCTGTCTTCCATCAGAGGATATTTTTGGGTGCTGACAGTGACAGAGTGGGCTCCAGCTGGATACAAGACCAGCCAGTCACAGAGCTGCAGCTGAGAACAGAACACAACACAGCCAGTCTGGCTACCACTCATCCTTTACCACAACCACAAGTCTTTAACCCTTTTACACAATCTCTAACACACCTTTTACAGATTCAATTATATGATAACGTGGATGGTGAGAAATGTGGAAGCTACTGTACATTTCTCTTGCGGATGGAGACGGAGTTTCATCTAAGCTGTGGTTTTAGAATGACTGGCTATAAACGGACTTAAAGGTCTCATTCGATAACAGAAGTCATAATCGGCAACCTGTCTCCCTCAATGAACAATTAATGCATTTTTTTAACACAGGTAAAGTGAACAAAAGTTAGGATTTGGTCCTAAGAGACAAGCTCTCATCATATCCTCATGGCATCATCCATCCAAACTGAATGGCCTATGAGTGGCCAAGTTACGCATGTGTTGTTAAGAGCAGTTTATAAAATATACAGATAAAACTTCAAACAAAACAGTCATCAACCCTTTTTGAAGATTTACAATGTTACTATAGGAAGCAGGAACTAGGTTTTATATATCAAAATGATTCTTCGTTTTAGGGTAGATGCATATTTATATTGTGAATTAGTGTGTGTTTTTATGTGTGTGTTTAGAGCAGAAGTACTCAACTACTATTTGAGAAGGTCCAGTGACACAAATTCCCGAGGTGGTAAAGGTCTGGTTGGATATTGTCCTTTATTGGCGCTGTGGTACAGCGTAGTAACAAACATAGTCGTCTAAGACTTTGGAAACATGTTGTTATATAAAATGTACATTAAATACATTAAATGAGACTAAGAATTTCAATGAATCACAACATTGCTGAAAAACAAAAGTAGTTGCATAATTGTCTATGCAAAAAGTGCACTGTGAACCATTGGGCCTTGAATAAAAACAAATGTATTTAAATTAAATAAAGTGCATGTTTTCTGGAGAACAAAGGATAATTCAACAAAAATAATAATCTGAATGCACAGAAGGTCACTGGTCAATGTTCATGTATAAGTCACTCTGGGCCTTGCCCTGCATTAATGAGAGAAATGACACTTTCTGTCTCCTGCCAATGCTTTGAACTTTGGCACAAAAGTGTGAGAGCAACTCTGAGACACTGGAGCAGGTGTTCGTTCATTGGTGAGCCTGGAGGGGTATTTGTTTGTAATAAAGTTCATTGTGGAGAAGGCTGATTCCCAGCTGTATGTGGAGCCAAACATGGTCAGGATGTATAGTGTCAGTCTCCTGAGAACAGGGACATCAGCTGCAGGCACCATCTTTCCCCAGAAAGTGACAGGGTCACAATCACCAGCCTGCTCATTCAAAGACACATTTTCTTGCAGCTCAATCAACTCCAGCTGCAGTGCTGCAACATCTACCCATCTGAAGATCTGTTTTGCTTCTTCTGACAACTTTGCCACACTTGTGACCAAGAAGGGGTTCTGGATGAGCACCAGCAGTTCTCTTCTAACAGTGAAGTCATCAAAGCGAGCCTTGAAGTTATCCATCAGCTTCTGGATGAAATCAACATGGTTGAGAACATCTTTGTCTCCCTGAGTTTGCACCAGAAGATTGGGGAAGTGGACAAGCTCTCCCTGGGGATCATTCTTGAAAAGCTCCAAATTCTTCTGGAAAGCCCGGACTGCTGTTATCATATCACACACTGTGTTGAACCGTCCCTGCAGATTAACATTCAGTTGATTAAGGTGTGATGTAATGTCTGTCAAAAATGCAACTGTTTCCATCTTCTCCTCATCTTCCAAAAACAGAGAAAACTGAGTTGCCTTGTCACTCTTTTGCTGTGATAAGAAAGCTTTGATTTCCTCCTGAATGGCCCAAAATCGTTCCCAAACCCTGCCTTTGCTGAGCCATCTGACATTGTTGTGCAGTAGTAAGTAATCAAAACTGGCATTGGCCTCTGTCAGGATGCCTCGTAGCAGGTGTTGTAGGGATGATGTGGCACTCAAAACGTTTATCAGTTTCATAAATGTTGTCATGACCTCAGAATACTATTTTCCCAGACTGGCACACAGGACAGATTGATGGATGATGCCGTGATATGATTTCAGGTCAGAGTGGTCCTCTTTCAAATGTGCAACCAGTCCCCTCCCTCTTCCTATCATGGCTGGAGCTCCATCTGTGGTGATGGATACTACTGACTTCAGATCTATCCCCCTTTTTGTCAGCATCCCTTTGATGGCCTCATGGATATCCTCTCCCCGTGTGTGTGCTTCTAGATTATATATTTTTTCCACCTTTATTTAACCAGGTAGACTAGTTGAAAACAAGTTCTCATTTACAACTGCGACCTGGCCAAGATAAAGCAAAGCAGTGTGACACAAACAACAACACAGAGTTACACATGGAATAAACAAAAAAATAACACAATAGGAAAAAAATTATATATACAGTGTGTGCAAATGAGGTAAGATTATGGAGGTAAGGCAATAAATGGGGCGTAGTGGCGAAGTAATTACAATTTAGCATTTAAACACTGGAGTGATAGATGTGCAGAAGATGAATGTGCAAGTAGAGATACTGGGGTGCAAAGGAGCAAAATAAATAAATAATAAATAACAATATGGAGATGAGGTAGTTGGATGGGCTATTTACAGATGGGCTCTGTACATATGCAGTGATCTGTGAGCTGCTCTGACAGCTGATGCTTAAAGTTAGTGAGGGAGATATGAGTCTCCAGCTTCAGTGATTTTTGCAATTCGTTCCAGTCATTGGCAGCAGCCCAACAGCTTCTTTGTTTCGTTGTAAAATCTGACGAACACCAGAAGCTAGGCATTATCAGTGTTATCTGTTGATTCATCCACAGATAATGAAATGCATGGTGCATTCTGAATGGCCTCATCAAGTTGTGGAGTTAAATCTTCAGCTAATATTTCAGTTCTCCTCATTGCTGTGGAATCTGACCGTGGGATCTGTTTGAGATGTTCCCTGAGCTCATCTTTTTGTTTACCTTCAAGCAAGGTGTCAGCAACTTCAAACATGCATCCTTTCATCATCTCAGCGTCTGAAAAAGTATTTTTGTGTTTTCCCAAAACCCAAGCTATCCTCAGTGAACCCTCCATTGCATGTTGTTGGGCTGTAAGGGAATTGACAAGGACTTTGCTGGACCTTTCATATTGGGATTTGAGTTGGTTAGTCTTGTTTGTTCTCACCTCCGTGTTCAGGGGATACGTCTGATCGAATTKACTATGCCTGGTGTCATAATATCGCTTAACATTGGCACTTTTCACGAGAGCCACGGACTCACTGCATATCAGGCACATTGGTTTTGTGCAATTTYTTTTTAACAAGCCATATTAACAAAGATACTCCTTCTAGCTGTGATATTTATAGTTGAACCGCTGTCAAATCTTTCTGTTTCATTCTGCCTGCTTGTCCCAAGGTTCCGCGGAGGATATTTGGATTAATGTGATTGGGTAAGACGTGGCCCTTTGTATTTGCATATAACCACGGGATTGGATTAGACGGGGCACTAGTAGAGGCGGGTGTTGCTTTGAGAGAGACAGTGATAAAGAGGCCGCTGCGCCCGGTTGATTTTAAAGCTTTCTAAAAAATGATGTATTGACTTTTATATAACAAAATGCGATGATGTCCAGTCTGGATTGATCCTTCTCTGGGTCCGGACCCGGACCGCAATCTGCCAGTTGAGTTTAGGTGGTTTCGAGTATGCATGTGCTTAGGTGTGTCTTCTTTATCATTAATGAGTGTGTGAGTGTATTTTTATACCCATGCATATAATGATAGTCTCCATAAAGAGGAAGTCCTTCCCTTTTTGTTGCAGGGTGTGTTGAAAGTGGAAGCAAAGGACTTCCGTTGGCCTCTTTAACTGATGTCTGTTTATCTTCACAACCCACAGTACCCAGGGTATCTCTAAGAGTGCTCCGTACTCCTGTCTAGTATCTGGAGAGCATGTGAGAGTGAATCTTGGATACCTTATTGCTAGGTCGAAAATACACAGGTTAGGACAAGAGGATTCTGATATCCCATAAGTCTTTGCATAAATGCGGAAGAATTCTAAACAATGGGACTAGCAATATGAGGGGAAATGACAGGAAGTGAATGTTAGCAGTACACAAAGTTTGCCATCAAACTTGGAAAATAAACACAAACGTATTGAATTTCTGCTAACTACTCAGCAAACACATAGCATAACTATTTTACTGTTATTGTTTAAATTTAAACGTTTTTCAAATTATCTACAGGCACTCTACTACCTGATCTCTGGTCACGTTTTCAATGCTAATCCTGTAGAATAAAATCAGCAATGGCGCTGGTCCAATGAATTTGTTAATTTTCGAACGCTGCCACATGAAATTATTACATTACCCTAACCTGTACATTTTCGACCTCGCCTTATTGTGTTCTATGGGTCCCCATTTGAAGAAACAGACAGCTTATGGCCTCATACCCTTAACTTCCTGTATAGTGAAGAAATTCCCTGTGACTAATTCCTAATTTTAGTAAATGTAAGTCGCTCTGGATAAGTGTCTGCTAAATGACTAAAATGTAAATGTAATGTAGGCAAGACCAGCAACGTTGGAAAACTTTAATACATTTTCAACCTCTCCTTGATCCAGTCTGTAATACCTACATGTTTCAAGCATAGTCCCTTTGCCCAAGAATGCCAAGGTAACCTGTCTAAATGACTATCGCCCTGTAGCACTGACACCTGTAGTCATGAAATGCTTTGAAAGGCTTGTCTTGGCTCACATCAACACCGTCATCCCAGACATCCTGGACCCAGTCAATTTGCATACCGCCACAACAGATCCACAGATGACACAATCTCTATTGCACTCCAGACGTATCAGTGATTTTGGTTGTCCAGTGACGTCATCAAATAAGTGCGTTGCATGAAAAACTATGCCAGTAGGCCTAAAACTAGTGTTATTAAGCTAACTGGTAAGTGTATTTTGTTTGGGAGAAAACGTGGAGTTAGTGTTAAACTCTGTAGGTGCTTAGTTTGCATCTTTTTTTTCTTTTTTTTTTGAGTTGTGCTGTTTGGTCCTTAGTTTTGGTTGCTGTTTGTTTGGTAAACTTGCCAATACGGTGGATAGTTGGTTGTGTGCTGCGTTGGAGAGAGTAACATCAGTTACTTTCCAGGCCCTTTCCCAGGCTGGAAACTCTTGCTCTACTTGCTGTTGGGACATCGGTCCGAGCAGGTGAGTACAGTCTGCTGTGTACCTCAGTGGGAGATTTGGGTAGGTTAGTGCTATTTGCTACCCGGAGCTATAGACTTTCTTTTCCCCAGTTAGGCTTAGCGACATGTTCCACTTTGGGATACGTTGGGCATGGTTATTTTGTTTTGTTATTTTTGTGTGGTGTCAGTGGATTGAGCAGTTGTCTCGGGGGCACATCCGTGGCTTGGGGGGAATCCGCCAGTGCGCTGGGGGGTTTCCATGGCAGCGGGATACAATGCGTAATTACCAATAATACAGAGGGTAGTGGTGGTTTACTCACTCACCGACAAATTCTCGCAAGGCACCCAGACCTCCACCCCCTGTATTTCTGTCTTTTCTTCACGCGAATGACGGGATGAGGGCCTGGTCTCCGGGAAGCAGTATATCATGTCAGACTCATTTAAGATAATCTTCGTCCAGTTCGAGGTGATTAATCGCTGTTCTGATGTCCAGAAGCTCTTTTCGGTCATAAGAGATGGTAGCAACAACATTAGATACAAAATGAGTTACAAAAAATTTGAAAAAACAAACAAAATAGCAAAGTTGGTTAGGGGCCAGTGAAACGGCAGCCATCCCCTCCGGCGCCATTATGTCATATTGTACCAGTCAAGTTTTGTGAGTTGATGTTGAAAACTTCCCACGATGATGTTGCTGAACATCTGTTGCATTATTTAGAGTGACTAGTGATCCATTTATTAAAGTGGCCATTGATTGGGTCTCAATGTAGGCAACAGCCTCTCTGAGTTAGTGATTGCTGTTTAGCAGCCTGATGGCCTTGAGATAGAAGTTGTTTTTCAGTCTCTCAGTCCCAGCTTTGATGCACCTGTACTGACCTCGCCTTCTGGATGGTAGCGGTGTGAACAGGCAGTGGCTCGGGTGGTTGTTGTCCTTGATGATCTTTTTGGCCTTCCTGTSACATCGKGTGCTGTAGGTGTCATGGAGGGCAGGTAGTTTGCCCCCAGTGATGCGTTGTGCAGACCGCACCACCCTCTGGAGAGCTTTGCGGTTGAGGGCGTTGCAGTGATATAGCCTGACAGGATGCTTTCGATTGTGCATCTGTAAAAGTTTGTCAGGGTTTTGGGTGACAAGCCAAATTTCTTCAGCCTCCTGAGGTTGAAGAGGCACTGTTGAGTGGATCATTTCAGTTTGTCTGTGATGTTTACACCGAGGAACTTAAAACTTTCCACCTTCTCCACTGCTGTCCCTTTGATGTGGATAGGGGGGGTGCTTCATTTGCTGTTTCCTGAAGTCCACAATCATCTACTTTGTTTTGTTGACATTGAGTGAGAGGTTGTTGTCCTGACACCACACACCCTCACCTCCTCCCTGTAGGCTGTCTCGTTGTTGTTGGTAATCAAGCCCACTACTGTTGTCATCTGCAAACTTGATTGAGTTGAAGGCGTGCATGGCCACGCAGTCGTGGGTGAACAGAGAGTACAGGAGGGGGCTGAGCTATTTGTGCTCAACACTTGTGGGGCCCCAGTGTTGCGGGTCAGCAAAGTGGAGATGTTGTTTCCTACCTTCACCACCTGGGGGCGGCCTGTCAGAAAGTCCATGACCCAATTGCACAGGGCAGGGTTGAGACCCAGGGCCTCCAGCTTGATGATGAGCTTGGAGGGTAGGTAGTATGGTGTTGAATACTGAGCTGTAGTAAATGAACAGCATTCTTACATAGGTACTCCTTTTGTCCAGATGGGATAGGGCAGTGTGCAGTGTGATGGCGATTGCGTCATCTGTGGACCTGCTGGGGCGGTATGCAAATTGAAGTGGATCTAGGTTGGCTGGTAAAGTGGAGGTGATATGATCCTTGACTAGTCTCTCAAAGCACTTCATGATGACAGAAGTGGGTGCTACGAGGTGGTAGTCATTTAGTTCATCTTTGCCTTCTTGGGTACAGGAACAATGGTAGCCATCTTGAAGCATGTGGGACTGGGATACAGACTGGGATAGGGAGAGATTGAATATGTCCGTAAACACACTAGCCAGCTGGTCTGCGCATGCTTTGAGGACCCCGGCTAGGGATGCTGTCTGGGCCTGCAGCCTTGCGAGGGTTAACACGTTTAAATGTTTTACTCACGTCAGCAACGGAGAAGGAGAGGGAGGGCGGCACAGTCCTTGTTAGCGGGCCAAGACGGTGGCACTGTATTATCCTCGAAGCGGGCAAAGAAGGTTTTTAGTTTGTCTGGAAGCGTGACGTCAGTGTCCGTGACGTCGGTGTCCGTGTCCGTGGGATTCTAGCGGTGCTCCAGGATGACTGGAAGTCTCCCATGCCACCTCAGTCCCTGTTATCTTGTGATTACCGGTGACGCCTGTAYGCCGCTGGTGAGATGGCTAAAGAGAAGCTATCATCTTCACAGGTGAGGATGAAATGAATATTTGATCTGCGAGCTGAGCCGTGTCACTTTAGTCCAGGTGACCAGGTTATTGCTCTGCTGCCAATTGTTGCTTCACCTTTTCAAGCCAAGTTCCAAGGTCCATATACGGTTGTGCACCAGTGCACTGAGCAAAACGATCTAGTTGCCACTCCGGAATGAAGGAAAGCGCACCAACTGTGCCACATAAAACCCTATTACGCACGTTCCTCTGGGGTCGAACAGTGGGAGTCTGCAGAGGATGGTAAAACCTGTTATTTTGGCCGTCCGTTACATCGTTGGGTTCTTGTTTTTGTCATGCTAGGTCTGTGCATGGTGAGGAGGATGTCCCGATGATTGCGTACTGCAGGGTAGATATAAACAATTCAGAGTCACTGGATATTTTGGATAGCCTTCTCGCTCATCTACCTGCTGATTGGCGAGACGAGCTGGTCGATCTGATGATGAGTTTTCCAGTTTTGTTTCCTGGTACACCTACACTTACAAACTTAATAGAACGCGATATTGACGTGTTATTTTCTCTTTGCTCTTGTTTTCCTCAATAGGATGTCGGTGGGCGGAGCCGGGGGGGTCGTCAGCAAAATTGGACACGCCTGTGCTCGGGTGTGTCCCGGGGATAAATACACCTTTCTCCCATAGATTGAGGAGACTCTCTCCATGCAGACACACTTGGTTTTTGATTGTGGCATCTTTTTGTTAATTAGTTTTGGCACCTCTCAAAACCCCTCATTATTAACATCTATCCACTCACTCACACTACTGACTACACACACCATTGTTACATGGATATAGTTGACTTTATTTAATAAATATGCTTGTTATATCTCCGCATTGTCTTCCTCTTTGTTATGGGCTACAAGCCGGTTCATTAACAATAGCCTTTGTTACACCCTGATCTGGTTCACCTGTCCTTGTGATTGTCTCCACCCCCTCCAGGTGTCGCTTATTATCCCCAATGTATATATCCCTGTGTTTCCTGTCTCTCTGTGCCAGTTCGTCTTGTTTGCCAAGTCAACCAGCATATTTCCTTGCTCCTATTTTTCCCAGTCTCTGTTTGTTTCTAGTCCTCCTGGTTTCGACCCTTGCCTGTCCTGACCCGCCTGCCTGACCAATCTGCCTGTTCTGACTACCAGCCTGCCTATCCCCTTGTACTGTTTTGGACTCGGATCTGGTTTCTGACCCCTGCCTGGCCTGACCTCGAGACTGCCTATCGTCTGRTACTGTTTGGACTCTGACCTGGTTTACGAACTCTCGCCTGTCCCCGACCTGCCTTTGCCTACTCCCTTTGTTATAATAAATATCGGAGCTTTACCATCTGCCTCCTGTGTCTGCATTTGTGTCTCGTCTTGTGCCCTTATAAATTTGTCATACTTTTTATCTCTGCATTGTTGGGAAAGGGCTCATAAGTAAGGATTTCACTGTAAAGTCTAAACCTGTTGTAATGAATTTGATTTAAGACACACAAGAACACACAAAGTTGAGTGAGTTAATCCTCAAATGGACTCATTTCTAATGTGAGGTGACATCATCTGGGCCCTCTGCAGACACTATGGGCCCTAAGAGCACACCTGTCCCCGATTCCCCTCTAAACCAATCAGCCCCTTCTCTGCTGAGGCCCCGGCAGTGAGACAGGTTTAATCTGGTTTAATCTACCCAGCTCCTTCCTAACAGAGCATTGTGTCCTGATATCCATTTAAGAATCTCATATTTTCAATTCATAGACCTTTTCACACACACTGGCACAACATCAAAGCTTTACAGTTGATGTAAATTATGAAGTTTAGAGACTGTTAAAGGTTGAGGGCAGTCTGGATATTGATCTGTGTATCTCAGTACAGTTTGTCTAACATACCTTTCCCTTTATAAGTGCTCTATTCAATCTGTATACAGATAGCGTGATAAATGTAAAGTTAATTTCTGACATATGCAGCGTTTACCGTGAATGCGGTCTCCACTAACGCAGGAACATTGCCTTTACATGGATATCACGCTGTAATGTTGAACTACCACAGTATGGCTGGAATAGAGCCATAAAGTGAAGAAAATAGAGTAAATGAGTAAGTAGCTAGGGAGTGTAAAGAACCACTAACTCCAGGAATTAAAAAAATAATAACCTAACACGTACACTAAGTGTACAAAACATTAGGAACACCTTCCTACTGTTGCGTTGCACCCCCTTTTCCCCTCAGAACATCCTCAATTCATTCAACAGACTTTACAATGTGTTGAAAGTGTTCTACRGGGATGCTGGCCCATATTGACTCCAATGGTTCCCACAGTTGTGTCAAGTTGGCTGGATGTCCTTTGGGTGGTGGACCATTCTTGATACACACGAAACACTGTTGAGCGTGAAACCCAGCAGCGTTGCAGTTCTTGACACACTCAAACCGGTGCGCCTGGCACCTACTAACATACCCCGTTCAAAGGCACTTAAATCTTTTGTCTTGCCCATTCACCCTCTGAATGGCACACATACACAATCCATGTCTCAATTGTCTCAAGGCTTAAAAATCCTTCTTCAACCTGTCTCCTCACCTTCATCTACACTGACTGAAGTGGATTTAACAACYGACAATAAGGGATCATAGCTTTTACTTGGATTCACCTGGTCAATCTGTCATGGAACGAGTAGTGTTCCTAATGTTTTGTACACTCAGTGTATACTGAAGGCCTTATGAATGTTAAGATGAAGAGATACTGCTGATATTAGATTAGTAACATATGATACTCAAGAGAAAATAAGATCCCACTTGAAACAAAATGTAGCTAAATCTTTGCAAATATATTGTAATAACATATATTGTAGGCTACACAGGTAGACATTGTTACATTGTACTAATATAGTACTTCATAGTAATAGCTCTTTGAGGTATGTAGTCAGATATAATCCTGAAATATACGTTCACATGAACAGAACATGTTTAATCTATAATACATATCATCCCACCATCCCTCTCTGACTGATTAACTGTTTTTATTGGCATGGCCGACTTTCCTGGGGCTGGGGCCACTGTTCCGGTTAGTAGGTTCACTCTGCTACACACTACAGATTCTCAGATCACTTTCATGTGAACCGAAAGCATAGTAATTTAAGTGGGACACAGATGGACCACAACCCTGCTAACCCTGCCAAGAAGGAAAAGCCCTGCCAATGGCTTATAATATAAGAAGAACAACCACAAAGATGAACAGAAGCTGAAGAAACTGAACAGTGAGCTAAAACCAGATAGATGCAAAACCTTACAATGAAATGAATCTAAAAACTATTTGAAAGAAGAAGAGCTTGGCTATGAAGAGAGTGCAGTAAAAGTTTGGTTGGAAGAAATGGGAGTTCCAGAATGGAACATTCACCTGCCAAATAGAGGTTCTAATGGAACATACAGCAAATTGAATCTCAGGAGTTCCTTCATGGAACAACACAGGGTCTTTTCAGGCTAGACACTGATTCTTAGAGCTGGCAGCCAGGCAAGTCCAAGACGAGAGAACCCTGATCGCTTTAATTGAATTAGATTAAAAGGATGGCTTCACTCCAGGTCTAGTAGAGTGGATTAAACCTATACTCATCCATTACACTTAGCACTCAGGAGTGGACTTAATTAAAAAGTGACTGAGCTTGACAGCCCTTCACCCCCATGCCTCGTTCTCTCTATGCCTGTTTGTCTTGTATTAAAAACAAACGGGAAATCGAGTTGTAAATTACCAGCAGTGTCAATGTGATTCTTTATGCACAAGGCTCACCCAGGCAACTGAAGGTTTAATAACTACTGTATAAACAGAGAGGCTGGTTTCTGTACAATCACAAACACCACCACACGCCTGCCAGAATATTTTCCAATCCACGTCACACTTTGGGTTTTATTTGGCATACAGTGGGTGGTGGTGTCCCTGCAATCAATATTTTAATTATTTCAATTTCTCTCGCTCTCCAGCCTTCGGTCGTCACTAGTTACCACAGCCACAAAGTCATAAACTCTACCTATTTCTACAATTGATCATCTTAAAATCTGATTTTAGACTTAACCCTAACCTTAACTACACTGCTGTGATCAGGCACCTGGTGAGACACCCAGCTGTGATTGCAATGAAATGGCTAAACAACACTAGACTGGATGATGCGACTCACATGGTACACAGCAGAGGGGGAGCAGTGACACACTGGTCTGGACAGGAGTCCGTTGTGAATGCAGTATTCACACAGAAATGGGCTGAGCTTGGATTGGTTCTCTATAAAAATAAATAATCCTGGGAGGTTAATACCTTATGTTGTTTGGATTTGAAAATCCAACAGTTGTATTGGAAGGGGACGGGGCTTGGGGGGCTGTGTGTGGTTGTCCATGTGGGTGTGAGTGAGAGACACAGAAGAAAACCAATCAGTAAAAAGGGACATCCCATTATTTATCAACACATCGTGCCGACAACATCACAATAGCCTTTCCAGACTCTGAAGTCAGGAGGACTTTGAGTTAGGTGTCAGCCAGACTATAACAACACAACTTCTTACCTGCAATAGGCAACTATAGCAGACAATGTCAGGCAGCAGGCCAATATAAAGTCATCCAATTTAACATGCTCAGTACTAATTATCCATAGCATCCACTTGACAAATGGTGTTTTCCCGACTAATTGCACTCTGCAGTATTTTGTCTCAAACTCTGAAAACTCTAATAACTGAATGTGAATGACAAGATTGATTTGAATTCAGGACAATTTCAGACACACTCTGCTCCCCTGTAAAATGACTTTCTCTCTTCTGTTCTCCTCTCTCTCTGTTCTCTGATTCTGTACTCTATCCAATCATTTTGTCCTGACCCCGCCCCCCTCTTGTCCTGTGTGTGTGTGACTCTGTGCCCCTGGTTTGGGGACTCTGATCCGGCTGAACTGCTGTAGACAGTAAATCGCTCCCTCTGTAGCCCTGTACTGGCGTTGACAGCTTGCCATTGCTTGACCAGAACAACGGCTGTGTGTGTCACGTGTGTATGTGTTCCTAATATTCCTAGGACTGTACATTGCATTTTCAGTACACTGTTTATAAACACCATATATTTATTTATATACCATATTCTTAGAATAGCTCACGCTACCTACCACTGTACATATCATTCTTAGTATATCTTGTGTAAATTCATGTGGTGTATATACGTATAGATTCAGTGGTGGAAAAAGTACCCAATTGTCATACGTGAGTAAAAGTAAAGATACCTTTATAGAAATTGACTCAAGTAAAAGTTAAAGTCATCCAGTAAAATCCTACTTAATTGAGTAAAAGTCTAAAAGTATTTGGTTTCAAATATACTTAAGTATCAAAAGTAAATGTAATTGCTAAAATATACTTAAGTTTCAAAAGAAAAAGTATTAAGCAAACTAGGCACCATTGTATTTTTGTATTTTTATTTATGGATAGCCAGGGGCACGCTCCAACCCTCACATAATTTACAAACAAAGCATGTGTTTAGTGAGTCCGCCAGATCAGAGGCAGTAGGGATGCCCAGGGATGTTCTCTTGATAAGTGTGTGAATTTGACACATTTCCTGTCCTTCTAAGCATTCAAAATGGAAAAAGTACTTTTGCGTGTCAGAAAAAGTATATTATTTTCATTAGGAATGTAGTAAAGTAAAGTATAAAATTGTCAAAAATATTGTACTTTCAAGTATTGTTACTTAAGTAATTTACATCACTGTATAGATTACATTTGAATTACTGTTACAGTGCTACTTGGCTTGTTAATTGGATTAGTTAAAAAAAAAAGGGTTTCCTTCTTTTTTATATTATTTGTGTACTTTACTGCATTGTTAGGAGCTAGTAACATAAGCTTTCCGTTGCACCCGCTATAACATCTGCTAAACTGTGTACATGACCAATAAACTTTGATTTGAGGTATGAGATGAGAATGATGAGAATTCCACCAGCTCTGGGGCAAAACCTAGGCGTTTAGCTCAGCAGGATAACAGTATCTTGCATCATGCCAATGATGTTGGTTCTATTTGGTCAGATCACAAGTTTGTTGCCTCTCAACCAGAATAGTGTATGTAACATGCAAAGCACACATGTGTAAATCAAAACCAGACAAACACATTTGTTATGAGCCTCAGCACATCGCATTTCCCCCCCATGCCCATCTTCCAGGTGCAGAGTCAGCACCGGAACAGATACCCTACGCAAGGGTCACATGCCACTGCCAGCACACGCACACACCGTAAAACACATAGATATGTAGAAGATGCATTACACACACATATGGATACTGGTACACCACACACAAACACACGTTAATTGCTGTGCTATTACACCATCGTGGCCTTTCCTTGCTTTTCCTCAATAGAAGATGTACAATGTCATTAGTTTGTAGAGGCAGAGAGAAATCTGATAAAAATAAACTCAGAAGGTCAAAGTTCTTAGTTTTTATCAAGACTAGGGATATATTATGCAAGATCCCAATACCACCAAATGGCATCAGGACTCAAACTCTGAGCAACAGGCTATTTCCACAGGTAGGTGGTATTACCTTCAGTGCGCACTTCTCCCCAGTCTTCTTATTGGTGCATTCCAGAACCTTCCCATTGATCCCCAACCCAAGGACCTGACTGGAGATCTTATACTCGTCTGTCACCGCGTTACGCTTTATCTCCAATTTTGGGTAAACGGGCATAGGGAATTGCGTGGAATTCGTGTCTTCCTGTGCAGCCGGCGCCGCGTTGTCAGTGGAGTCTGGTTCGGTTTGAGGTTCTGATGGGGTGTCAAGTTTTGGCTCAGCCTTCGGCGATTCAGAAGGTTGCTCCTTACCGTTACCATTTTGTAGCATGGTCACACAGATGTGTCTGTGAGTGGTCACCTAGGATTTACAAAAAAACTGACCTCAAACGGCTAATATGACTTTGAAAATGAAATGACGCGAATGTCCCGTAATTTACCCTAAACAGAAATGACTCCTTGACACCGCTAAGGGCGCGCATTCGGTGTTCACTTTCTCTTGGCCAGTTCCTGTGTGCCTCGGGATGTTAAAAACATTGAAAAGACAATAGCCTACGAGTCAATAGTCCCACGATTAAAAAGGTTTTGTACTAAAACTTTTCTAAAATGAAAACATAAAATGGAAAATACTTTACGGTATATACACAACAGCAGCCTATTGATCTTCTTCAACCAATTATTCAATTCAAGTTCAATACAATAATCCTGCATATCCGCAGGGTAAAAAAACCCACAATAAACATGTCCACATTTGAATAGGCTAGAGTAGAAAATTGGGAATTCTGGTCAGATGCCTTCGGTTAAACTTGCCTCGTAACTTTCCAACGTCCTTTTGTCACATGGGCTAATGACTGAGGGGAGTTTGCGTAAGCATTACCCTCTACTCAAGTCATTTCTCAACAGGCTTCCTCTTAAAGGAGCAGTACATTTGTCGGCAAATAACTAGTAGTCTGTACTAGGACAGCTAGGTCCGACGGGGTAGAGTTGAATGGAATTAAATAAATAAAAATATATACCCTAGACTAACTGCAATCTGTCAGAGTAGATGGTAATTTGTGTTTTTAAATGTATCTGCTTTTAAACAAACTCTCCTTCAAGCATGCACAAGTGTGTCAACATTTTGAAGGACATCCCAGGTGAGTGATTTGAATACAAAGTGCTTAATATAACCCAGGCTTAAACCCTCCCCAAATGCAAAAATGAATGAGTGTCAAGGAAAAAACTGATGATCAAGAGAAAGGGAGAGAGAAACAGATATATAGAGAGAAGGGTGGGGGTAAGAGAGAGGGATGGACATCCTTGAAAACTGAAGCAGGCCACATCACCTGCTTAGCTAAACTGTCATTCTGGCAGTCATTTTAAACACGTAATCCAACATAAATAGTATGATGGTATAGCTTAATCTGACATCTGAGAGTATATCATTTATTGCAGAGAGACTAAATATAGACTGAACTAAACTTTGCATACAGTCTTAAAGTGCAATGAATAAACGGTGTGCCTTACTGGTTCATCAGTTTAAATATTATCGGGTTATAGTGGAGGAAACTACTTTATTGCTCTCCTCTTCAAAAATAGCACAACTAAAATAAACTTCACTGCGGTTGGCAATGTACAATGCCTTCAGAAAGTATTCACACCTGCTGACTTTTTCCACATTTGTGTTACAGCCTGAATTTAAAATGAATTCAATGTAGATATTTTTGTCATTGGCTTACACACAATACCCCATAATGTCATAGTGTAATTATGTTTTTTGACATTTTTACTAATTAATTTAAAATGAAAAGCTGAAATGTCTTGAGTCAATAAATATTCAACCCCTTTGTTATGGTAAGGCTAAATAAATTCAGGAATAAAAAGGTGCTTAAAAAGTCACATAATAAGTTGCATGGACTCACTCTGTGTGCAAAATTAGTGTTTAAAATGATTTATGAATGACTACCTCATCTCTGTACCCCACACATACAATTATCTGTAAGGTCCCTAAGTCGAGCAGTGAATTTAAAAACACAGATTCAACCACAAAGACCAGGGAGGTTTTCCAATGCCTCGCAAAGAAAGGCACCTATTGATAGATGGGTAAAAAAATGCAGACATTGAATATCCCTTTGAGCATAGTAAAGTTATGAATTACACTTTGGAAGGCGTATCAATACACCCAGTCACTACAAAGATACAAGCTTCCTTCCTAACTCAGTTGCCGGAGAGGAAGGAAACCGCTCAGGGATTTCACCATGAGGCCAATGGTGACTTTAAAACAGTTACAGAGTTTAATGACTGTGAAAGGAGAAAACTGAGGATGGATCAACAACATTGTAGGTCCTCCACAATACTAACCTAATTGAAAGAGTGCAAAGAAGGAAGCCTATACAGAAAAMAAATATTCCAAAACATGCATCCTGTTTGCAACAAGGCATTAAAGTAATAATGCAAAAAAATGTGTCAAAAGCAATTAACTTTGGGGCAAATCCAATACAACACATTATTGAGTAACACTCTCCATATTTTCAAGCATAATGGTAGCTGCATCATGTTAAGGGTATGCTTGTAATCATTAAGGACTGGGGAGTTTTACAGGATAAAAAAGAAATGGAATGGCTAAGCACAGGCAAAATCCTAGAGGAAAACCAGCCTCAGTCTGCTTTCCACCAGACAATGGGAGATGAATTCACCATTCAGCAGATCAATAACCGAAAACACAAGGACAAATCTACACTGGAGTTGCTTACTAAGAAGACAGTGAATGTTTCTGAGTGGCTGACTTACAGTTTTGATTTAAATCTACTTCAAAATCTATGAAAAGACCTGAAAATGGTTGTTTAGCAATGATCAACAACAATTTGACAGAGCTTAAAGAACGTTGAAAAAAATCATGGGCAAATGTTGCACTATCCCGGTGTGAAAGGCTCTTAAGAGACTTACCCAGAAAGACTCATAGCTGTAATCGCTGCCAAAAATGCTTCTACAAAGTATTGACTCAGGGGTGTGAATACTTATGTAACTGAGATATCTGTATTTCATTTTCATTACATTTTCAAAAATGTCTAAAAACATGTTTTCACTTTGTCGTTATGGGGTATTGTGTGTAGATGGGTGAGACAAAATGTAAATTTAATCAATTTTGAATTCAGGCAGTAACACAACAAAATGTGGAATAAGTCAAGGGGTATGAATACTTTCTGAAGGCACTGTAGAAACATACAAACATTCCCCCTCAGTTAAAATGTGCATCCTGCCAGGAAAGTCCAGTTTGTTTGATTTTGATGTTTTTGTTGTGTATGTAGTAAGCGAAAGGGAAAGTGTGTGTGTTGATTGTGTTTAGTAGTCCAGTGCACAGATGAGGGCCACTCCCTGTTTGATCCAGTATCTCTGGGTGGTGTGTGTGGGCAGCTCCACAGCGATCACGTAGTTAGTAGAGTGACCCGTCGTAGACAGAGTTCCTATAGAGGAAACACAGAGCTGCAGTCAGGACCAGACTCAAACTACTATACTACCTTTTATGCTGATTAAGGTAAATCATGGTGATCTCATCTGTCAACAAACTGTAATAGTCCCTGGAAGCTGACGATGGAAAATACATAGCTACAGTATGAAGCATTTCGTTATTAGACACYGGGTCTATTTTGGGCATGTAATAAACCACTTAAAAGAAGCACACGGGCTAATACACTATTACACAGACAGACACACTAATATAAGGATATGCAATCAAACACCAGCACACACACAAACACTGTTGGAGCCAGATCCTTGTACATGAGTGTATATAGTAGGTGCAGTATTGGCCTGTTGTATTGCTCAAGCACTGACCGGCGCGTGTGAGGGTCTTGTAGATGGGACAGATGTAAACTCCTGAAGTGGGTGGTTTGCGGTTGGGCTCAGGAACCATCCAGATGACAGCCATCTCAGTGTAGAGCTCTTTGGGCCGGGACTCAGTGAGCCGGCCTACCTTGGCGTCCCAGCGCGCCCCCTCCAGGAACAAGCCGTGGATGTAGCAACCCATCTCAGGCCTCTCCTTCAGCGCAGAGGCAGACTCCCTCATCACCTGGGATGGGACATAAAGGAGAAGGCACAGATGTCATTAAGTTCAAGGAAAAACTTCCAACGTAGAAATCGGCCAAGTAATACCCAATCAAAACAAGTAATCCATTTTCCAACAGGGTTAATTTCTCACTATAAATGTTTTTTATTTATTTTATTTCACCTTTATTTAACCAGGTAGGCAAGTTGAGAACAAGTTCTCATTTACAATTGCGACCTGGCCAAGATAAAGCAAAGCAGTTCGACACATACAACAACACTGAGTTACACATGTAGTAAAACAAACATACAGTCAATAATACAGTAGAAAAATAAGTCTATATACAATGTGAGCAAATGAGGTGAAATAAGGGAGGTAAAGGCAAAAAAAAGGCCATGGTGGCGAAGTAAATACAATACAGCAAGTAAAACACTGGAATCGTAGATTTGCAGTGGAAGAATGTGCAAAGTAGAGATAGAAATAATGGGGTGCAAAGGAGCATAATAAATAAATAAATAGAGTAGGGGGAGAGGTAGTTGTTTGGGCTAAATTATAGATGGGCTATGTACAAGTGCAGTAATCTGTGAGCTGCTCTGACTATAAATGTAACCTCCAATATGAAATACATTCTCATTTGGGGAGGAGGAAAGGGAGGAAGGGAATGAGAGTGTGCTGCTATCTCACCCTGAAGTCAAAGCCAATGGTATCTATGGAGACCACGGAGCGGCGGGCAAAGTTCTGCAGTGTTCCTGTGAGGAAGGCCTGGGGGAAGAAGAAGCCACTGATCCAGAAGACAGGTGGGACACCGTCAGAGATCCAGCCATGTAAGAACTTGATCCTCTGGAGCAGGTCAGACACCCAGGAGGCCAGGGGTTTCAAAGAGGGGTAGGCCTGGTGGAAGACAGGGAGAGACAGAGGGAATACTTAATGACATGACACATTTCAATGGGGTTCTCAAATGAACAGGAATCAGACACCGGTATACAGATGAAACAATGTATTGTAAAACCAATAACGAATTGGGCTCCCGAGTTGCGCAACGGTCTAAGGCGCAAGAGGGGTCACTGTAGTCCCTGGTTCGAATCCAGGCTGCATCACATTCGGCCGTAATTGGGAGTCTCACGAGGGAAAATAAATATAGTAGAAATGATGAACATTTAGTTGAGGATCCCCGATCACAGTGAGCTCAGTGAGGGAATTGTTGCTTCTAATTTCTCGGACTGAGACGAACAACTGTCATCAACAGGCTGTTCTTTCTGCCTCTCGACCGCTATGCTGAGAGACTGCGTTACAACGATCGTGGTAAAAGAGAGAGGAATTCATAGTTTGAGTGGTCCCGTGGGGGTTTTCACAAAAGGAAAAGTGTAGAGTGATTTCAGTGTGTCTCATAGATGCAGTAAAGAGGTCAATCGAACTTGACCAAAACAATGGAATTACCATGGAAAGGACCCGGGGGAAACAGCCATGGGGGAAAGATTCTGAATCTCCTCATAGAGTACCACAGTATGAGTCATAATACCCGTTAAACCTAGTGGTCAAACAAGGAAATGGTTCCAATCATTTTTTCCACCATAAGTTTTTCCCATTGGGGTTTTTCTAAACACTTAAAATAAGGGCTGTGTTTCGTGTAGGCTTACCCTGGCATGACATTTTGATAACCGTGTAAGTCTTTCTAGGACAAGGTGACTTTTATCAATATATTCGCCTGTATTTACCCCCCCAAAATGAAATGCTAATTAGCTACTAATGTGGCTATCAAAGAACTACAAATGTCATGATGATCTGGACAAGACTGCCGAATTAAGGCAAAGGTAAGAATCTCTGGATTAACTATCTAATGTTAGCTAAATTTAGGAATTAATAAATTGCCTACATTTCTTTAAATGGATAATTCTGTGAACTGTCTTGTGGAAGTTTTAAATTGACACAATACCTGTTAGCAAAGGTTTCTGCTAGATATGATGTGCAGGAGCTTGCAGGGATTTGTAGTCTTGCATGATGTCTACTTTGATGCTAATTAGCATTTTTGAATCTGAGAGTTAATAGAGCCAAATATATTTATAAAAGTCACCTTGTCTGAGAGATTTACATGGTTATTAAAAAACGTCACGCCAGAATAGGCGTACACAAAACACAGCCCTTATTTTAAGTGTTTATAAAATTCTGTGGAAAAACGATTGTAACCATCTCCTTATTTGACCGCTAGGTTTTATGGGTATTATGACACCTCCACTGTGGGGCTCTATTGCCCCCCAGCAAAGTTTGTCTATATTTAGGCTATTGTTTATATGTGTATTTCACGCTATGTTGAGGTAAAAATCTGAGTATAATGCTTGTATAGATGTCATCCCTAACACATGTTCATGTCATGGTTACCAATCAACTGCATTACAGTTAAACACGACTTTGACTACCATCAACGATTTCTGTAAGCTAGATATGCTAACCAGCTTATACAAACGGGAGTTAGCATTTACCAGTCACTACTTTTAAATCTGAAAAGGGACAACTTCTACATGTCATACAGCGAAAACAGCCAAATCGGACTTAAGTAAGCACATTGTAGGCCTGTTACAATACATAAATCATGACGGATTCGACAAATATTCACTTTTTTAGATCAGATTTGTGGAATGTGCGCCAATCTTCCATTGACTCCTTGATCGCATCTATTTGGGATAGCCACAGGTCCGTTGACTAGTGGTTTCCATTTGCGCGCCGTGCCTCTGTCACGCGCCAGTAAAGTTTAGAACGATTCGTGAGTCTATTTGTGACTTTGCATTTTTTCGTGTTTCTTTTATTGTGTTGAAGGGGAACCCCATTTAAAGTATCTATGAGCGCTCTGAGGTGTTAAACTAAACCCTGGTACCAGGTCTGTACTAATTAGATGAGTGTGTATATACAGTCGCTGTGATTGATTTAGTGATTCAAAAGGAGTTGATAACTGTTGGTGTATACCATGTTTTCAACTTGCGTTGTTTATTGAAACTGAATTGACATGTTTTCCTTTTAATAATAATTCATAACCATCGGTTGTTTGTGATTATTCTTTTGCATAGTTCAAGGGATATCTAATTGGTGTGTATTTCAATACTGTGTGTGCATATTATATTTCCTAGTGGGTAAACTATATATTCTTTCGGGGTATATTACCTACTAGGTTAGGCCCAACCCAGTCCACACACTAATTTTCACATGCTGCCTGCTTACATAGTTTATTGTTGCCACACACCTAGATACTAGGTTCAAACTGATATTAACTCAGGTCCCTCAGCATAGAGGACTACAATAATGTAACTCTAAATATGTTCATGTATATGTTCCTGTAAATACCTTGGCCTGCCACATGTCAGGGACTTTGTTGATGAATAGGCTGTTGGCCATAAGCTCCAGTTCTGATGACATCACCACTAAGCCCTTCAGAGCCTTCACAATATCACTGAGGCTCTGGGATATGACCACTAACAACCGGTTATACCTGAGAGAGAAGGGTGGGTGGAGAGGGATAGGGGAAAGAAAGAGATACTCAGGAGAATGTTGACTATAGAAGAGCTCTCTGATATGGAATATTGTGATGGTAACTGGAACTGTCTTGAAGTTAATGGTGGGAGAAACAGATATGGCACAAGACAGAATGTTATGGACTTCAGCAGTGGTTTATGACAGAACTAGGTTACCTGATGACCTCCTGGATCAGGACTGTGTTCATGGACTCCTCATACTGGACTGGGTACTTAGTCATCACCTCCTGTACACTGATAGGCTGGGGAACCTTCTCAACAATGCCTGCCACTATCTCCTCTACGATCTACAGGGAAA
Organism: Salvelinus sp. IW2-2015; assembly: GCF_002910315.2. Classification (NCBI taxonomy): domain Eukaryota; kingdom Metazoa; phylum Chordata; class Actinopteri; order Salmoniformes; family Salmonidae; genus Salvelinus; species Salvelinus sp. IW2-2015. The sequence goes on from NC_036838.1 coordinate 46,840,078, forward strand.
GAAACAAGATCCATTACCAGCCCAGCCAAACTTACAACACACAATCACTCAACACAACCCCACCACACTTTCTGAAGGTACAGTGCCTTTAGAAAGTATTCATACCTGTCACATTCTGACCTTAGTTCTTTTGTTATTTCTTTGTTTTAGTATGGTCAGGGCGTGAGTTGGGTGGGTTATCTATGTTCGTTTTTCTTTTTCTTTTTTTTCTTTTTTTCTTTTCTTTTTAAAAATTGTATCCCCTTTTCTCCCCAATTTTCGTGGTATCCAATCGCTAGTAATTACTATCTTGTCTCATCGCTACAACTCCCGTACGGGCTCGGGAGAGACGAAGGTCGAAAGCCATGCGTCCTCCGAAGCACAACCCAACCAAGCCGCACTGCTTCTTAACACAGCGCGCCTCCAACCCGGAGGCCAGCCACACCAATGTGTCGGAGGAAACACCGTGCACCCGCCCCCCTCGGTTAGCGCGCACTGCGCCCGGCCCGCCACAGGGGTCGCTGGAGCGCGATGAGACAAGGATATCCCTACCGGCCAAACCCTCCCTAACCCGGACGACGCTATGCCAATTGTGCGTCGCCCCACGGACCTCCCGGTCGCGGCCGGCTGCGACAGAGCCTGGGCGCGAACCCAGAGACTCTGGTGGCGCAGCTAGCACTGCGATGCAGTGCTCTAGACCACTGCGCCACCCGGGAGGCCCTTATGTTCGTTTTTCTATGTTGGTTTTTTCGTTTGGCCTGGTATGATTCTCAATCAGAGGCAGGTGTCGTTAGTTGTCTCTGATTGAGAATCATACTTAGGTAGCCTTTTTCCACCTGTGTTTCGTGGGTGTTTATTTTCTGTGTCTGTGTGTTCCACACGGAACTGTTTCGGTTGGTTATTTCACGTGTTGTTTATTGTTTTGTTTCAGTGTTCGATTGTTTTAATAAAGAGCATGAACACGTACCACACCGCGCATTGGTCCTCCGATCCTTACTACTCCTCGTCTGAGGAGGAGGAAGACAGCCGTTACAATACCCCTTGACTTATTCCACATTTTGTTGCGTTAAAGCCTGAATTCAAAATGGATGAAATGTATTGTTTTTCCTCACCCATCTACACACAATACCCCATAATGACAAAGTGAAAACAAGTTTTTATACATTTTTGCAAATGTATTGAAAATGAAATACAGAAAAATCGCATTTACATACAGTATTCACACCCTGAGTCAATACATTTTAGAATCACCTTTGGCAGCAATTTCTGGGTAAGTCTTTCCGGGTAAGTCTCTATGGGCTTTGCACACCTGGATTGTACAATATTTGCATATTATTATTATTATTGAAAAAATTCTTCAAGCTCTGTCAAGTTGGTTGTTGATCATTGCTAGACAGCCATTTTCAAGTCTTGCCATAGATTTTCAAGCCGATTTAAGTCAAAACTGTAACTAGGCCACTCAGGAACATTCAATGTCATCTTGGTAAGCAACTTCAGTGTATAGTTGTGTTTTAGGTTATTGTCCTGCTGAAAGGTGAATTTGTCTCCCTGTGTCCGTTGGAAAGCAGACTGGACCAGGTTTCCCTTTAGGATTTTGCCGGTGCTTTGCTCTATTTAGTTTCTTTTTACCCCCCCCMAAAAAAAATCCCTAGTCCTTGCCGATGGGACAAGTATACCCATAACATGATGCAGCCACCACCATGCTTGAAAATATGAAAACTGGTACTGTGATGTGTTGTGTTGGATATGCCCCATACAAAAAGCTTTGTATTCAGGACATAAAGTTCATTTCTTTGCCATTTTTTTTGCAGTTTTACTTTACTGCCTTATTGCAAACAGAATGATGTTTTGGAATATTTGTATTATGTACAGGTTTACTTATTTTCACTCTGTCATTTAGGTTAGTATTGTGGGATAACCAAAAATGTTGTTGATCCATCCTCAGTTTTCTCCTTTCACAACCATTAAACTCTGTAACTGCTTTAACGTCACCATTGGCCTTATGGTGAAATCCCTGAGCGGTTTCCTTCCTCTCTGACAACTGAGTTAGGAAGGAAGCCTGTATCTTTGTGGTGACTGGGTGTATTGATACCCAATCCAAAGTGTAATTAATAACTTCACCATGCTCAAAGGGATATTTAATGTCTGTTGTTTTTTTTTACCCATCTACCAATAGGCTCCCTTCTTTGCGAGGCATTGGAAAACCTACCTGGTCATTGTGGTTGAATCTGTGTTTGAAATTCACTGCTCAACTGAGGAACCTTACAGATAATTGTATTTATGGGTAACAGAGATCAGGGAATCATTCAGACATCATGCTAAACACTAATATTGCACACAGAGTGAGTTCATGCAACTTATTATGTGACTTGTTAAGCACATTTTTACTCCTGAAGTTATTTAGGCTTGCCATAAAAAAGGGGTTGAATACTTATTGACTCAAGAAAATTTCAGCTGTACATTTTATATACATTTAAAAAAATGTCTAAAAACATAACTCCAGTTTGACATTATGGGGTATTGTGTGTAGAACAGTGACACAACATCTCAATTTAATCTATTTTAAACTCAGGCTGTAACACAACAACATTTGTGTCACGTTCTGACCTTTATTTTCCTTTGTTTTGTCTTTAGTTAGTATGGTCAGGGCGTGAGTTGGGGTGGGCAGTCTATGTTATGTGTTTCTATGTTTATGTTTGTCAATTGGACTGATATGGTTCTCAATCAGAGACAGGTGTTTTGCATTGTCTCTGATTGGGAACCATATTTAGGTTGCCTGTTTTCACTGTTGGTTTGTGGGTGTTTGTTTCCTGTGTCTGTGTTCGTGCTACACGGGACTGTTTCGGTTAGGTTACTTTGTTATTTTGTATTTTTTTGTCGTGTTCAGTGGWTTATATTAAAACATGRACACTTACCACTCTGCGTCTTGGTCCGATCCTCTTCAGACGAAGAGGAGGAAATCAGCCGTTACAGAAACACCCACCAACCAAGGACCAAGSAGAGTGGTAAAGGACAGCAGCAGCRGCGGCAGAAGACACAGGATTCATGGACTTGGGAGGAGATTCTGGACGGCAAAGGACCCTGGACTCAGCCAGGGGAATATCGCCGTCCCAGGGCAGAGTTGRAGGCAGCGAAGGCAGAGAGGCGCTGGTATGAGRAGGCAGCRCGGCGACGCGGTTGGAAACCCGAGAGTCAGCCCCAAAAATKTATTGGGSGGGGGCACACGGGGAGTGTGGCTAAGCCAGGTAGGAGACCTGAGCCAACTCCCCGTGCTTACCGTGGAGAGAGAGGGCGTCGTACTGGTCAGGCACCGTGTTATGCGGTGGAGCGCACGGTGTCCCCAGTACGCGTGCTTAGCCCGGTGCGATACATTCCAGCTCCTCGTATCGGCCGGGCTAGGTTGGGCATCGAGCCAGGTGCCATGAAGCCGGCTCAACGGATCTACATGGCGTACATGGCACCAGCCTTACGCATGGTGTCCCCGGTTCGCCAGCACAGCCCAGTGCGGGCTATTCCACCTCGCCGCACTGGCCGGGCTACGGGGAGCATTCAACCAGGTAAGGTTGGGCAGGCTCGGTGCTCAAGAGCTCCTGTACTCCTTCACGGTCCGGTATATCCGGTGCCACCTCCACGTACCAGTCCTCCGGTGGCAGCCCTCCGCACCAGGCTGTCTCTCCATTTTCTCTCTACAGTTGCTCCCGCCTGTCCAGCGCTGCCAGAGCCTTCCTCTTCTCCAGCGCAGCCAGAGTCTCCCGTCTGTCCTAAGCCGTCAAAGCCGCCCGTCTGCCCAGCGCCGTCTGAGCCGCCCGTCTGCCCCAGCGCGTCTGACGCCGCCCGTCTGCCCAGCGCCGTCTGAGCCGCCCGTCTGCACCAGCGCGTCGAGCCGCCGTACTGCCCAGCGCCGTCTGAGCGCCCGTAACGCCGCAGCGCGTCTGAGCCGCCCGTCTGCCAGCGCCGTCTGAGCCGCGCACCGTCTGCCAGCAGCCGTCTGGGCCGCTTCCGCACAGCCAGGAGCCGCCATCGGCCCGCCCAGCAGCCGGAGCCGCAGAGCCGCCCACGCCAGCAAAGGAGCCGCCCGCGCAGCGGGAGCCGCCCGCATCAGCCAGGAGCCGCCCGCAACCCCAGACACAGGAGCCGCAGAGCCGCCGCCAGCCAAGTGCAAGACGAGCTGCCAAGAGCCCGCCAAGCCAGCACAGACTCGCAGAGCGCCAGCCCAGCCAGGACTCTGCCAGAGCCGTCAGTCAGCCAGGAGCTGCCAGAGCCGTCAGTCAGCAGAGCTGCCAAGAGTCGTCAGTCAGCCAGGAGCTGCCAGAGCTGCCTGTCACGCGGCGATGCCGGAATTGCTCCTCAGTCCGGAGCTGCCCCTCAGTCCGGAGCTGCCACTCAGTCCGGAACCTAGCCCCAGTCAGAGGTGCCTTTCAGTCCTATGAGCCCATTTATTGGAGTACCAGCCAAGGATCGCGGCGAGGCGATCTCGCCGCTACGTAAAGCAGGCCACACGGGGGCGGTTAAGGAGGCGGACAAAAACTATGATGAAGTGGGGTCCCACGTCCCGCGCCAGAGCCGCCACCGCGGACAGACGCCACACCAGACCTCCCCTATAGAGTTTACGGTTTTGCGGCCGAGAGTCCGCAACTTTGGGGGGGGGGAGGGGGGTACTGTCACGATTCTGGACTTTAATTATTTTCCTTTGTTTTGTCTTTAGTTAGTATGGTCAGGGCGTGAGTTGGGGTGGGCAGTCTATGTTATGTGTTTCTATGTTTAGGTTTGTCAATTGGCCTGATATGGTTCTCAATCAGAGACAGGTGTTTTGCATTGTCTCTGATTGGGAACCATATTTAGGTTGTCTGTTTTCACTGTTGGTTTGTGGGTGTTTGTTTCCTGTGTCTGTGTTCGTGCCACACGGGACTGTTTCGGTTAGGTTACTTTGTTATTTTGTATTTTTTGTCGTGTTCAGTGGWTTATATTAAAACATGGACACTTACCACTCTGCGTCTTGGTCCGATCCCAGACGAAGAGGAGGAAATCAGCCGTTACAATTTGGGAAAAGTCAAGGGGTGTGAATACTTTCTGAAGGCATTGTATGTTTCCACTGGATATCATAAGGTGAATGCACCAATTTGTAAGTCGCTCTGGATAAGAGCGTCTGCTAAATGACTTAAATGTAAATGTAAATGTAATGTTAGCATGTCAACAGAATGGTACCCTGAGTATTACCTATGAGCTTTCGTTAACAAGTCTAACAGCTAAGGAGGCTAAAGTAAGAGCAACAAATATAAGTAAGACTAGCTGCTGCATGACCCCAGATAGGACAATAAACAAAACAAAAGTTCAAAACCTGTTTCTTGCTGGGGTAGAGTTTCAGCGAGAGTAGACACAGGAGAGGACACACACAGTACACAAAGTACACACAGTACCTCTTCTCTGGCCTTGCCCCCGCTGGCTGCTGCTTTAGGCTGGAGCTGCACCACGGCTGCCAGCAGGGCAAATGCCTCGTTCTGGGCAAAGCTGATGTTAGCATTGTCATGGAGACCAAAGATCTCAGGTGTGTCGTTGATGGGCAGGCCACGGATGTACGCCAGGTAGCCCTGAGAGACAAGCAAAACGGATATTAGTGGTTGTTGGTTGGGAATTAACCCGTGTTTATTAATGCTAACTCAGACCAAACTAACCGTCTCATTCTCTGACCTTGATGTCGAGCTCAGTGTCGATCTGCCTGTAGACTCCGGAGGCGGAGTAGGCGTAGTCGGCACCGAGCACAGCAGGACAGTAGAAGTCCTCCAACACGTTGAGGATGCAGCGGCGGTCCCAGTCATCGGTCACACGACCACCATAGTTGATCTCCCCCGCAGTGTACTTCAGAACCTGGACAGATCGAGTAGAGAACAACGGCACAATCAATCACTGACAGAACGCAGGCACATACACACACCAGAAAAAAAGGACACACTGAAACATAAAAAATACATAATCTTGCTAGAAGTAGGGTAGGAAATGAGAGGAGATAAAAGATAAAGAAGGAAAGAGGAGATGAAAAGAGAAATACTAAAGGAAAAGCTAGAAGAGAAGGAAGCTAGAAAAGAGAGAGAGAGAAAGAGAAAGAGAGAGTGTGTGTGTGTGTGTGTGTGTGTGTGTGTGTGTGTGTGTGTGTGTGTGTGTGTGTGTGTGTGTGTGTGTGTGTGTGTGTGTGTGTGTCTTCCCCACCTTGTAGGGGATGTCCTGGTACTCGTCCAGGAACATCTTGAGCTGGCTGATACAGATGCGCAGGTCACCATCAGTGAACTCATATGGGATGTTGAACCCCAGTGGGCCGAACTTTCTGCGCTCAATGGCATTACCGTGGAACAGACACAGAGATAGGAGCAGGGACTTAAGCTCTGCAGCCTGGAGAGGAGAGGAGGAACAGGGAACAACGTTAGACGAGGGGTCTGGGTATGTAGTTTTCCACTTGAATTACACAATACAGTACACAGTATAGTATGGGAGTGAGAGGAGCCAGACCCTGGTGCAGGTAGTGATGAAGTCATCATTCAGGCTTAGGTAGGTCTTCAACAGGTTGGCCTTGATGCCTCTGGGAGGCTCGATGGTCATCTTAGAGCCATTCTGCAGAATAGACACGGGGAACTTGTTGCTGGGCAGGCTGGTGAGCCACAGACGGAAATCCCGGTGTACCTAAAGAGGAGTGAATAGGGTGTTGGCAGGTTTAAGAGTGACAAAGGTTTCTACATCTCGCTTTACTGTATAGCTTCAGTTGTGTGTTTGTGTGGATGTGTATTCTTCTAGGTGAGCCCACCTTATCTGTGTCAATGTTCTCAATGAGTCTCTCCATGGAGGGCATCCAGCTGGGTGCCAGGTGACAATTCTGGAAGAAGACCCACTTGCCCCTCTCCATGGCACTGTGCATCATGGCCTCAGCCCAGGGACCCTGACACACAACCACAACAGACAGGACCAGTTGCACAGAGGTCTCAAGATGATACCAACATGACAGTGAAATACTGTAGATATCACAAGGCTTAGGTTCAAACATCATGACTTTGAGCCTGGGCTTGATTCTGTCTGTCTCAGTTATTTCTCAGACTGGCTTGCACTCATGGTGATGGTGAATGTAGCACGTCTTTAGAAGGGGATACATACAGGACACAGAGTCCTAGTCCTCTGGCTAGAAATAGACTGGTAATTATCACTGAGGTGGGGAGACTAAGCTTTTCTTAGCATGACAAATGAGAGTGACCTCATTGGGAGGACTAATTTCCAGTGGGATGTCTCGTGGGTGGGAGGAGTGAGTTTTCCCAGGCATTCCCCAGGCCATACTGACCTGCCCCTGGCCCAGGGAGATGGCACTCATCTTCTTGGAGAACTTCATGACGTCAGCAAACTTGTAGAGGTCAGCGGCAGGGTCGGTTCCGGGAGATAGGACGAAGATGAGCGGCGTGGAGGGGGACGACTCCTTAAATACAACAGACAGATCTGATGCCTGAGGGAGAAATGGAAGGAAGGAGGGAGGGATGGAAGGAAGGAGGGAGGTAGGGAGGGAGTAAGGAGAGAGAGGTACAGTACAGAACGAGGTATGAGAAACATCAAATAAACAATGAGGTGACCTACATTGGGAAAAATATTGTAAATATTTAAGCCAAATGGTTTTAAAATAAACCTGGTGGCAAAGTGTTTACACTGAGTTGGATACAAGGCAAAACAACATATACTAAAGATGGCATTGACAGTGGCACTGAGGTAAATGCAACTTAGGATGTCTTCACTACCCAGAAAGGCAAAAGTGCAGCACCTGTGGCTCTATAAAGCGCTGGCCCAGCTGAGCAGCAACAAAGTCCTGCAGGCCGTGAGTCATGCGGTCAGCTCTCAGGCAGCGCAATATCAACAGCTTCTGGAAAGAGTCCAGCTGGGTATTCCATTCCCCTGGGACCGGCTCCCTAGACACACACGCACACATCCATGGACACCAGTCAGCAGTCAGAGTAGGTGTAATTTGCAGTATCTATTGACACACTGCAAACTAGCATGTGTTGTGTCTACACTCTTAGAAAAAAAGGTGCTATCTAGAACCTAAAAGTGTTCTTAAACTGTCCCCATAGGATGACCCTTTGAAGAACCCTTTATGGTTCCAGGTAGAACCCCTTTGGGTTCAATCTAGAACTCCTTTCAAAAGATGGTTCTACATGGAACTAAAAAGGGTTCTCCTATGGGGACAGCCAAACGAAGAAGCCTTTTGGAACCCTTTTCCTAAGAGTGAAGGGTTGGCAAGCACAATATCAGTGGCACGATAATCAGAAGTATCATGGCAAGTGAACAAAACATGAAGCGGACTACATTTCTTGGCTATAGTACACAATACTTTACATAGGACCATAAAGTTCAGTCTGCCTGATGTTTTCTTTTTTGACATGGAAAATCAAGTATTGTGGTATTGCGATACGGGTATCAGGACAACCCTAGCTGTGCATATAAAATATGTAGCTTCTGTGTTTGTGAAGACCTGTTTGGCTCGCTGCTGTCAAATATCCTCTTGAAGGCCTTCATGTGTTTGGGGAAGCTGTCTGCCAGGCTGTTGAAGGTGGGCAAAGCGCTGAGGCCCAAGATGTCCTGCCAGGCACGCTCAGACAGCCACCTCACTGCAGGGTTGGACAGCTGCTGCTGGGGCATGCCCCCCGCCAGCAGGTACCGCCACTCAGACTGGCAGGTGGAACACAAACAGAGTATGAGCACAGATACACTTTAAAAACAACAATACAGACCAAACACTAAACACCACCAGTTCCTCCTACCATATCGATCTTGTTCTCATTCATCATGATGCGAGCGCACAGCAGGAAGGCAAACATGAGCTTGTGCTTCTCAAACAGAGAGCGGCACACGTTGCTGTAGAGGCTGAAGGTGAAGAACTCATTGATGTTGATGATCCTCTGCTCCACCGTGTCTGGGGGGGACACACAGGGCCAACAAAATGGGAAAAGAGTTTATTAAGGGGGTTGGATATATTCATGCTACCTTTGGTGCTTAATGATACATGCTACATTGCTGTGATGTTAGCAGTTAAGCAGTTAAGCAGTTAGCAGTTAAGCATTCAGTTGTGAAAGGGTTGTCCTAAAATGCGTACAAATACAGTATGTGTGTGTCTACATTTATGTGGGTGAGTTCTCTTTACCTGCCCTCTCGGAGTTGGCAATGCCCGACATGAAGATGCCCAAAAACCACTCCAGGGAGTACTGGTACATGGGGTCCACGTTGGAAAGGTCCGATACGCAGAAGAAGAGGATCTGAGTACGCACAGCCACAGGGACATACTCCAGACGAGTGGCATCAATGTCCCGCTCTGTCTCCTCAGCCACCATCACTTTGGCCTGACAATGACATCAGCCTTTGTATGGTCATAGTGCCACATCAACGACTCAACAGTTGATTGAACAGTAACAGTATGTTCTTCGCATGTAAAAGCCTTATTTTGGGAAATCAAAAGGGGTCAAGTTGAAGTGTGGTGGTTACACTGCTCCCCATGTCTGACCTGGATCTCTCCGGCCTTGATCTTGGAGGCTCCCAGCACCCGTATGAGTTCCTCATCGTCCACAGGGTTTCCCTCTGAGGAGCTGAGGCGGAACAGGATCTGGTCTTCTATCTCCTTCAGCTCCTGCTTCATACGAGCGTTACTCACTATCAGCTGGTTCTTAGCCTCCTCCAGGTCAGGCCTCTCCTCAGCCACCACCCGACCCAGCAGCTGGTCCTCCAGACCACTACACACACACACACACACACACACACACACACACACACACACACACACACACACACACACACACACACACACACACACACACACACACACGTCAGGGGTCAACCGGCCAGGGAGAAGGGGCCAGTGTGAAGTGAAGTGAAGGTGGGTGAGCACAATACCTGGGGGACAGGGTGAAGTTGATGAGGGTAACCTTAGTGGAGATCTCAGGGGAGTAGTGTGGGTTGGGTAGCTTGGTGGTGATGTACATTTTGAAGTCATCGTGGTAGGGAATGACAGCGTCTCCAAGCTTCAGAACTGTGCTGCCCTGCTGCTTGAACGTCTGAGGGCGACAACAAGCAACAACTGCAATGAGTTGACTTTATTGTGTGTTGACTGAGTGTTGTATCGACGTGTTATGTGCCCTAGGTAAGGACCTGTCGCAGTAGGACGGGTTCTAGAGCAGGGTCTAGTTCCTCTCCGACGTTCTCCAGTAAGCAAGGCTTCCCGAAGCGAATGGCATTTTCCAGACTACGCAGGAAGTCCCGGTCACTCAGCTTCATTACGTCCAATCCATTGTCACGCTCCTGAGAGGAAAAATGAAGCAGGGTTCAACCATCATGTCTAACCAACAGCTTCTGCATATACATAGGAAATATATGACCATATCCCCTTTTAAATACAGGTGTCTCCTTACATACAGATGCTGAAATAAAACAACATTTACTTACACAATGTAAAGCAGGACATTTTGGTTCTCTCTATTTTCTAAAGATACTATCTAAAGCTGTGCAGTAATGGTTGTGGATAATGAGAGTATTAGCTCTATGGCTCCCTCTGTGGACTATGTTTGGAATCAGACCAGTACACAGGAATCACTGAACATTCTCACCATGTTTTTGACCCACTTGTTGGCCTGTCCCTGTGGGTCGATGAAAAGAGCCCAGCGCTGAGAGTACTGTGTTATCACACCGTTTTCCACCGACAGGTTATCCTTAGGCAGCCCTGTGATCTATACACACGCACACACACACACACACACACACACACACACACACCACACACACACACACACACACACACACACACACACACACACACACACACACACACACACACACACACACACACACACACACACACACACAATGGGATATTGGGAGTATTTTACATTGCTATATTATTTGACACCACGGGTCAGTCTGATATAGGATATTATGTTGTATCTGTGCTAGTAGTGTTGTGAGGGGTTCTAACCTGCCAGGAGCGGATCTTGACCTTGTCCCCTAGAGTGCTGATGAGGTTGGGCTCCTCTGTGTGGGGCACCCCCTGCTCTTTAAAGCCACGCAGCCACTCATCTGCCATGGAGGCCCGGTACTCTCCCTGTCAAGGTCATATACAGACAGCTCACCAAATCAACACAATGGTCATCCATGGGTCATTCTCTCCACAAAATACCTAAAAGCACTACTTACTGTGACAAAACTCTGACTAATACCACAGCACAACACATACATGTAACAGTAGCACAACAACAGAGCAGCACTCACAGTAAAGGGTCCCAGGTAGGCCACATATCCTGCTGCTAGCAGCACGTCTCCTGACACGTTATTAACCATGTACTCCAGGTGCTGCACGGTCTCCTTCCAACGCACCTTCTCATCCGCTAGCCCTCCAATCAGCTGGAGAGACACACACAACACTCATAACATCAGCACCCACAGACACAGTAGACAACACTGAGTTATGTCTGATGTAAATAAATATGGCATTGCAGAAATTACATTGGAAGGGGGGGGGAAAACTTGTGTAAAATGAAAAGAACAAAGTGACAGAGTAACAGTCAATAGTAGGGTTGCAAAGTGGAGAATATTACTGGTAATTTTGGAAATGTACCAGTAAACTCACATAATTTTTTTTAACTTCCAAGGATTTTAGGTCATTTTAATAACATATAAAATATATAAAATATGATATTTCTAATGTGGAAAATAGAATCATAAAGCTGTGAAACATTATACTAAGTATAACCCATCAACAAATTTAATACGTTGCTGTTTCTACATGGAATATCCTTTATATTTTTACAAGTTATTATTTTATTTAAAGAGTGACTTTCAAAACAACTTCTCGTTTTGAAAATGGCCTATGTGGCATCGATATGAGTCAGAAACATTTACTCTAGTGTAAAAATGTACTACAAAGTGTAAATAGGATAATTCAGTCTTGTCCAAAATGGAGATTTGCGAGATGATAGGAAAAAAAATGGATGTCACGGAATGAAGGGTACCGTAACAGTATTCCATGGGTTGGGTTTATTTTAATGGCCATGGTCAATTTGGTTTGACATTCGATATCCCTATGGGGCAAGTTATGGACCATTAGTAAATTACACAATGTACATTGTACAATATTTTAAATAGTCAATAGCTCCAAATTTCAATGAATTAAAAATCCTAATCAACGTAAATTGTAGAAATTAATATACAAATATTGAAAGCATTTATGAGACACCTAAAAGATGTGCAAGACGACTATATTGTTCAATTTACATTGTGTAATTTATTGACGGTTCCTAACTATCCCCAGAGATAGGCTATCCAAAGTCAAACCAATTTTGCCACAGTCTCACACCAGCCGAATGAATCTAATTGGCAAAAATAATTTGGCTAACTCTTCCCACCTGCGAACACACACAACAGACACCCACATCAAACCACACCTCGAAACCAACTCACGTTTGAATTCAGTCATGGCCAAATCAAGAAGCATTTCTTAATAAACCAAACGAGGCCAAATCAGGAAGTGGAGTCGCCTTGAAGTACTGTTTGTCAACATATCTTTGTTGCAAATGTTGCAGGGCCAAACTGATGGCAGTTGTGAAACAAGTCAATAGTTGGAAGAGTTAATTGCAATTACATTAGAAGTCATTTTATGTTTTTTTATTAATTATGCTATTTTGCAGTGCTTTGAGCCGGATCACTGTTTGAAATGTAAAGATTCAAATAAAAGTGGTCAGAGTTCATTTGAGTTGCCTCCTCTGTAATTCTGCTGCCCCCTAAAAAAAAGTAAATGTAAAAATGTTTTTTTTAGCCCGTGCCTGATATTCTAGAATTGATTCTGGTTTGGCCGGCCGGTTTATGGTTTGCGCAACATTGTAACCTAGAGATCAATAGCTTATTTTTCTTTAAATAGCCTAGCTGTGGATTGTGTGTAGCTCAATCACAAGGCATCGCCTTCAGTCGGTAAAGTGTGGCAAATCTGTCAGTGAACAGCAAACAGCCAAAACAGGCCTTTCGCAATATTTCAAATGCAATCGTGGGAAAACACAGGTTTTAATGCAAATGGCTCCTGCTGAAAAGAGAAGACTCTAATGTGTCTGATGTGTCCAACATATTTTATCAACTTCCAAATTGGCCTATTGAGTGAACAGCATTTTTTTTTTTTAAGTAAAACGAGCGAGATAGGCTTTTGGCACGAGCGCATCGGCCATCGCCGGTGAGTGAGCTGTGCATCATTGGGTGAGTCAGTTTTTTAGAACTATAATTTCCAAATATTCTACACACCTTGGCCTAGGATATTCATGGATTCAAGACAAGGTTGTCTTGACAAGGTTAGTCCATGTAAAAGGCATCTGTCACTTCAATCATTTTTGCAGTATTAAAAAAAGATTCTGCTTAAGTCGGCAGCCATGTAAAATGGCATAGAATTGCATGAAATTGCCTAATTTTTCCCATGTGTGCAACCTCTGCAAGTGCCTCTACCTACTCTACTGCTCTATGCCACCACACAAATATGATGATATGCATGCAATGTTTTATTATAAAGGCGATTCTTTTAATGTGTTCCGGTACCTCAGAGCTCTTCAGGTCACCCTTCTCTTGTGCTAACTTTTTGTTTCCGGTGTCATGTTTTGTCTTTGATCATCATGTCTTGTCCCTGTGCTTCCCTCTGCTGGTCTTATTAGGTTCTTTCCCTCTTTCTATCCCTCTCTCTCTCCCTTCCTCTTTCCCTCTCTCGCTCTCTCTCTCTATCGTTCCGTTCCTGCTCCCAGCTGTTTCTCATTCTCCTAACGACCTCATTTACTCTTTCACACCTGTCCCCTATTTTGCCCTCTGATTAGAGTCCCTATTTCTCCCTCTGTTTTCCGCTTCTGTCCTTGTCGGATTCTTGTTTGATGTTTGCTGTCCTGTGTCCTTGTTCCGCCCTGTCGTGTTCTTTGCCTTCTTCAGATGCTGCGTGTGAGCAGGTGTCTATGTCAGCTACGGCCAGTGCCTTCCTGAAGCGACCTGCAGTCTGTGGTCGCGTCTCCAGTCGTTCCTCTCTATTGACGAGAGGATTTCAGTTTCCTGTTTTGGATTTACCATTGATAATATCCAGGAGAATCATTATTTGTTTAATACTGGAATAAAGACTCTGTTACTATTACGTCGCTTTTGGGTCCTCATTCACCAGCATAACATCCGGCACCTCCCAATTTACAAATTAAGTACTGCTACTTTCTCTTGAACCATATGTTCTATCTACCAGAAAACCATGGACAACATGGACACAGATATAAAGGGGGGGGGGAGAAAAATAAATAAATATATATATACAGTTGAAGTCGGAAGTTTAAATACACTTAGGTTGGAGTCATTAAAACTCGTTTTTCAACCACTCCACAAATTTATTGTTGACAAACTATAGTTTTGGCAAGTCGGTTAGGACATCTACTTTGTGCATGACACAAGTAATTTTTCCAACAATTGTTTACAGACAGATTATTTCACGTATAATTCACTGTTATCACAATTCCAGTGGGTCAGAAGTTTACATACACTAAGTTGACAGCGCCTTTTAACAGCTTGGAAAATTCCAGAAAATGATGTCATGGCTTATTGACATCATTTCAGTCAATTGGAGGTGTACCTGTGGATGTATTTCAAGGCCTACCTTCAAGCTTAGTGCCTCTTAGCTTGACATCATGGGAAAATCAAAAGAAATCAGCCAAGACCTCAGAAAATAAATTGTAGACCTCCACAAGTCTGGTTCATCCTTGGGATCAATTTCAAACACCTGATGGTACCACGTTCATTTGTACAAACAATGGTACGCAAGTATAAACACCATGGGACCACGCAGTCGTCATACCGCTCAGGAAGGAGACGCGTTCTGTCTCCTAGAGATGAATGAAAAGTGCAAATCAATCCCAGAACAACAGTAAAGGACCTTGTGAAGATGCTGGAGGAAACAGGTACAAAAGTATCTATAGCCACAGTAAAACGAGTCCTATAACGACATAACCTGAAAGGCCGCTCAGCAAAGAAGAAGCCACTGCTCCAAAACCACCATAAAAAGGCCAGATTACGGTTTGCAACTGCACATGGGGACAAAGATCGTACTTTTTGGAGAAATGTCCTCTGGTCTGATGAAACAAAAATAGAACTGTTTGGCCATAATAACCATCGTTATGTTTGGAGGAAAAAGGGGGAGGCTTGCAAGCCAAAGAACACCATCCCAACCGTGAAGAACGGGGGTGGCAGCATCATGCTGTGGGGGTGCTTTGCTGCAGGAGGGACTGGTGCACTTCAGAAAATAGATGGCATCATGAGGAAGGGAAATTATGTGGACATATTGAAGCAACATCTCAAGACATCAGTCAGGAAGTTAAAGCTTGGTTGCAAATGAGTCTTCCAAATGGACAATGACCCCAAGCACGCTTCCAAAGTTGAGGCAAAATGGCTTAAGGACAACAAAGTCAAGGTATTGGAGTGGCCATCACAAAGCCCTGACCTCGATTCTATAGAAAATGTGTGGGCAGAACTGAAAAAGCGTGTGCGAGCAAGCAGGCCTACAAACCTGACTCAGTTACACCAGCTCTGTCAGGAGGAATGGNTAACGACCTCATTTACTCTTTCACACCTGTCCCCTATTTTGCCCTCTGATTAGAGTCCCTATTTCTCCCTCTGTTTTCCGCTTCTGTCCTTGTCGGATTCTTGTTTGATGTTTGCTGTCCTGTGTCCTTGTTCCGCCCTGTCGTGTTCTTTGCCTTCTTCAGATGCTGCGTGTGAGCAGGTGTCTATGTCAGCTACGGCCAGTGCCTTCCTGAAGCGACCTGCAGTCTGTGGTCGTTTCCTGTTTTGGATTTACCATTGATAATATCCAGGAGAATCATTATTTGTTTAATACTGGAATAAAGACTCTGTTACTATTACGTCGCTTTTGGGTCCTCATTCACCAGCATAACATCCGGCACCTCCCAATTTACAAATTAAGTACTGCTACTTTCTCTTGAACCATATGTTCTATCTACCAGAAAACCATGGACAACATGGACACAGATATAAAGGGGGGGGGGAGAAAAATAAATAAATATATATATACAGTTGAAGTCGGAAGTTTAAATACACTTAGGTTGGAGTCATTAAAACTCGTTTTTCAACCACTCCACAAATTTATTGTTGACAAACTATAGTTTTGGCAAGTCGGTTAGGACATCTACTTTGTGCATGACACAAGTAATTTTTCCAACAATTGTTTACAGACAGATTATTTCACGTATAATTCACTGTTATCACAATTCCAGTGGGTCAGAAGTTTACATACACTAAGTTGACAGCGCCTTTTAACAGCTTGGAAAATTCCAGAAAATGATGTCATGGCTTATTGACATCATTTCAGTCAATTGGAGGTGTACCTGTGGATGTATTTCAAGGCCTACCTTCAAGCTTAGTGCCTCTTAGCTTGACATCATGGGAAAATCAAAAGAAATCAGCCAAGACCTCAGAAAATAAATTGTAGACCTCCACAAGTCTGGTTCATCCTTGGGATCAATTTCAAACACCTGATGGTACCACGTTCATTTGTACAAACAATGGTACGCAAGTATAAACACCATGGGACCACGCAGTCGTCATACCGCTCAGGAAGGAGACGCGTTCTGTCTCCTAGAGATGAATGAAAAGTGCAAATCAATCCCAGAACAACAGTAAAGGACCTTGTGAAGATGCTGGAGGAAACAGGTACAAAAGTATCTATAGCCACAGTAAAACGAGTCCTATAACGACATAACCTGAAAGGCCGCTCAGCAAAGAAGAAGCCACTGCTCCAAAACCACCATAAAAAGGCCAGATTACGGTTTGCAACTGCACATGGGGACAAAGATCGTACTTTTTGGAGAAATGTCCTCTGGTCTGATGAAACAAAAATAGAACTGTTTGGCCATAATAACCATCGTTATGTTTGGAGGAAAAAGGGGGAGGCTTGCAAGCCAAAGAACACCATCCCAACCGTGAAGAACGGGGGTGGCAGCATCATGCTGTGGGGGTGCTTTGCTGCAGGAGGGACTGGTGCACTTCAGAAAATAGATGGCATCATGAGGAAGGGAAATTATGTGGACATATTGAAGCAACATCTCAAGACATCAGTCAGGAAGTTAAAGCTTGGTTGCAAATGAGTCTTCCAAATGGACAATGACCCCAAGCACGCTTCCAAAGTTGAGGCAAAATGGCTTAAGGACAACAAAGTCAAGGTATTGGAGTGGCCATCACAAAGCCCTGACCTCGATTCTATAGAAAATGTGTGGGCAGAACTGAAAAAGCGTGTGCGAGCAAGCAGGCCTACAAACCTGACTCAGTTACACCAGCTCTGTCAGGAGGAATGGGCCAAAATTCACCCAATTAATTGTGGGAAACTTGTGGAAGGCTACCCGAAATGTTTGACCCAAGTTAAACAATTTAAAGGCAATGCTACCAAATATTAATTGAGTGTATGTAAACTTCTGACCCACTGGGAATGTGATGAAAGAAATAAAATCTGAAATAAATCATTCTCTCTACTATTATTCTGACATTTCACATTCTTAAAATAAAGTGGTGATCCTAACTGACATAAGACAGGGAATTTTTACTCTGATTAAATGTCAGGAATTGTGAAAAAAGTTTAGATGTATTTGGCTAAGATGTATGTAAATGTCCAACTTCAACTGTATATTAATCAAGTTTAAATTACCAAAACTTACACAGATTACCAAAATGACCCGTTAATAACCCAGATTTTTTTTAAATCTGGTAATTTTGTATAAAATCTTTGCAACCCAAGTCAACTGTGTATGGTCTGGCCTCTATATCCTTTTAGATTTGTCCTGCACCTGCCAAGCCAGTGCAAATATGTGTGTTGTTATCAGTGAGCTTTCAATCAATTAAATGTATTTATAAAGCCCTTTTTACATCAGCAGATGTCACAAAGTGCTATACAGAAACCCAGCCTAAAACCCCAAACAGCAAGCAATGCAGAAGCTTTGTCCCCGTCTCTCTCTCTCTGACCTTGTCTGCGCGGACCAGGCGGTTCTCACACAGCTGGCACTTGTTGTCCAGCTCGTCCCTCTTGGCCAGACAGTCGTGGTACTTGGCCTGCAGCGTTGCGATGCCCTCTTCCACCTGTGCCAGCTTCTCATTGGCATCGTCCAGGATGAGCTGGGTCACAGCCAGGTCCTCCTGGGCCTCCTGCAGAGCTTTCTGCGTGAGCACACACACACACACACAGGAAGGAAAGATACACACATCAACACTCACACAAATAGTGCATATACAGATGCAATAGTCTTGTTGTACAAGAGAGGGCAGCATTTAAAGCAAATATATTCATACCCTTTTAGGCTCCACACCCTTGGCCACAAAGTGGTACACGTGCATGGCTCGCACCCATTGGCAGATGGAGGTGCAGGCCTTGGACACCTTGGCAATGTTGGCTGGCTGGAACTCTTCATTATCAATGTAGGGTTGCACTAATTTGATCACGGAGTCTGGGATATTTTCCTACAGAGGAGATCAGTGCCAAAATGATTCCAGTCAAAAAGCTCCCTTTAAACTGAAAGAAAGTAAAAAGCTTTGTTTGGGATAACGTGTCCTCAGGACACTGACATACTTTGTCAAATTTGAAGAGGCCCTCTAGGAACTTCCCGGGGTCCTGCAGAAGGCTCTTGCCAGGCTCCCAGTAGTCGTCCACCTTGGTGCCTGGCTTCTCTCCGGCCACCTTCTTAGGCTTGACGGACCTCATGATGCAAACAGCCTCTATCACCAGTTTCACCCCATGGGGCGGGCGCTGCATGGCCCTCACCTGGAGAGACCCAGACCCAGTCATACAGTACAACAACCCTCATACAGTACAGAGCAATCTAGGAAAACAACAAGCCACAAGTACAACCATTACTGGGCAAAATAATGTCACCTCAACAACGTCGTTCTTGTTGAGAGACTTGAGGCTGGTGAGGGCGGCGTCTAGAGCTGGCAGCGCTTCATCCAGGTCTTTCTGGGCGTCTTCAGCGATGGCCCCGGCTACACATGCTTTCTGTGAGGCTTTGGCTTCCTCTGCCTGCACCGCCGTACGGGTCTCCTCTGCAACTACAGTGTCTACCTGTCAACACACACACACACACACACACACACACACACATGTCCCACACACCTGTCACACACACATCACACACCCACACACACAACACACACACACACACACACACACACAAAGATTAACGTGCATAACACATGTGCTATATAAAGGATACAGCATATGCAGGCGTTTGAAGAGCCTGATGAGGTTTCCTGGTCTAAATTACCTTGATCTTCTCCATGGTGAATACTGTGTCCTTGGCAGCTTCCTCCAGCAGAGGCCTCATCATCTCCAGCTCCTCCTGCATCTTACTCACATCCTCTGCTGTCCTCAATAGCTATAGACACACACAGACACACAGTAAAATCACACGGTTAAACGCAGTCCCATATGAACACAGACACACATTTAAAGCAACATACAAAATACATTTGAAGCAAAAGACACAGAAGAGAAGACTACCTCTTAGATACAAAAATTGTGGCATTGAGGGTCCCTCCTCTCACCTTGTCCAGGCCAGTCTTCATGCGCTGCCGGGCACTGTGCAGCTCCTGTTTCTTGCGGCCGATGAGAGAGGAGAAGATTGCAAGTAGCTCCAGATAGCTCTTGGGCGTGACATAGTTATATCTGGACAGCTCAGCCAGGTACTGCGCACATTTCCTGGCTACCATCTGGTGGATCTCCACACACATCATAATCTAGACAGGGACACAAAAGTGGTGAGGGGAGGCTGGCAGGAGACAAGAACACAAACAAACACTCTCTCTTTCTCCTCACCAGGCCTTTCATTGCGGTGGGGCTGGCTTCCAGCTCTGGCAGCTCGTAGAGGAAGGAGGCAGCCACAGACTGGAGGGCCTCCTCTGGCCAGGCACTGAACCAGTCTATAGTGCAGCAGGTCACCAGAGACGGGAACTGTCTGAGCCGCGCACGGAACACCTCCCCTATAGGACTAGACATGGGGAGAGGAGGAAAAGAGGCAAGGAGGAGGGGCGTGGTGAGGAACGGAGAGGTGGAGAGAAGATAGGTAAGGACAGGAGAGTGAGGGAAGAGATGGAAGTGAGGTAAAAAAAAAGGGGGTGGAGAGAGGTAAAGAGAAATTAGTAGAGGTTCAAGTCATTAGCTGATCTCTTTACTGTACCTTTCAGATGCTGTGAGTGAGCAGTTCAGTTCAAGTTTTATTGTCACATGCACAAGAACAGTGGAATGCTTACCATGCGAGCTCTTCCCAACAGTGCAGTAGTAGTATAACTAATACAAATATAACTATAAATAATAAAGAAAACATGACAAATATCAAATAAGAGAGGAAGCTATACACAGGGTCAGTGCCAGTACCAAAATGTACAATGTGCAGGGATACTGGAGAATATGAAGTAGATATGTACAGTACCAGTCAAAAGTTTGGACTACTCATCGATGAGTTCGTCTTTATTTTTTTTAACTATTTTCTACATTGTAGAATAATAGTGAAGACATCAAAATGATGAAATAACACATATAGAATCATGTAGTAACCAAAAAACTCTTAAATCAAAATATATATTATATTTGAGATTCTTCAAAGTAGCCACCCTTTGCCTTGATGACAGCTTTGCACACTCTTGGCAGTCTCTCAACCAGCTTCACCTGGAATGCTTTTCCAACAGTCTTGAAGGAGTTCCCACATATGCTGAGCACTTGTTGGCTGCTTCTCCTTCACTCTGCTGTCCAACTCATCCCAAACCATTTCAATTGGTTTGATGTTGGGTGATTGTGGTCAAATATCCCTTACACAACCTGGAGGTGTGTTGGGTCATTGTCCTGTTGAAAAACAAATGATAGTCCCACTAAGCCCAAACCAGCTGGAATGGCGTATCGCTGCAGAATGCTGTGGTAGCCATGCTGGTAAAGTGTGCCTTGAATAAAATTTAAAAAAAATCACAGACAGTGTCAGCAGCAAAGTACCCCCATACCATCACACCTCCTCCTCCATGCTTCACGGTGGGAACCACACACACAGAGTTTGGAACCAAAAATCTCAAATTTAGACTCATCAGACCAAAGGACAGATTTCCACTGGTCTAATGTCCATTGCTTGTCTTTCTTGGCCAATAAAGTATTGTCTTCTTATTGGTGTCCTTTAGTAGCGGTTTCTTTGCAGCAATTCGACCATGAAGGCCTGTTTCACACAGTCTCCTCTGAACAGTTGATGTTGAGATGTGTCTGTTACTTGAACTCTGTGAAGCATTTATTTGGGCTGCAATTTCTATGGCTGGTAACTCTAATGAACTTATCCTCTGCAGCAGAGGTAACTCTGGGTCTTTCTTTCATGTGCCGGTCCTCATGAGAGCTAGTTTCATCATAGTGCTTGGTGGTTTTTATGGCTGCACTTGAAGAAACGTATTGACTGACCTTCATGTCTTAAAGTAATGATGGACTGTCGTTTCTYTTTGCATATTTGAGCAGTTCTTGTGTACCACCCTTACCTTGTCACAACACAACTGATTGGCTCAAACTTTTAACAAAGCACACCTGTTAATTGAAATGCATTCCAGGTGAGTGCAAAGCTTTCATTAAGGTAAAGGGTGGCTACTTTGAAGAATCTCAAATATAAAATATATTTCGATTTATTTAACACTTTTTTGGTTACTACATGATTCCATATCTGTTATTTCATAGTTTTTAATGTCTTCACTATTACTGTACAAAGTAGAAAATAGTAAAAATAAAGAAAAACCATGGACTGAGTAGGTGTATCCAAACTTTTGACTGGCACTGTACATGAAGGCGGGGATTAGGAGAAAGTGACCGGTAGAAGGATTAATAATAGTAAACAGTATGGCAGCAGCAAAAGTTGTGGGTGGGTGTGTGCATGGTGGTGAGTGTGTGACGGAGTGTGTGAGGGAGTGTGTGTGCAACAGTGACAGTGTAGGCGTGATAGGCAGATATACAGTGCATTCGGAAAGTATTCAGACTCCTTGACTTTTTCCAAATTTTGTTACGTTACAGCCTTATTCTAAAATTGATCAAATAAAATACAATTCCGCATCAATCTACACATAATACCCCATAATGACAAAGCATAAACAGGTTTTTAGACATTTATGCAAATGTATTAAAAATTAAAAACGGAAATACCTTATTTACATAAATATTCAGACCCTTTGAGCTTAGGTGCATCCTGTTTCCATTAATCATCCTTGATATATTTCTACAACTTGATTGGTGTCCACCTGTGGTAAATTCAATTGATTGGACATGATTTGGAAAGGCACACACTTGTCTATATCAGGTCCCACAGTTGACAGTGCATGTCAGAGCAAAAACCAAGCCATGAGGTTGAAGGAATTGTCAGTAGAACTCCGAGACAGGATTGTGTCGAGGAACAGATCTGGGGAAGGGTACCAAAGCATTACTGCAGCATTGAAGGTTCCCAAGAACACAGTGGCCTCCATCATTCTTAAACGGAAGAAGTTTGGAACCACCAAGACTCTTCCTAGAGCTGGCCGCCCGGCCAAACTGAGCAATCGGTGGAGAAGGGCCTTGGTCGGGGAGGTGACCAAGAACCCGATGGTCACTCTGACAGAGCTCCAGAGTTCTTCTGTGGAGAAGGGATAACCTTCCAGAAAGATAACCATCTCTGCAGCACTCCATCAATCAGGCCATGGTAGAGTGGCCAGATGGATGCCCCTCCTCAGTAGTAGGCACGACAGCCCGCTTGCAGTTTGCCAAGAGGCACCTAAAGGACTCTGACCATGAGAAACAAGATTCTCTGATCTGATGAAACCAAGATGGAACTCTTTGGCCTGAATGCCAAACGTCACGTCTGGAAGAAACCTGGCCACATCCGTACGGTGAAGCACGGTGTTAGCAGCATCATGCTGTGGGGATGTTTTTCAGCGGCAGGGACTGGGAGACTGGTCAGGATCAAGGGAAAGATGAACGAAGCAAAGAACAGAGAGATCCTTGATAGAAATCTGCTCCAGGACGCACAGGACCTCAGACTGGGGCGAAGGTTCACCTTCCCACAGGACAATAACCCTAAGCACACAGCCACGACAACGCAGGAGTGGCTTCGGGACAAGTCTATGAACGTCCTTGAGTGGCCCAGCCAGTGCCCGTACTTGAACCCAATCGAACATCTCTGGAGAAACGTGAAAATAGCTGTGCAGCGGCATTCCCCATCCAACCTGACAGAGCTGGAGAGGATCTGCAGACAAGAATGGGAAAAACTCCCCAAATATAGGTGTGCCAAGGCGGTAGCGTTATACCTAAGAAGACTCAAGGCTGTAATCGCTGCCAAAGGTGCTTCAACAATGTACTGAGTAAAGGGTTTGAATACTTATGTTTTTCAGCGTGATGTGATATGTGAAATTTTGTTTTTCTATTTGTAAGAAATTAGCAAAAATGTCAATTTGTGGGGGGGGGGGGGTTTGTCATTACATGGTATTGTGTGTAGATTGATGAGGAAAAAATGAAATCTAATTATTTTTTGAATAAGGCTGTAATGTAACAAAATGTGGAAAAAGTCGACGGGTCTGAATACTTTCCGAATGCACTGTACATGTAAGGGTACGGTGCCATGAGGCTGACCTCATGCAGAGCACGGTGTGGATGTTACTGCGGACTCTTTTTATGTAGGCAGTCATGAGGTTGGCTTTGGTGGGCTGCTGGCCTAGGTCCTGCACCACAGGCTTCATGGCAGTCAGGATGCGCTCCTGCTCGTCCACCGCATAGAGGTTGGGCACGTCACCAGAGTTCAGGATGTTATTCACATCCTCCAAGAACGACTCGCTCTTGATCTGAGGTCAAACACACAGGGTTAGAGGACATGTCGATATGTGGGTATGTGTAAGTGCTGACACTGTGAAAAAGTCCTCACCTGTGTGTCTACAAACAGAAAGGTGATCTGTACATTCTGCAGGCCAGCCTTCAGCATGATGCTCTTGAGGTCTTCCCTCCACTCTGTGTGGCCGTAGTTCTTAGCGAGCTCAATCTGGAAACACTCATAGTCTGACCTGAGGTGTAAAACAACATATTAACACCATATTATCACAGTAACATACTTTCAGATGTTTAATAAAATAGAAGGTATGAGCCTCACATGTGCGTGGCCAGCTTGGTGAGTGACTGGCGCCCGCTGCCCCCGACCCCCAGGAGCAGGGCGTTTCCCAGGGGCTGGCGCAGGATGCGGCTGATGCGGCACACATGCTGGATGGCATCCATGAAGAGCACCAGCTTCATCTTGGTGGTGCTGATCTGGTTGTAGTCGTCCATGTACTCCTCCATGACTCTGGCCAGCTGTGGGAGTTACAAGACAGTATTGGGATGAAAAACACCCATAAATCTCACTACTATCCTAGTAGTGTCACCAAACGTTTTTATGGAAGTCTTTTAAAGGGCAATACCGCCACTTTTCAACCTCATATTCATCATCTCCCATACCAAACCAGTGTCTACATATGTGAAAACAGTGTGATTCTATGATATGTGGTTAAAAAGATAAGAAGAAAGGTCCTAAAAAAAAAGAGTGATTTTCAAAAAGTGCAACGAGTTTCTAGTCCAAGGGAGGGTATTTTCTTGCTCCCCACGTCACCGCAAATCTCATAGTGTTTGAAAATCAAAATGCTTTAACTTTTGATGAAGCCATCGGGTAGAACTTTGTAACGTTATATTTTTGTAGAAATGTGCTGTTTTCACATACTGTATGTTGGTAATGGTATTGTTCTGAAGATAATGAAAACAAGGTTGAAAAGTGGTGGAGTTGCTCTTTAAGTTTAGCAGTGAAGTCTCACCTTCTCCCTGTCCTCAATGAGCTGGTAGGCTTTGTTGTCAGCTCCGGGGATCATGAAGTCTCCAAACAGGACCGGCTGGCAGGGCACAGCATCCTCAAAGCTGCAACCAAACTCCTCAATGCGGGCCTGTAGGAGCTTATCAAACCAGTCCCGGTCCTCAGCACTCACCAGCCGGTCCTGGAACACCCGGCAGCTTTCATGGTACCACAACTGCAGCAAGTGCATCTTGTCCTGAGAATCAAAACAAGCAACACATCCTCCGTTTGAAAGCCTTTCAGGGTTTCTATACTGTATGATCTCCTGTTTGAGCCGTCAGTCATTCACCTCTATCTTGGTAGCCTCTGCCATCAGGATGCCCTGGAAGACCTTGGAAAGGTCCCTAAGGTTGAATGTGTAGTGGGATTTGGCTGGTGTGGGAAGGAGCTGCGAAGTGATGGTGGCGTAGACGCGGATAGTGGCATCCACCAGAGGCCCGTTCAGAGGCTGAATCTCTGGAACAGGTCCTTAGGGAAGAGAGGGGTATGGGAGATGGGTTGGATATAAAATTAGCAAAGACATATGGAGAACTTTCCTTTTTGTGTGTGTAAAAGACCAGCAACAATTTAATACTTTAGAATTTCATCAACATCTACTCTTATTAATAATCTACATAAATTACTAAACTCTGCAAAAAAAGAAACGTCCTCTCACTGTCAACTGGGTCTATTTTCAGTAAACTTAACATGTGTAAATATTTGTATGAACATAACATGATTCAACAGCTGAGACATAAACTGAACAAGTTCCACAGACATGTGACTAACAGAAATTGAAAAATGAGTCCCTGAACAAAGGGGGGGTCAAAATCAAAAGTAACAGTCACTATCTGGTGTGGCCACCAACTGCATTAAGTACTGCAGTCATCTCCTCCTCATGGACTGCACCAGATTTGCCAGTTCTTGCTGTGAGATGTTACCCCACTMTTCCACCAAGGCACCTGCAAGTTCCCGGACATTTCTGGGGGAATGGCCCTAGCCCTCACCCTCCGATCCAACAGGTCCCAGATGTGCTCAATGGGATTGAGATCCGGGCTCTTTGCTGGCCATGGCAGAACACTGACATTCCTGTCTTGCAGGAAATAACGCACAGAGCGAGCAGTATGGCTGGTGGCATTGTCATGCTGGAGGGTCATGTCAGGATGAACCTGCAGGAAGGGTACCACATGAGGGAGGAGGATGTCTTCCTTGTAACTCACAACGTTGAGATTGCCTGCAATGACAACATGCTCAGTCCGATGATGCTGTGACAGACCGCCCCAGATCATGACGGACCCTCCACCTCTAAATCGACCCCGCTCCAGAGTACAGGCCTCGGTGTAAAGCTCATTCCTTCGACGATAAAGGCGAATTCGACCATCACCCTGGTGAGACAAAACTGCGACTCGTCGGTGAAGAGCACTTTTTGCCAGTCCTGTCTGGTCCAGAGACGGTGGGTTTGTGCCCATAGGCGACGTTGTTGCCAGTGATGTCTGGTGAGGAACAACCTTACAACAGGCCTACAAGCCCTCAGTCCAGCCTCTCTCAGCCTATTGCGGACAGTCGGAGCACTGATGGAGGGATTGTGCATTCCTGGTGTAACTCGGGCAATTGTTGCTGCCATCCTGTACCTGTCCTGCAGGTGTGATGTTCAGATGTACCGATCCTGTGCAGGTGTTGTTACACGTGGTCTGCCACTGCGAGTACGATCAGCTGTCCGTCCTGTCTCCCTGTAGCGCTGTCTTAGGCATCTCACAGACATTGCTATTTATTGCCCTGGCCACATCTGCATTCCTCATGCCTCCTTGCAGCATGCCTAAGACACGTTCACGCAGATGAGCAGGGACCTTGGGCATCTTTCTTTTGGTGTTTTTCAGAGTCAGTAGAAAGGTCTCTTTAGTGTCCTATGTTTTCATAACTGTGACCTTAATTGCCTACYGTCTGTAAGCTGTTAGTGTCTTAACGACCGTTCCACAGGTGCATGTTTATTAATTGTTTTTGGTTCATTGAATAAGCATGGGAAACAGTGTTTAAACCCTTTGCAATGAAGATCTGTGAAGTTATTTGGATTTTTACGAATTATCTTTGAAAGACAGGGTCCTGAAAAGGGGACGTTTCTTTTTTGCTGAGTTTAAAATAATGATGCATGGTAACACATTTCTAGAGCGTCAGTCTTCTCTTTCTCTCTCTCCTTCTTCTGTCTCTCTGTCTCCCTCTCTGACTTACTCCCTGGTTCCTTTTTACTTATATTTCCATCTGTAAGAAAGCAAAGAATATATTAGAAAGGATTGCAGCAACTTAACAAACTACCTCCTCAATGTGACTGGTGCCTCAACCATACCTAGCCTCCCTCAACCCTTCACCAAAATGAACATCAGTTGGATACATTTTCAGCAGTCAGGCCGTCTCACCCATCCAGTTGCCCAGGATAGTAGAGAAGATCTTCTTCTTGCTGGCGTCCTCCATCTCAGTGAAGGAGAGGAAGTTAAAGTGGCGTGTGAAACGCTGGGTGATGGGGTTCCTGCCCCCTCCTGGGGGTCCCATAGCGCAAGCAAAGTTGATGTCTACCAGGTGTTTAAAAGTGCCTGCAGGACAAGGCAGAGTTCAATTTGGTGGCCTTCACAGAGCCATGGGAGCTAGATGTGCAGACTCAGCTTTGGAGGAAGGGTCCTCACCTATCTGCTTCCTGTCATACCAGCCTCCATGGTCCATCCACTGGCGGAGAAGCTCAATGGGGGGCTGGGCCCCGTAGGTCTCCAGAATGGGCATGTTCAGGTCATCAATGAAGAAGATAAAATACTTCCCCAGGGGAGGCCCAAACACACCCTTACGCCTGACAAATACATGCTTTGGTTAGAGAGGTCAGTATATAAAGGAATGAGACTGCCTTTAGACATTACAGCACAGATCCTACAGTACAAAGAGAGATGTTGGTAAAAGGCTTACCTCTTGTCCAGTTTGCTGTCAATATAATCCTGTGTCTGGTTGGCTGAGGTGCGAGCAGAGAACATAAGGAAGTGTGTAATGTACTCAGCAGGCATGTTCTTCAGCAGCTTGTCAGACATGGTCAGGGTCTTTCCTGTGCCGGTCGGTCCAATGCACAGCACCTGGTCAACACAGAGCCTCTAACTAAGAACAACTCTACTCACAGAAAGACTCCTCCATTACACTCACAAAAGCTTTCACCAGGAATGATACACTGATAATACACTATTTATGAGTGCCTTATTGGGCGGCACTTACAGGCTTCTTGTTAGACAGCAGCATATCCATCAGGAAGGAAATGCGGACTGTGTCTGGTGTGGGTACGATGATGTCAGAGTAGCTGGTCTCTGGCGTGATGACCACATTCTGGGCAGATTTCATCCAACTGACCCAGTGCACCTACACAACAGGATGTATGTCACTTGTATGGCCCTTTCTGTTTCTAAAGGTATATCCAGAATGTTTGCTTTTCAAATGCTCACCTTCCTCCCTCTATCCTCCTCCTCTTCGTCTCCCATGTTGCTGATTCCTGCATCATCAAGCTGGTAGTCATACACCAGGCCTTCCTCTGGAAAACACAACTCAACCTTCTCCTCTGCCATCTTGGCCCTGAGCCAAGCACTGAAGCGCTGGCAGCTGGGGGCGTCCCCTGTGGCTCCCACACTCCACACCAGAGAGAAGATGAACCAGGGCTCAATCAGCTCCTTCAACCGGTCAAGCTTCTCCTGCAGAAGAGGCCTCTCCCCCTAGCCAAACATATGACAGACTAGTCATCAAGAGATGAACATCTCCGTCACCTCAGCTGATCACTCATCCCTTTTGTCTCCTGATGGTGGGTAGATTGTGTGGGTGTTTGTGGCATGGAGTGGTGTTCACTGACCTCTCGATGGATGAAGGGTTGGAAGAAACAGTCCAGCAGTTTGAGCAGACTGCATGTGAGGTTGCTGTCCATGGAGAAGATTACCTCTTTCACAGACTTCCTTACAAACGTGATGGAATCCTAGAGACACACAGACTCAATTTCCCCTGAGGCCCAACAGAACAAGGCCTGACACAGCCAGACACTCACAACAACTAACTTATGATACAGTTGTAAAGTGGAATAAACATGATTAAAATGCCTGTTGAGCGGCCCTCTGTGTTACCTGGAGAAACATGATGAAGAGGGAATTGAGCTGGTCTGTGTAGGGCCTCAGGGGTTCGGGGACCGTCCTCAGCCAGCACTCAGTGAAGGGCGTGAGGCCCAGGATGCTAGGCTCCAGGTACACCATCCCACAACGAGACACTGTGGCCGGGGACGCCACCGCCAGGTCCTGCACCTCAAACATCATCGTCTGCACCTGGAGGAGGATACACACATGTATCTGAATGTGCATAACTGGTATGAGGTATGGAACAAAATGAGAGCGGGAAAGCTGACAGAAGAGATGTAAAGGTTTCTCACGTCTGTGAGTTTGATGATCTCTCCAGAGCTCAGGCAGAGTTTTTTATTGTCATCCAGCACAGTGTTCATGTTCTCGATCCACACAGCGTCCACTGGCCCGTCAAACATGTACCACTTCTTCTCCTCGTCCATGGAGGACGACCCCCCACGGATCAGAGAGGACAGGATACCATCCGACCTGAAGGGAGATACACAGAGGGAGAAGAGGCATGTGTGTGTGTGCATGGATGTGTGAGAGTGTTCAGGATATTCAATATGCTATCTACTGTATGTGTGTTTGTAATGATCCCCAGTTTACAATTGGCTCATTCATCCCCCTCCTCTCCCCTGTAACTATTCCCCAGGTCGTTGCTGCAAATGAGAACGTGTTCTCAGTCAACTTACCTGGTAAAATAACGGTAAAATAAAAAAATAAAAAAATAAATGTACAAGGTATATAAGAGTTTATGTACTGTATGTGCCCAAATCTGCAGATGGTATGCGATGGTCTGTTATGTGCACATGGAGCAATTACTCACCATTCATGTGTCAACAGGTCAAACTCCCCGTAGAGCTGTCCCATGGTAATGGACTTGGGGTTGAGGACATAGGTCTGTACAGCCTCATAAACACCACCACTCACAGAGACCTGGCCCTGCAGAGCCGTCATCGCTGTCCCTAGGATCTCATAACACTGACACACAAACCAAGCCAATGGCAATATATTACATTCATTTGTAATACCAGAATCATCTTGAAATACATATCATGTGCTGCTGGTAAAGAGAGGTTTTTGGGGAATGCAGACCTTGGTTTTTCCGGAGCCGGACGGTCCCACCAACATCAGTCCGTGCCTCACAACAGTAGTCTCATACAGCTGAATACACTTGGTGATGTATCCTGCATTTACACATGGGAAATTAAACCATGTTAAAAAATATATATTATTTCCCTCCTAACTTATACCTATATTCTAATCTCAATAGCACAGTATCACTAATAAGCAGATATAATGTAGGTTAGACAGTACAAAAACAAGCTGTGTGTCCTCATAGAGTACGAACCATCCACATCCTTGAGGTTCTTCTTGGCACAGACGTTGCGAATGGATTTCTCCAGGGTGCCATAGTCGATGGGCTCCTCCCGTATCTTGGGGAAGAGATCGGACACAATGCCGTTGAAAAGCTTGAGGTCATCTTGGAGGAACTTGGGGACGTTGACGTCTCGTATGGCCCGTAGACAGATCAGTTCCTGGAAGTTAGAGGTGGGAGACGGGCCGATTACATCAGGTTATTGATAGCCTGGTCAGTGTATTTAGGCATATAAAGTGTTGTTCTAACCTCATTCATATCTTGATTCTCCCTCTTCAAGTTTCCAGCAGCAGAGATCACGGTCTTCACAGCTCTCATACCAAAGTCATAGTGATCCTGCACACATATACATCAGTCAAACTTTATTGTAGAGAAATTACATGATTATGTTAATAATACTGTTATTGCAACAAATGGTTGTTGTATGCAACAAAATAGGGTTCTTAAAACTGAGGGTTTTAACTTTGAGTGAAGCAACTCATGTATTATGGATTGATTGGTGAATGGAGAGGGTGAAACTGATCCTAATCTATTTGACTTATATCCATTACCAAATTACATTTTTGATGACAATGATAATACTCTGGAACTATAGCAGGTATGGTGCTAATGGCACATAGAGACTATAGGAGTTGCCTTATAAATAGTGGAATCATGATGCTTGCCCTGGGTCATGTTCATTAGGCACCAACGGAATAAATTTCCCTTAAACCAGGAGTCACTACCTGGATTTATCCAACAAGATATGCAAATGTTTTGTTTTTGGGGACGGTATGCTCAGTATCAACAAGATGATTTGTTTCATACTGATGAAAAATGTACTCTGATTAGATTGCTGATAATTTCTTAACAATATTTTTATGTTTATATCATTCCCAATGAAGGATAATTTTATGTTAAGTTAAAAGGCTCAATGAACCAACAGATGGTCATTTACAATGGTAGTTGTCAACGGTGGGTGTAGCTGGTGCATGGAAGTCAGGCGCAGGAGAGCAGAGATGAGTGAACACAAAGTACTTTACTGAGGCAAATAGTAAGACCAGAACGCAACAGCGTCACCAACACCAAATGCCCAAAACAAGTAAGGCAGCACACAGTACCACAAACAAAGTACAAAGTACCGGCTGCCACAAAACACAGGTATACATAAAACCTGGCGCTAACCAGCCGGAAACGTGCCAACGTCGACAATAAACAATACCCCACACAGACATGGAGGGAACAGAGGGCTAAATACACAGTAATTATGAGGAGACGTAAACCAGGTGTGCAGGAAAACAAGACAAAACAAATGGAAAATGAAAGGTGGAGCGGCGATTGCTAGAAGACCGGTGACGTCGACCGCCGACCGCCACCCGAACAAGGAGAGGGACCGACTTCGACGCAAGTCGTGACAGTAGTATACTAGTGCAAGGAAGTTTTTTTCCCCCTATACGTTTGGGTTGATGCCTTATTTGTTTTCTACATGTGAATTCATGTTTTAAACCTTGTAAATTTCTATTAAGTTGAGAAAAATCTCAAAATGGGGGATTATCGTGGAGAAATTACATGATTATGTTCATAATACTGTTATTGCATCAAATGGTTGTTTTATGCAACAAAATAGGGTTCTTAGAACTCTATTGTGTCTGTGTGAACTGAGAGGAGCTTCTGAGATTGAACTCTAACAACTGATTTATGATGGTCTTGTCCTCTTTTGGAGCCCGCATTCCATAGAATGAGTTGGTGTTTATGTGCTGGGAGGTATCAGGGTGGAGATGGCTCCAGTATGGATAATGATGAGAGGAACTTTGTTTTGGGGGTCAGACCCTGGTTTCTACACAATGAGAACAGTCTTTACAGCAGATATAGTCTGCTGTAAATTATTAGTATCTTTCATACAAATCCTAACCTTGTGACACATTCCATACATCTGTTGTTTGTCATGAACATTCAGGGCATGTACTTTGCTATAAAATGCTGTGGCTCAAATCCGCTCGTTGGGCTGTCAACGAATTACCTACGGGGTGGTGATCGTTGACCAGCTTCATTATTGCAATAATTTATTGATGTTATTAATACATTTTGAATAAAGTAACACCCTGATTGATGACTGACCTTGTCTCTACTCATTATTGATTATAATTTCCACGACAACTTTCACAAAGAAATACAGCACTGTATATAAAGCTTGACCCTCAATAAGGCATGCTGCGGGTATGGTTACTGGGGCAAAGATTCTATGTAGACTAGGGTACCACCTGGGAGCTGAGCTGCTCGGAGGACAGTTTGAAGGTGGTGGTGATCTTCTTGGAGAGGACTTTAGCATCGCTGAAGCCAAAGGAGTAGAGAGAGATCTCAGCGATCATCGCATAATCAGGGACCATCATAGCAACAGGACGGAACAGAGCCTTAAGACAAACAGATAGAAATATAATGTGTTACAGTCACACCTCAGTGCTTTGTTTTACAATACCCTGCCAGGGATGTGAACTTTTAAATGTTTTTGGGCAAGTTTATGTAACTACCTTTAGGTTATCTGGTAGTTCAGTGCGGCCGGCGTAACCAGGGTTCATGGTGATGAAAACAGCACAAGAGGCAACAAGAGGGATCTCTTGCCCCTCAAACACAAATCGCTCCGCCTGAGAGACACAAACACACGCACAAACGAATGCACGCACGCACCGACATACAAATCTGTAATATTTTCATGTGTGTATGCACTTTTGACTGTGTACATTGTCTATGACTGTGTTTGTGTATGTTTTTGTTCACCCTCTGATGCTGGGCCTTATTGATGGTGGCGATTTGTTGGGCCACCACTGACAGCACCTCCACATCAATGCGGTTAAACTCATCAAAACATGCCCAGGCTCCAGAACTACAGGAGATACAGTAGATCACAGTAGCCCCACAAAACAATTTAAATACATTCAACAGGATATACAGTGCATTTGGAAAGTATACAGACCCCTTCCTTTTTTCCACATTTTGTTCCGTTACAGCCTTATTCTAAAATGGATTGTATTTATTGTATTTTTTCTTCATCAATCTACACACAATAACCCATAATGACAAAGCATAAACAGGTTTTTAGACATTTTTGCAAATGTATTAAAAATAAAAAACAGAAACCTTATTTATATAAGTATTCAGACCCTTTGCTATGAGACTCGAAAGTGAGCTCAGGTGCATCCTGTTTCCATTGATCCATCCTTGAGATGTTTCTTCAAATTGATTGGAGTTCACCTGCGGTAAATTCAATTGATTGGACATGATTTGGAAGGCACACACCTGTGTGAGGTCCCACAGTTAACCAAGCCATGAGGTCGAAGGAATTGTCCGTAGAGCTCCGAGACAGGATTGTGTTGAGGCACAGATCTGGGGAAGGGTACCAAAACATTTCTACAGCATTGAAGGTTCCCAAGAACAAAGTGGCCTCCATCATTCAATTTGTTTTCTAAATTATCGTTTTTTCCTCTTTTGTTATTTTTCTTTTATTATTATTATTTTACCCCTTTTTCTCCCCAATTTGTAGTTAAAGTCTTGTCCCATCGCTGCATCTCCCGTACAGACTTGGGAGAACACGGATCTGTAGCGATGCCTCTAGGACTGCGATGCAGTGCCTTTGACCGCTGCGCCACTCGAGAGGCCTCCATCATTCTTAAATGAAAGAAGTTTGGAACCACCAAGACTCTTCCTAGAGCTGGCCGCCCAGCCAAACTGAGCAATCAGGGGAGAAGGGCCTTGGTCGGGGAGGTGACCAAGAACCCGATGGTCTGACAGCGCTCCAGAGTTCCTCTGTGGAGATGGGATAACCTTCCAGAAAGATAACCATCTCTGCAGCACTCCATCAATCAGGCCATGGTAGAATGGCCAGATGGATGCCCCTCCTCAGTAGTAGGCACGACAGCCCGCTTGCAGTTTGCCAAGAGGCACCTAAAGGACTCTGACCATTAGAAACAAGATTCTCTGATCTGATGAAACCAAGATGGAACTCTTTGGCCTGAATGCCAAACGTCACGTCTGGAAGAAACCTGGCCACATCCGTACGGTGAAGCACGGTGGTGGCAGCAGCATGCTGTGGGGATGTTTTTCAGCAGCAGGGACTGGAAGACTGGTCAGGATCATGGGAAAGATGAACGAAGCAAAGAACAGAGAGATCCTTGATAGAAATCTGCTCCAGAGCGCACAGGACCTCAGACTGGGGCGAAGGTTCACCTTCCCACAGGACAATAACCCTAAGCACACAGCCACGACAAT
Organism: Salvelinus sp. IW2-2015; assembly: GCF_002910315.2. Lineage (NCBI taxonomy): Eukaryota > Metazoa > Chordata > Actinopteri > Salmoniformes > Salmonidae > Salvelinus > Salvelinus sp. IW2-2015. Next base: position 46,874,682 of record NC_036838.1, read on the forward strand.
GCAGGAGTCAGCCAGGGCCCGGACTTGAACCCAATCGAATATCTCTGGAGAAACGTGAAAATAGCTGTGAAGCTGCACTCCCCATCCAACCTGACAGAGCTTGAGAGGATCTGCAGACAAGAATGGGAAAAACTCCCCAAATACAGGTGCCAAGACGGTAGCGTTATACCCAAGAAGACTCAAGGCTGTAATCGCTGCCAAAGGTGCTTCAACAATGTACTGAGTAAAGGGTCTGAATATTTATGGAAATGTAATATTTCAGTGTTTTATTTTTAATAAATGTGCTAAAAATTGCTTTGTCATTATGGGGTCTTGTGTGTAGATTGATGAGGAAAAAATACAATTTAATTAATTTTAGAATAAGGCTTGTGTTCTTTTGTAGCACATACAATTTATATTTTTACCAGTTTTATATAAGGACTAACCTGGCCAGTCCCTTGAGGAACTTGCCCATGGCGATGAAGTCCAGCTGATCCGAGCAGTTGAAGACTACAGTCTGGATAGCCAGGGCTTTCCCCAAGTCTTTAGTGGTCTCTGTCTTCCCTGTTCCTGCTGGACCCGCAGGGGCCCCTCCAAACTTCAGGTGCAGTGCCCCTGTCAGGGTCAGGTAGCACCTGAGAGGGTGAGGGAGAGAGGGGTGAGACCATACCCACAAACCCTAAATCCTTTATCGAACAGCCATGTGCAAGTATATCAGTCACCAGAGTTTTCATCAACTGGTTTTAGCTTGTTGTAGCCTGCCTGCTGCTAGCTTCACTGACAAACACTGGGATGGAATTTTATCTCCTGCTAGCTATAGATTTTGGGCACTGCACTTATAAACAGTGTGTAGCTTGTCACTTATTTACGATAGTTTAACAGCTTGCTGATAAGTTGTAGACATGTTCCCAGCAGTCAGTCTGTATTTCAGCATGTTTCCAAAGCACCAATTGCTATGTTGTAACGTTGGGGGGTCAGATAAATAAACAGCGCAGCAGCAGACTTGATACTGTAGACTCACGGTAGAGCACGTTGCTTGCTGCTTCATTAAAAATCATTCATTGTGATAAAATAATGTTACTAAAATAGCTAGCTAACTAGCTAGCTTGCGTATAGAAGCATCAGTGCATTTTACAGTAGCTAGCTAGCTTGCTTATAGAAGGAGAATTGCATTTAGTGTTGCACTAGCTGGTTGGTTAGCTTCTCTTTCGTTTATATAGGTCAGTGACTGGCTCAGGCTCAGCTAGCAAGGTAATAATGGACAAGTTTTCAAGTACATGATCAAATTTCAGAAATACACTGGACTACTTTGCTAGGTGTAAACCGCTAGACTAAGACATCCTCAAAATTAAACTTGAAAATTAATTAATTACAGATTTCTTGATTTATCTTGGTTTATTCTGACTGCTTTTGAGAGCGCCGCAGTAGTGACTGTTGATGCTTGGTAACATGCTAAGATTCATGGGAAGAAGTTGCTACCAAGGGCGCAGTCGGCATAGGATGCCCACTAAATATAGAGGTTCCAAAAGGCGCCGTGGAGCCCTTGATGACTCGACAACTAGCATTTGAGATTGACTCGATTGACTCGTGAACACACATATCGAGTGATCTAGTGCTTGAAGTGCTCAGTGTTCGGTTTGAGTGACATTCAGCTTTAGATAGACATTGTATCATTGTATCTATTCCATTATGGTGTCTGTGAGAGCATCGCCAGCGCCATTGAGGCCGTCTCCATTTTGAAGTAGTCCATTTTCTACTTCTACTACTTCTACGAGTTGGCAAACAAACTGAACGGGTGTACACTGCCACCTAATGTGTGTTGTTTGAACAGCTTTAAAGCCAAGGTTGGCGATTTACTGTCAACTGCAGTTATGGAATGTTTCATCACAAGTATAATTCATTGGCTGATCCTTCCTGGTCATCTAAATGGAATTATGTGATCCTTCCTTAATACATAGGAAGACCCACCCAATTGACTACTTCAAAATGGGGAAAGTCCTCAATGGTGCTGCCTATGCTAAAACAGGCTTTTGGGCACTAGAGTCCTCAATCTTTCTCTATGGGTGAGACATGCTTTCATAACAAGGGCGGGAGTCATTGAGACCCAATTGCGGGTAGCCAAAGCTTACCGGTCTGTGAGTGGGGTGATGACCAGGCGTCCTGAGTTGCCCAGGTACTCATACCCATAGAGGAACTCTGCGTTCACCGCTCGGATATACAGGTCATTTCGAGCCCAGTAATACCTAGAAACAAATATTAATTAAGGGGAATCTGAAATGTTCACAGATTTTTGCATGTCATCTGCACACAATGGTTCAACCCAAATCGTTAGCTCTCTAAGGCTAATGATTTACTCTACGTTAGCTCTCGAACTCTCTAAGTACATCATATGAGCAGCAGGTATATTTTGTTGGGCAGGTCAAACCTGAGCTGGCTGATCCACTCAAAGTCATTGATGCTGGAGACGCCCTCCTCTACCAGCTTGGCTGCCACGTCCTTGGCATGGACCTCTATGACGATGAGGGCAGACAGAACGGCTCTCTGCATCTTAGACAGGCGGCCCCTCACCAGCTGCACCAGGTCTCCCAGCTACACCATAACAAAGGGGAGGACACTGTCAGTCACATATTCTCTTTCACATTCTTCACAATGATATCATAGCCCATTGAAGCCATACTGATGGTCCCAGTTGGTTCAGTAGGTAGATCATGGGGCTTGCAACACCAGGGTTGTGGGTTTGATTCCCGCAGAGAAAAACGTATGAACATTTATGCACTCACTCTACTGTAAGTCCCTCTGGATAAGAGCGTCTACTAAATGACTAAAATGTCAAATGTTTTCCATGCACATCTGAACTTCAGCTACAAAATAGACAGGTTGATTGTTTAGCAACAACTGACTTGTGCGCAACTATGGGCCAAACAGATGAGGTTGGCTTAGATTGACAACATGTAAGCTATATTTCGTCTCCAATGTTTATTGAAAACATAAATAAATTTGCACAATAAGCACTTGTTGTCTCTCAAATACATTGTTACAGTTGTTGGTTAGCTAGCTAGCACACTTTAGCAATATGTATTAACATGAAATCAGTCAAAACACTTAAAAACAAGACACTTACGATTCCCCATGTGGCAGTTTCTTGTCATTCTTGCTAACAATCTGGCCATTCAGAATCACAACAATACACACATAGTTTTCGTAACGTTGTCAACTAACCCATCTATAGCCAAGCTTTGGGAAAACTTAGGATACACACCTGTGTTTGTAGCTGGGGATAGAGTCGGTCAGTCAGGTCTCCCTGCTCCAGTGCATTTGACACCTCAGTGGTCCAGAAGGTCTGGCAGCCAGCGATCACCACCTGCCCAGGCCATGATAACACCCACTCTGTACGCGGTTGCTAAGGGGAAGGGACAGGAGGGCACACACACATCACAGTTGTCAGTGCGTTTCACAAAGCTTGGGCACCTTTTGTCAAATCCAAAAACCTTGACAATACAGTAAGACAAAATCATGTTTGAACTGTGTAGTTTTCTGTCAACTGGTTGATATATTGGCAGTTGTGTGTATTCATGGCTGCCAAGGGAAGTCAGGCTTCCCCCGAAAACGGACCAAGAAAAAAACAATCATATCCATGGATATATACAAAGAAATGTAAATTGAAAAACGGTCAAACAAAATGAAGTGCTAGTTTGCAGTCTTTCCAGCTTCAGTTTGAAGTGATTGTGTTGTTAGATAGCTTTTCTGAACAACAGTGTCCTGACGAGTGAGCACATTTTCTATGCCAGGCGAAATCGCGCCTCATTAGCTCAATGTTCTGGCTGTAACATTATCCAAATAAATGTCACTAGAAAACAGCTTAAACAAATGCAAATGGAGCTACTTTGCTTTTATTCTGACTGCACTTTTTGACGTGACTGTAAGTTAGCCATAGTTGGCTAGATAGCAAGCAAGGGATAAGAACGTTGCTAGCTAGTATGGCAATGGAACATTTAGAAGGTATGACTGGGTCAAATCAAATCAAATCAAGTTTATTTTATATAGCCCTTCGTACATCAGCTAATATCTCGAAGTGCTGTACAGAAACCCAGCCTAAAACCCCAAACAGCAAGCAATACAGGTGTAGAAGCACGGTGGCTAGGAAAAACTCCCTAGAAAGGCCAAAACCTAGGAAGAAACCACGTCGCGTCCATAGATTCAGAACAAAAAGACTGAAAGACTGGGTCACGTCTAAGGCAACGGAACTGATACAACGAACGACCAGACAGCCTGGGTAGCAACCCTAGAAAGCCTAACAACACCCATGCCAATATATCCTCCAAACATCGCCTTTTCGGCCATTATCACTGAAGTATCTGATGCTGTCTGGCCTAAAAATGTATGATATCATTGCCACCCACAGCATTGAATTCAATAGCAAGGGAAGCCAACAAGCATTTGGTCTCCCTTGATAAAAACATTCTAAAATAATAGCCAATGAGCTAAACTCAGTGAGCTCAACTGTGGTTGGTCCTGGCGAACCAAAAAAAAAAGTGTCAAGGGAAGTCAGTTCGGAATTATCTTCACACCAATCACATCACATCAAAAGCATAATGTAATTGACAGAAAAAAATTGAATTGTTGCATCTCGTGTCGTTGTCTTCCGATGGCTGGCTAGCTAGCTAGTTAAAATCGTCCCTTTCCTAAATTAGACATGGATGGAGATAAGGATTTGGACTTTTACTTAATTCTCCGTACTGGCCAACGATTACAACAGTGAATCTGATCCAACTATAAATGAATACCTTGTGCCCCTGGCCTGAGAGGATGGGAGTTCAATATGTAGCTAGATGTAGAAGACTAATATTAACTAGCTGGCTCATTGTTGCCCATTAAAGGAAGTTAGGTTAGCGAGCAAGCATTTTAGCCAGGTAGCCTAGGACAACAAAAACTAAAAGCGTTTACTGTATGACAGTCATAGACCATTTGGGCAACATGAAAGACAGGAGAATTGGCATTTCTCTACAAGTACGGCGAGTCTACATGTTTTTCTACTTGCACACACACACGAACATAAATCAGTACCATGGACAGCCACACATATTTAGCTTACGTTGACTGGTCTAAATTGTTTTTGGTATCTTTAAGTTGTCACTGTATTAGAACAAGCATAGGTGATTTGATGATATTGAAATGTTGAAGTTAAAATGGTGCTTGAATAGAGGAGGCATCTCCTGTTTTCTTTGTGAAACAAAGAAACAACCATGTGGTTGAATTTATTCTGCCACTGTGTGACTGTTGCCTTCTTATTGTCTGGGCCTTAGGCCTATATATCACGGTGGCATATGAACTAACAGGTTATAGAGCAAACAACGCAATTATAACAACACATAGATTGTAATATGGCTTTTTCCCCCCTGGCTTGGCTTCCCCAGAAATTTTACCCATGCACTGCTACTGTAGATTTGGTAAGGGGCTGACCTGTGGGTAGACCTTCAGCGAGCGTTCAATGTTGTCCCTCAGACAGGCCTTCATAGACTTCTCCACCTCCCTCAGCCAGTCCTCCACATTCCCAGAGGGCCACACTGGCAGGCAGAGCTTGACCTCCTCCCCCTCCCCAGAGTACATATGAGTGATCTGCAGGTCTGACTGGAACTTAAGCTGTGGGACACAGAGAAGGAGAAGAGATAGAAAGAGATACAACTCGAGAAAAGGAATATTTGAAAAGGGGCGCAGGGGGATAGAGAGAGACAGACTAACCCGTGCAATGTTCTCGAAGCATTTGCGCAGATGAGGCTGTACTGCTGTGGGATCCTTGGTCTGGGAGAGAATCTCCAGGAGCTCGTCGTCAGACAGGAAATAGAACCTGCAAAGGCAAAAGTTCTCTATGTTGCCATTTCTGAGAAAGATCAATTCAAAGCTATTTCTAATGGTATTAATCAACAACTATCGAATTCATCTGTAATACTGAATCTAAATAAACAGTCACATTGGTTAGAGCTGAAACACAGTCAATAGTGACAGCATACCTGGGGAAGGAGCCACGCTTGGTCTCTAGGTAGTCGCTCAGACCCTTCTGCACCAGCTCCAACAGCTTATTACAATCCCTCAGACTGTCCAACAGACGGGGGTCCGGGCACAGGTCAATCACCTAGACACACACATGCACGTACGCACACACACAATACACATTTCGTTTACACTCAGTATTAACACTGTACCTTATTGAAGTAAATCTAAGCATGATGTGGGTTGTTGTTGTATTGTGTTGGGATTACAGTATCTCACCTGTTTGTTGTCGTAGGCGCTCTTCATCACTTTCCTCCAGGTGCGCTCCATGGTCTGGTACCTCTTTCCCTCTACAGGCAACTGGCGGTTGATGTCGTCAGAGCTGAAGATAGGCTCCAGGTAAAGCCAGGAGCGCTGGCAGGTCAGCCACTCTTCCAGCACATCCTGCAAGCACCAGCAGAGGGCAGTCACACAACATTAATGAGGCTTTGAAACATCTCATGAAGAATGAACAACATCTACTACAGGGATTTTAAATGGGCCAAATGGGCCAATGGGCCAATCAGCCTTTTAAGGCTCTCCATTCACCTAGTAGGACACTTTCAATGTTACTTTAGCCTCCTTCTCCTTACAATGACACCCAGTCAGACTTATGTATCTTTCTGCTGTACCTGAGTCATCCTGAGCTTGCTCTCCCACGTGCTGATGCGTTCCTCAAATGGTTTCTTGTAGGGGGAGAAAGACATGCTCTGGGTCATGACTATGTGGTCATCCAGCAGCTGTGACGCCTCGTCTGGGCTCTTCAGGATGTAAGTGCCCGTCTCCTTGTAGGGCAACACCTCGAAGGCCACCGTCGACCACTCTTGCTCCATCTTATCCAGAGCCTGAATGGGGAGAGGGAGGACAGGGACACATTCAGTTCAGTCCAAAATTAGGATATTAGATAACTGTGTCCGTCAGCGCTATTGGCTAAAACAGATATTAGCCACTTTATTACTGCCTGCAGTTATCCAGTACCTGTTCGATGGCGTACTCCTTCCCTGCCACCTCGGCCACCCGTGCTATCTCATCCACATGGTCCTGCAGGCCTAGCTCCAGGCAACGGGAGAAAGTGAGGTTGGCCTTGGGCTTGACATTCATGTGGATGCGGTCTGACAGCAGCTGCCAGTGTCTGCCCCTCATCCCAGGATTCCTCAGGCCCTGGATCAGAGGGATGTAGGGACGGAAGTCATCTATCTTCCCCCGGATGTCAGAAGCCACCTCCTGACACGCTGGTGTGTGTGTGTAGGTAGGTAGGGAGGGAGAGAGAGAAGGAAAGAGGTAGAGAGACAGATCTTTTTCCCCTTGCCACTCATTGATTGTTGCTTTTGGGAGGTTAAGGCCATGGTTATGTTAAGGACTTTGTATACAAATCAGATTTGATTACTTGATAAAGCGTCACTCACCGGCAGTGGTGTAAAGTACTTAAGTCATTTTGGGGGGTATCTGTACTTTACTTTACTATTATATTTTTGGCTACTTTTACTTTTACTTCACTACATTCCTAAAGAAAGTAATGTGCTTTTTTTTTTACTCCATACATTTTCCCTGACACCCAAAAGTGCTTGTTACATTTTGACAGGAAAATGGTCCAATTCACACACTTATCAAGAGATCATCCCTGGTCTTCCCTACTGCCTCTGATCTGGCAGACTCACTAAACACAAATGCTTTGTTTATAAATTATGTCCAAGTGTTGGAGTGTGCCCCTGGCTATCCGTCAATAAAAAATAAAAAATGGTGCCGTCTGGTTTGCTTAATATAAGGAACTTGAAATGATTTATACTTATACTTTTGATACTTAAGTATATTTAAAACCAAATACGTTTAGACTTTTACTCAAGTAGTATTTTACTGGGTGACTTTCACTTGATTCATTTTCGATTAAGGTATCTTTACTTTTACTCAAGTATGACAATTGAGTACTTTTTCCACCACTGCTCACCGGGGATGTCCTTGAACATTTTGACACACTTGTGCATGGTCTTGAAGGCGTCTGTGACGTTGCGCTCCAGCTGCTCGGGGTCAATGATGGAAAGGGGGTCATTGTGCCAGCTCTCGTGCCACCGCAACCAGTCTGACGTGGTGGTCCACAGGTCTCTGAACGGCTGGAAGTCCCTGATCAGCTTCTGCAGACGGTCGTACTGCAACACAGACACAGCCGCCAGTCAGTACAAGTCAGTCTTTGTTTTTACATGTTGGTTGATTGCTCAATAAAAGCATAGTCTATATCAAGGAGAAGCCATTGGGGAGGCAGATCGAGTCAGTAACGCCACACTCACGTTGGTGACAGGGATGCCAAACAGACGGTCCCGGTTGTTGTATGTCTGGGCCATGGTCTGGGACTCCTTCAGCTGCTTGCCCACGCGTCGTACCTCGTTGGCCACCTCGTGGGCTCGGCTGATGTCCGTGTACCCAGAAAAGCCAGCCACCACCATCTGCAACAACATATACAGAGGCAGGCAACAGAAAAGGGTCATTTTTTTCAAAGGCTGGGGATTTGAAAGCATGGCTCACCTGTAGAGAGTCCAGGCGCTCCTGGAAGTTGTTCTGGTCAGCCTGCTGGATCTTGTTGAAGCGTTCTTCATCCTCAACATGCTGGGACGACACCGTCTCCATCTGGGTCACAATCTTATGTGGCCACCCAATGGCTGTCCACCTGCACAGCAAAAGGGACAGACACTCACACTCTCACTTTCAGCATTCACTCAAACCTATTTACTTCCTACACTCCTAGTTTGACCTCTCGTTCTCACTCCAATACAAAATCAGTATGTCAATCTTTCAACGTGTTGTAACAGCCAGCCTTACTTTCCATTGAAGTCCTCATTTGACAGGGTGTAGAAGAACTCATCGATCAACTCGTAGTCTGACATGGCTTTGAATAGGAGCTCCTGAGGAAAGTGACACAAAATGAGAACTCTCTAATCAAGAGGATGATCTTTACAGTACCAAAAATGATGTATTCTATTCTCTGCAAGTCTGTATCATTTATTCTCTGTACCTCATGGGCCTTGAGCTGATCTGAGATCTGCTTCATCCATTCACGTTGGTCGGACAGCTCCTCAATGCTGTTCGGCTTCTCATGCAGCTTCCTGCTGACAGCCTTACACTCTTCACATGCCTGGAAACAAACAAAACACACAGTACAGACTGGTATGAGCCAAATACTAACAAACATATCTGCACTTAACGTCACATGCAATGCCTACTAAACAACGTTGACCATTGTACATCCTCAAGTATGATATTCCTGTACTTTGCTACACAAATCTATTGAAAAGACTTGAGACTTACGTCCTCCACTTGCTTGCGGAGTTTGAGGGCAAGCCGGTCGAGCACGGCGTTAGCCAGGGCTCTGCGTTTCTTGGACAGGCTCTGGCGGACACTCTCCACGCTGACGGTGAAGGGGCCGATGACGATGGAGGATGGGAAGGAGTGGTCTAGACGCTCCTTCTCCTTTAGGTGCTGTACCACCTCCCTCTTCACCTCCTGGGGAGTCTGCTCCTCCTGGCTGTGGGCCCTGGGACACATACACACAAAGACTTAGTTACAGACATAGTCACAAGTGCTACAACCTACAAGTTCTACTGAGACAGGTCTTACTTAAGGAAGGTCTCTATGTCTGAGTTGTGCAGCTCTAGGTATCTCTCATACTCGCGGGCGTAGGCCCGGAGTGGGATGGCAGCCTGTCGCAGGGCGGCACGGACCCTCTCCCTCAGCTCTGCCACCGCAGGCTCCCACAGACCCACTGACTCCAACAGAGGAGTGCCACTGATGAACATCTTCTGCATCACAAACTGAGAGACACAGAAAGCCATCATCATATATGGCAGAAGTGTGAAACAAATAAATTCTAACTTCATTACTGTAATTTAAATAAATTGTCAAAATGATGGAATGCATGGTGTCTTGTCTTGCCTTATCCAGCTGAGGTACATTGTGGGTGGAAAGGATCCCCTTATCAAACAGGGTAATGATGGAAGTCTCAAAATTCTCCAGAGGAGTGCTGTAGTGGACCCCAGTCACATCCAGAACCAGATCTACCAAGAACAGCGGGTTCTTCTTCGGCCTGTGGAGATACATAGGAGTGCATAACTAAAATGCTGACCACACCGCTCGCGTTGCGTGCGCAAGCATTGCAAAATAAATGTACACATACATGTTGTTCAATCATTTAATCTAATCTGCTCGCGCTCGTCAACGAGCGTCTGCGTAGCCAGGCGGTAAAATAGAACTTGGCTAAATGTCCATGAATGTTTCATGTGTTTCGACCTGTCCCCAAATTAATATAATAATAAATATCAGAGTTCGTTTTGATATTTCAACCTGCGTGTCTGGAGCGCGTTTGGTGTGGATGCCCATAGCCACAGTAGCTGCCATGTGAACCAAACAAACAGACTTTCTAGTTTAGCTAACCAAACCATCAGTCCTAGCTTGCTACTATGGAAATCGAATTCAACAATGCCAATGTTTTCAATTAGAATTTTGGTTTCAAAAGCAGCTCAAACAAAACACGTAAGAATGAACTATAGCCATTGAATTCTACTGTGCTCATATAATGTGCGTTATAGGAAAATAATGCACACTCTAGAAAGCCCTTCAAGCCAATCAGAAACAAGTATTCAATGCCATGGCAAAATTTACCAATAAGGCACGAGGGGTGTGGTATCTGGCCAATATACCACGGCTAAGAGTTGTTCTTAGTCACGACGCATCATGGAGTGCCTGGACACAGCACTTAGCCATAGTATATTGGCCATATTCCACAAACCCCCGAGGTGCCTTATTGCTATTATAAACTGGTTACCAACGTAATTAGAGCAGTAAAAATAAATGTTTTGTCATACCCATGGTATACGGTCTGATATACCACGGCTGTCAGCCAATCAACATTCAGGTCACAAACCACCCAGTTTACAATTTAAAATAATCTTATTTTATATATTTTACATTTGATAAGGTCACAGAGAGGGCCAAAGCTAATTACAGACACCTGTGATAATCTGAAGTACCCAGAGGTGAAAGAAATGCACACCTATTTAGGCGAGGTGCTGGCTAGCGGAGTGGAACACACCTGTGTCTGTCTTTTGATACTATATAAATGAGTCACCCAACAGTGTTTGTCATTATACCCTGATGAAGAGAGCTTGTCTGTCGAAACGTTGGACATAAAATATTTTTGTACCTGAGCTCCTAGAGTGTGCGGCTCTCCTTTATTTAAAAAAATCTGAAGTACCCAAAAAGGCCACAAGATATCATGTGATAAAAACTAAACTCAGCAAAAAAAGAAACGTTACTTTTTCAGGACCCTGTCTTTCAAAGATAATTCGTAAAAATCCAAATAACTAGAAAGGGCTTTCACAGATCTTCATTGCAAAGGGTTTAAATACTGTTTCCCATGCTTGTTCAATGAACCATAAACAATTAATGAACATGCACCTGTGGAACGGTCGTTAAGACACTAACAGCTTACAGACGGTAGGCAATTAAGGTCACAGTTATGAAAACTTAGAACACTAAAGAGGCCTTTCTACTGACACTGAAAAACACAAAAAGAAAGATGTCCAGGGTCCCTGCTCATCTGCGTGAACGGGACTTAGGCATGCTGCAAGGAGGCATGAGGAATGCAGATGTGGCCAGGACAATAAATTGCAATGTCCGTACTGTGAGACGGCTAAGACAGCGCTACAGGGAGACAGGACGGACAGCTGATCGTCCTTGCAGTGGCAGACCACGTGTAACAACACCTGCACAGGACCGGTACATCCGAACATCACACCTGCAGGACAGGTACAGGATGGCAACAACAACTGCCTGAGTTACACCAGGAACCAGGAATCCCTCCATCAGTGCTCAGACTGTCCGCAATAGGCTGAGAGAGGCTGGACTGAGAGCTTGTAGGCCTGTTGTAAGGCAGGCCTACAAGCCTGGGGCTATTCCCCCCCAGAAATGTCCGGGAACTTTTTTTAAAACATGCATTTATTTTTATTTCACCTTTATTTAACCAGGTAGGCCAGTTGATAACGAGTTCTCATTTACAACTGCGACCTGGCCAAGATGAGGCAAAACAGTGCGACACAAACAACCCAGAGTTACACATGGAATAAACAAACGTACAGTCAATAACACAATAGAAACGTCTATATACAGTGTGTGCAAATGTAGTAAGATTAGGGAGATATAAGGAGATGAGGAGATGCACTGCAGTACTTAATGCAGCTGGTGGCCACACCAGATACTGACTGTTACTTTTGATTTTGACCCCCCCTTTGTTTAGGGACACATTATTCCATTTATGTTAGTCACATGTCTGTGGAACTTGTTCAGTTTATGTCTCAGTTGATGAATCATGTTATGTTTATACAAATATTTACACATGTTAAGTTTGCTGAAAATAAACGCAGTTGACATTGAAAGGAAGTTTATTTTTTTGCTGAGTTAATTAAAAAACTTGAAAGTTACCAGAATCGGGTAGTTTACTTGTAAACTTCTAAAGTTACCAGTAATATACCCTCACTTTGCAACCCTATGAGGGAGACAAATAAATAGAGAGTAGTTAGAAAGAAAGAGAGAGCAATAGAGACAGAGTGGTGATGTGATCTCACTTGTAGGGGCTGTTGATGAGGTTGGAGCCCCAGGTCAGGTCCTGTGGGCAGTGGAGAACACTGTGGCAGGCATCCAGCAGCAGCTGAGCCAGGCTGACCAGGGAGTCCTGCACCAGGAAGCGCAGTGAGTCCTGCAGGCTGTAGCGCACCAGAGCCATGAGGCTGCACAGCTTGGACATCCTGTACACCTCCCAGCGGGACTCCGTCAGACTAAACCAGCCAGGGCCCACGTCTCTCAGGCTGGTGTGGATGCCCTTACACAGGGTGGTCACCCATGAGTCCCGCAGGAACAGCTGCACCTAAGGGGCCACGAGGGACCAGGGATGGGTTAGCTTTTGATGTGTATGGCTTTCAATGTATGGCAGTGTATGGCTGCTAGTAACTGTCTTGAATTTCACAACAACTAGAATTCTTCAAAGATATTCTTCAGAGAGCAGGACTGATGCCAGCAGAGTATCATAATGTTTCTAGGGCTGTGTGTTACAATACCTGTGCATGTGTCTGAGACTGGGTGAGCTCAAACTCCTCTAGACGCAACGACTTGGTGAAGGTGACATGGAACAGACTCATAGCAGCCACCCTGTTGCACTCGCCCCGCACTTTGGACAAGGCAGAGATCACCTCCGGCTTGGTGAGCAGGGAGTTGAAGGCAAACGCAGCACGGTTCTTCTCAAAGGGGTACGTAGGGACAGACACAAAGCCTGTGGACATGTCAGGTGTACAATGTTTAAGAGGTGTCATTACAGGTGTCATCGACTGCTCATCTCGTAAACCCATTTCTGTCAGGGTTCACAAAGAGACCCTGGCCCCCTGAACCCAATCTTATATCTTACTAGTAGAGGGATGGGCTTTTTTTACCGCCTTTTCCTCCCCAATTTCACTTCTTAACACTTTAACACTTAACCTGGAAGCCAGCTGCACTAATGTGTTGGAGGAAACACCGTTCAACTGATGACTGAAGTCTGTCTACAGGCACCCGGCCCGTCACAAGTAGTCGCCAGAGCGCGATGAGCCAAGTAAAGCCCATCCCCGGCAAAACTCTCCCCTAACCTTGACAATGCTGGGCCAATTGTGCGCCGCCCTATGGGACTCCCGTTCACGGCCGGTTGTGACACAGCCTGGGATCGAACCCGGGTCTGTAGTGACGCCTCAAGCAGTGCGATGCAGTGCCTTAGACCGCTGTGCCACTCGGGAGGCCGGGGATGGTCATTTTAAATGTTTCACTATCCAATAATATCATGATTTTTTTTCAGATACCCCCCTGCCTGCAGTTCTCCGGTAGTTATTGGAAACAGTGGGTTGAGCCAGTGGGTTGAGCCACCCAAAAGGTACCGATTGGATGATTCCATCCGCAACATTTCAAGCTAGCTGCGGTGTGAGTTTACGGAACGTTCTTAACGCCGTTACATCAGAGCTGCAGGTAGCCTAGCAGTTAAGAGCATTAGCCAACTAGGTGAAAAATCTGCTAAATGACTAAAATGTTAAATGTACATCAGGTCTTGTGGAACCTCCTGTGTGCGCATGTAATTGCTATTTGAAGAGGAGAAAATAGCATATCGTTGTCAGGGCTGACTGGAGGGCTAAATGCGCTAGCTCATGGCACCGTCATAAAAACTACATTAAAAAGTTTGTTGTTTTATTAAATAAAGGAAATTCAAATGTCATGGTATATCCCTGTATGTATCAATGTCACAAAGATAATTTAATTTAGACAAATCTTTTTCATTGTTATAATCCCACATGAAAAAATACTATAGTATTCTCWGTAATGTTTTTGCGGACTTTACTGTAGTATTCACTGTAGTATTGCAGACATGGCTTTAGTATACTGTAGTATTCACCATTTACTATTGTATAAATACTGAAAAAAACGGTAGTATATACTATAGTAATTACTTTAGTGTTTTTGCGGACTGTAGTATACTGTAGTATTTACTGTAGTGTTTTTGCAGACCTTACTGTAGTATTTACTATCGTGTTTTTGTTATATTATCTTTGACATAGCAGTGGGGGCTTCCTTGAGGAAACCTATTGGACAAAATACTCAAAGAGCACATTTTCCATAACCTATACGTAAGTAGGACTGAGGTCTGAATGGATAGTTCAGAGCTTCTGCTCGTATCTATAACCTGTAGGGAACAAAATATATGGTCTATACTTGTCATGTAGGTTTCTCACTTATGGGTGGCACAAATTGGGATATGGGAGAGGAGAATGGGAATGGGCAGGGTATATACAAATTAAATACTGTAGCACATGCTATAGTAATTACTGTAGTGTTTTTGCGGACTGTAGAGTTTTTGAGGTCATTACTGTAGTATTTACTGTCGTGTTTTTGCGGTCTGTAGTATACTGTACTATTTATTATAGTATTCTAGTATATTACAAAACGATATATAGTAAATACTACACGATCGAGGGATACAACAGTGTGTAGAATAATATTCTACAATATACTAGTTTACTACATAATTATATAGTAAGTACTGTACTATTCTATAGTAAACTGTAGTATAACACTCACACAAGTAATCGAACACTAACGTCCACCCCGTTTGGATATTCGAATAAACATGCCCATCCTTAGGTCTTACATCTCAAAAAAAAACTCCAGTGAACTCACCATTCTGGGGCACACGTTCTGTCTCTCTCTGGGGCAGGGTGATGTGGGAGAAATCCTCAGGGTTGGTGAGCACTACCCTATCAAAGCTGATCCGGTTCATGGTGCGGTTATACTCCAGATTGATCTCCTTCTCCAGACGTACAATACACTCCTGCAGCCTGCCACCACAACACATTACACAGAAATGCATCCTAAAGGTAATGCTCCATTTACTGTACAGTATTATGCACAATTCAGTCTCCTGACATTCATATCCTGCTCTTATTCAATAAACACAGCCTGATGGTCAGTCTGCTTTAGAAAAAGATAGCTAAACAGTCTCTACCATGAATGAAAGGCTAACTGTAAAATATGAGTATTAGATTAGAAAATGAGGGATGTCTCTCACAGTTTGAGTCGAAGCCCAGGTGTAGAGAGGGCATGCTCTTTGACACGGGCAAGACTTTGTGCATTGAGAGACGAGGTGCCACTCCACACTGGCATACAGTCTACAGACAGGTGGTAGAGCAGCAGGGCCTCTGTGTTCTCTCTGCAGCGCTGGGCAAACTGCACCCGCTGGGAAAACAGATGAGGGTCCTCTGCACTGAACAGCAGCCTGATCCTGGAAATCCAGTACTGAGTGGCTGACAGCAGAAACACACCTACTAAAGTCAAGGAGATGGGACAGAGAATGAGACTTTGTGTATGCTGTATACAGGTCAAGAAAATACTGCATTGATACACTAGAAGTGGTAATAAACTATTACTTGTTCTCTGTCCTTCGGTTAGGACTGGTTTTCCATTGGCATCCCTCACTCTGCCATTCTTGTCGGCCTTCTGGACCAGATAAAGCCCTTTCTCCTGGTTGTAGTCAAGAACCCCAACAAACTGCCAGCTGTACTCCAGGTTGGGGCTTTTGGGGTCCTCTACAGAACCAGAGAAGAAAAGAGAGAGGAAACTGTCTAACTATTTTCTGTTCTCATGATGCAGAATGATGATATGGTACACTGTTCACTACAACAGACAGAACTTGTAGGATACAATCATTTCTATTTGGGACATCCCTATGTAAACAGCTAATTCAAATTAAGAGCTATTATCAAAGCACCAACCTGGTGGTATCTTGTCAGTGGTGGGCAGCAGAGCTTTGGCAGGTATGGGTTTGTGATCAGTTGATTCGTTTTCATAGCCAAGGGCAAGCCAGTCTTGAGGAGTGCGACAGTCAAACTCCTCATTGTCAAACACCTAGGGGAGAAAACCAAGAAAGACGAGTGAGTCAAACAAGGACCACAATGTGATAGTGTTTTATTAACGAAAAATGTATGTTTTAACTATGAAGATGTTTGAGGAGCTCACCTCCAGAGGTAGGTAGTTTGAGACAGGTGGGAGTGGATTCTCTGGTGTGGTCACATGTTCTTCAATGCTATGGTGTCGAGGCATCAGGAGGTTGGAGTCTATGCCTTGCTCTGTCAGGAGCTGTGCAATATCCAGCTTCAGGTACTCCCGTCTGCGCCTGAGAAGAGACACAACACATGTCAGAGCATTCACTTCCCCATACTGTGTGCGTGTGTATTTAGCTGTGACCCTCACAGATGCACACACCTCTCTATCTCTATCTTGCGGGGGTGCTGTCCAGGCAGGCTGTGGTAGGGCAGCTGGACTTTGGCTGTGTAACCTCCAGTGGAGAAGTCCGTGTGCTGCTGGTGCTGGGTGGTGGGTCCATGCTTGTCCCTCTCAACCAGACTGTGCAGGTCAGACGGAGTCCGGAATGTGGTTACTGAGGAACAGAATACATATGGGCCCAAATAAATCAATTGTTATTTACAGAATATACCAATACATATTTACACATACACAAATGTAAAGTAGCTGATGTATTTTTGTGTGATTTTTATCATCCAACAGGCCCTGGGTAAAAGTCTCACCTTTAGGAGTATTGGACTCATAGCCCGCTTGACACAGTAAGCTCTGTTGGGTTTCTGGCCCATCTGTACAGGACTGATACATGAATAGGCAGTTAGTGTAAGCTCATAACTTCATAAAATATTTCTTAGAACAAACATATCACAGGGTAGTGTTTTTAGCTGCCCTCTGACTACAGTTGAATGTGTAGGCTAATTATTACCTGTAGGTGGGGTTTTGCTGCTGTAGTGATGAGCTCGGAGTAGTACCCTTTCTGTTCAATCACAGGGTACTTTCTGACAGGGAGGAGTTTGCTCCTGTGACTTTGCAGTGGGGGTAACTTGTGTTCTGCAGGTTTGCTAGGGGTGTGTGGCACAAATACACCAACCCCATGGGGATGGTTTTGGGGAACATGCTTTGCTTCCATCTTCAGACACACATCTGTAGATGTCTGCCTCAAGAAATAAGCGTTAGTAAGCATTCCAGCACGCGCTTCTTTGTAGCTACCAGTATTTATTATTTTCAATGCGCAACCCATTCTTTTATCATGACAGATAGACCTGGACAATCGCAAATGCCTAATTTGCTATTACATAACTAGCTAGAGAACTTAGACATTCTGTTAATTTAGGACAAAAGCACTTGAAATGAATGCATTTCATGGACTAGCATCTAAATTGACGTTGGCTGATGACCTTGCTGGCTGGCTAGCTAGCTAGCTAACGTTAGTTAGAAAACACAGAACGTAGGCTACATGATGGAGTAAATAATATCGTTAGAAACTTTATAACAGGCTGTATATATTAAAGAACATTAGACCTTAAATAGCCCTCGGAGATGCTATGAGTTTTAATAGACAAAACTTGCCACTTGTTAACTTCAAATTCACCTTCAACTTCCTTCACTCTTTGCTGAAATCTCGGTTTCCAAGTGCGCCTAGTTGAGGACGCGGCAACGGTTGTCAGGGAGGTCTATCAAACAGCTGGGGGTTAGAGCGGTCGTTTGACTTCTTCTAATGTCTCTTAAAGGGAAAGTAATCCAAAAGTAACAAAGTAATTAGTAGGCCAACTACAGGGCTCTAGACAGACCATACTATGTTAGCATTGGCTGTTTAGGGCTAATAAATATATGTATATATAAAGTTTAGCAAATTAAGTGGAAAAGGCTAATAAAGGGACTACCATTATATTATAAGATTTGGTGGGTGGTGCTATCTGTTCTGTAGCAAATCAATATCAAAATCTACTACATTTTTCCAAAACTGCAATAGTTGTAGAAAATACATTCCAATCTGAGTGTTGGGCTACTAAAACTTTTAATTCGAAGGTAGGTCTCTCTTCCTAACGTGTTAACTCCTAAAAGCCCAAATCGATAATGCTGATAATGAAGGTAATGATAATGATAGTAATGATAATGATGGTAATGATGATTAGCTAGAACATTGGAATGGACATGTTCATGTAATCAAATGAGCAATTCCTTCCTGTCCCACCCTGAATGTGTCTGGTGGGGGAGAAACCCTTCTGACCTGTACGATCCACACACCACCATGTCACAAGCGCTCCATATCCTGCTCTGTTTCTCATGGCAGATCACAGACACCACCCACCTTGGTCTACACCCACCACAGCAGCCTTGGATTGTGTAAAAGAGTACAAATTACTTGTTCCATGTGTCTGAACTTTCACGTGTCACTTATAAAGGATGAGGATGAGATGGGGTAGAGGGAGGAGGTGTAGGAGGGTAGAGGGGTGGGGGTTCTGTTTAAAAAGTGAGGCCATGTGAGGGCCTCTGACTTGCCGTGGCCATGGGGATCCACATCACCTCTAATGAACTGGACAGGACAGGGAGTAGTGAGATGATTAGGAGCCTTTTCCCAGGGAGGTAAGGAACATATGGGGCCAGGGGGGGCCGGTTATATTATCTCTTTGCTTTAATTTTCTGATAACTTAGGCTCAAACATCATCACTTTCATTGAACTTAAGGACCCTATTCCTATCTTTCTTCTCTTTCTCTTCCCTCTCTACATCCCCTGGATTCATCCCAGTTACAGTGATGATCATCATACTTTAACTTTGACTGCACAGACCCTTCTACAACGTGTCTGTATCTCCAAGTGATGACCTCACCCTTTGGGGGAGCCCAGTACCTTTGATGATCTCAATGAGGGAATAACATACATCTGATGACATTATCAGAGCCCTCAGCTGTTTGATGCTGACAACCTTTCCTGGCCTGGGTGGCTTATGAATCATTAGCTGGTGTCTGATCATGTTGAGGAGATCAGTGAGAAGAATTACCCAGAGGGATCCAAAGAAAACCATATTAGCCGCAGAGTCTCTGATGGGGTGGTGGTCCTCAAACATGTCTGCCTGCCAGGGATGGTGGGTGGCTCTGTGGTCAAAGCTGCAGCTAGAATCCACCACTGTGCTGGGCTTTGTTGGGCCGAGAGGTGTGGTTAGCAGCACTCGGTGTGTAGAGCTGATTAAAATCAAACAAGCTTGTCATAGCTTTGATCTACCCAGCAGCCCCTCTCCCAGTCCCTCTCCTCTCTCCCTCCAGTCCAGCACCACGGCAGCCATCCTCATACTAACCAGCTGGCATACCATCAACCACGAAACAACCGCTTTAGCCCTAACACGCCCACCCACTTCTCTCATTCCTTTCTCTTGCCTCTCTCGCCCAGGATCTCGTCTTGGCTTCCATCCACCCTGCTTTATTTCCCCTCTCTTTTCCTCCCTCTCTCCTGCTTTTACAGTGCTGGGCTGTAGTGGGGGTCATGCCTGCATGAATGTGACTCCCATTTTACAGTAATGAGAGCAGCATGTGCTGCTGCTAACTTTAGCTCCTCCTTATGACCAGATGTTGGCTGGTATGATCAAACACTGCCGTCTCCCCCCTCAGCAGTGTCACATTGTTGGGGGAACCATAAGGACTATGTGGCCGCAGTCACACACATACACACACACCTTCTTTTCCCTATAAAACCTACATGCCAACTAATCTATGGACACACCCTTGTGCGCATAGATGCACATTATACTAGCATGCATGTGTGGTTAGCAGAATTTAAACAAATTTAGGCATAGCTTAACACAGTATCACGGCCCCCCCCCCCCCCCCCCCGCAAGGTCCGATTTAGACCCACCTCCCCAAAATGAAAAATGTGTTGTTTTATTCCTAATCTCATGCTATTCTACACTATTTGCCATTTTGCCATGGCAACATGAGGTCGCCTAGGCAGAGAACTCCTGTACAGTACATTTTGTAAATATTAATTTTTATTATAATGTTTTGGGGGGGGGGGGATAGCTCAGTGAGCATAGACTAAGTCTGGGTTCCATCTATTTGTTTGGTGGGGCGCCCCCCCTTGGGTTGTGCCGTAGAGGAGATCTTCATGGGCTATGCTCGGCCTTGTCTCAGGATGGTAAGTTGGTGGTTGGAGATATCCCTCTAGTTGTGTGGGGGCTGTGCTTTGGCAAAGTGGGTGGGTTATATCCTGCCTGTTTGGCCCTGTCCGGGGGTATCGTCAGATGGGGCCACAGTGTCTCCCGACTCCTCCTGTCTCAGCCTCCAGTATTTATGCTGCAATAGTTTGTGTCAGGGGCTAGGGTCAGTCTGTTATTTCTGGAGTATTTCCCTGTCTTATCTGGTGTCCTGTGTGAATTTAAGTATGCTCTCTCTAATTCTCTCTCTTTTTCTTTCTTTCTTCTTCTCTTTCTTTCTCGTAGGACCTGAGCCCTAGGACCATGCCTCGGGACTACCTGGCCTGACTAGAGACAGCAGGAGCGGTAGAGCTACTCTGAATGATCGCTATGAAAATCCAACTGACATTTACTCCTGATGTGGTGACCTGTTGCACCTCTACAACCACTGTGATTATTTTTATTTGACCCTGCTGGTCATCTATGAACATTTGAACATCTTGGCCAGTTTCTGTTATAATCTCCACCCGGCACAGCCAGAAGAGGACTGGCCACCCCTCATAGCTGGTTCCTCTCTAGGTTTCTTCCTAGGTTCTGGCCTTTCTAGGGAGTTTTTCCTAGCCACCGTGCTTCTACACCTGCATTGCTTGCTGTTTGGGGTTTTAGGCTGGGTTTCTTTACACACTTTGTGACATCAGCTGATGTAAGAAGGACTTTATAAATAAATTTGTTTCCTACCCGTGAATCTGATGGCGAATCAGAAAACA
This sequence comes from Salvelinus sp. IW2-2015, assembly GCF_002910315.2. Classification (NCBI taxonomy): domain Eukaryota; kingdom Metazoa; phylum Chordata; class Actinopteri; order Salmoniformes; family Salmonidae; genus Salvelinus; species Salvelinus sp. IW2-2015. The sequence goes on from NC_036838.1 coordinate 46,895,992, forward strand.
AGATGAGACACGGTCACCCTTTTTCTAGCTCTAGCCAACTTTGTCGTTTTTTGGTTGTTGGAATTTCTTACATTAGTTGCTCAGAATCTTCTTGTATTATTACCTACATGTGCAAACTGGTAACCGCATATCCTGGGCCGCATTTATTGTAGCTGAGGACTTAAAGGAAATCTGATGAAAAAGCTAACGAAATTCTATCAACACATCTCCTTTGCTACACGTGCAAAATGGACCCTGGATCATTGCTACTCTCCCTTTTGGGACGAGTACAAGGCCTCCCCGCCCTCCCTTCAACAAATCAGATCCCACCTCCTTTCTGCTCCTTCCACCTATAAGTAGGAACTTAAACAGGAAGCTCCCGTGGTAAAGACTGTTCAACATTGGTCTGACCAATTGGAATCTACAGTGGGGAGAACAAGTATTTGATACACTGCCGATTTTGCAGTTTTCCTACTTACAAAGCATGTAGAGGTCTGTAATTTTTATCATAGGTACACTTCAACTGTGAGAGACGAATCTAAACAAAAATCCAGAAAATCACATTGTATGATTTTTAAATAATTAATTTGCATTTATTGCATGACATAAGTATTTGATCACCTACCAACCAGTAAAATTCCGGCTCTCACAGACCTGTTAGTTTTTCTTTAAGAAACCCTCCTGTCTCCACTCATTACCTGTATTAACTGCACCTGTTTGAACTCGTTACCTGTATAAAAGACACCTGTCCACACACTCAATCAAACAGATTCCAACCTCTCCACAATGGCCAAGACCAGAGAGCTGTGTAAGGACATCAGGGATAAAATTGTAGACCTGCACAAGGCTGGGATGGGCTACAGGACAATAGGCAAGCAGCTTGGTGAGAAGGAAACAACTGTTGGCGCAATATTAGAAAATGGAAGAAGTTCAAGATGACGGTCAATCACCCTCGGTCTGGGGCTCCATGCAGATTTCACCTCGTGGGGCATCAATGATCATGAGGAAGGTGAGGGATCAGCCAGAACTACACGGCAGGACCTGGTCAATGACCTGAAGAGAGCTGGGACCACAGTCTCAAAGAAAACCATTAGTAACACACTACGCCGTCATGGATTAAAATCCTGCAGCGCACGCAAGGTCCCCCTGCTTAAGCCAGTGCATGTCCAGGCCTGTCTGAAGTTGCCAATGACCATCTGGATGATCCAGAGGAGGAATGGGAGAAGGTCATGTGGTCTGATGAGACAAAAATAGAGCTTTTTGGTCTAACTCCACTCGCCGTGTTTGGGAAGAAGAAGTATTGAGTACAACCCAAGAACACCATCCCAACCGTGAAGCATGGAGGTGAACATCATTCTTTGGGGATGCTTTTCTGCAAAGGGGACAGGACGACTGCACCGTATTGAGGGGAGGATGGATGGGGCCATGTATCGCGAGATCTTGGCCAAAAACCTCCTTCCCTCAGTAAGAGCATTGAAGATGGGTCGTGGCTGGGTCTTCCAGCATGACAACGACACGAAACACACAGCCATGGCAACTAAGGAGTGGCTCCTTAAGAGCATCTCAAGTCCTGGAGTGGCCTAGCCAGTCTCCAGACCTGAACCAATAGAAAATCTTTGGAGGGAGCTGAAAGTCCGTATTGCCCAGCGACAGCCCCGAAACCTGAAGGATCTGGAGAAGATCTGTAGGGAGGAGTGGGCCAAAATCCCTGCTGCAGTGTGTGCAAACTAGTCAAGAACTACAGGAAACGTATGACTCTGTAATTGCAAACAAAGGTTTCTGTACCAAATATTAAGTTCTGCTTTTCTGATGTATCAAATACTTATTGTCATGCAATAAAATGCAAATTAATTACTTAAAAATCATACAATGTGATTTTCTGGATTTTTGTTTTAGATTCCGTCTCTCACAGTTGAAGTGTACCTATGATAAAAATTACAGACCTCTAAATGCTTTGTAAGTAGGAAAACCTGCAAAATCGGCAGTGTATCAAATACTTGTTCTCCCCACTGTATGTGTCAAGATTGTTTTGATCACGCAGACTGGGAAATGTTCCGACGTATAGATGTATACACTGACTCGGTGACTGGGTTCATCAGGAAGTGCATTGTTGATATTGTTCCCACTGTGAAGATTAGAACTTATCCAAACCAAAAACTGTGGATAGATGACAGCATTCGCACAAAACTGAAGGCATTTAACCATGGCAAGGTGACTGGGAACATGGACGTGTATATATAGACCAGCTATGACCTCCGTAAGGCAATCAAAGAGGCAAAACGACAGTACAGCGGCAAAGTGGAGTCGCAACTCAACGGTTCAGACAAGCGACGTATGTGGCAGGGACTCCAGACATTCACAGATTATAAAGGGAAAGACAGCCACGTCGCGGGACACCAACGCCTCGTTCCCGTACGAGGTAAACACGTTATTTTCCCACTTCGAGGAAAACAACATTGAGTCGCCAATGTGGCCCCACGACGCTCATGAGGACTGTGTGCTCCCGATCTCCGTGGCCAACGTGAGCGTGTTAACCCTCGCAAGGCTGCCGGACCAGAAGGCATCCCAAACCACGTCTTCAGAGCATGTGCAGACCAGCTGCCTGGAGTGTTTACGGACATATTAAATCTCTCCGTATCCCAGTCTGTTGTCCCCACTTGCTTCAAGATGTCCACCATTGTTTCTGTACACAAGAAAGCAAAGGCAACTGAACTAAATGACTATCGCCCCGTAGCACTCACGTCTGTCATCATGAAGTGCTTTGAGAGGCTATATCATATCACCTCCACCTTACCAGACACCCTAGACCCACTACAATCCGCATATCGCCCCAACAGATCCACGAACGACGCAATCGCCATTGAACTGCACACTGCCCTATCCCACCTGGACAAGAGAAATACTTAAGTAAGAATGCTGTTCATCGACTAAAGCTCAACCTTCAACACCATAGTGCCCTACAAGCTCATTACTAAGCTCAGGGCCCTGTGTCTGAACGCCTCCCAGTGCAACTGGACCAGGACTTTCTGATGGGCCGACCCCAAGTGGTAAAGGTAAGCAACAACACCTCTGCCATTCTGATCCTCAATACGGGGGCCCCACAGGGTGTGTACTCAGCCCCCTCCTGTACTCCCTGATCACCCATGACTGCATGGCCACGCACGTCTCCAACTCAATCATCTGGCTGTATCACCGCCTGGTACGGCAATTGCATCGTCCGCACCCACAAGGCACTCCAGAGGGTGGTGCGGTCAGCCCAACGCATCAGGTGCAGACACAATCACTCAATAATTTTTAGGGGGGGTTGGTTCTTTCTGTAATGAAAAGTGCTATGGAAGCTGAATACATTTGTATTATTATTATTATGAGAGTGAGACTCAAAACAAAAATAATGTAAGCTAATTTCCTGTAATTACATATTTTTTTAGCATGGCTTATGATGTGTTCATATGCTATCTGGGGGGCCAGACCCCCGGGGGACCCCACCCATACTTAAAAAAAAAATGTTTTTGTTGGGGGGTTGGGGGCCCCAATCCCACCTTGCAGGGGCTGTGGGGATGTGTGCTACGCCAGTGGGCATGTGTTCCTCTTGTAATCTTATAACATAATATGGTTGTTTTAAATTCAGACAAACAATGCATGCTGTTTGTATTTCCAATCAAGGGAACACTGTGGATAGTTTCTATGTATCATTTCCACATGAAACTCTTCCACACTTACAGACTGAAGCTGAGGTGTGCTTTACTACTAATCATAGAGATCCCTTATCTTGGAAGGGACTGATGGGATTAGGTGACCAATTAAATCAAATCAAATCAAATGTTATTTGTCACATGCCGAATACCTAGTGTAGACTTTAGCGTGAAATGCTTACTTACAAGCCCTTTCGCAACAATGCAGTTAAAAGCTTTACAAATAGATACAAATAAAATAGTAACACAATACAATAACGAGGCTATATACAGGCTATATACAAGGAGTACCGGTACCGAGTAAACTAACTATTGCAACCAGGGGTCAATTCGAATTGAAGGCAGTCAATTCAGGAAGTAAACTTAAATAACAATTCAATGTTTGAAAAAACGTTTTTTAAATGACTTCTCAATAAACTGAAGAGTAGAAGCTATTTATTTCCAAAGTTTAACATATTTTTATTAAAATCACTTCCTGATTGTACTACCCTCAATTTGAACCCAGCCCTGATTGCAACACATTATTTTCAAAGTATTTCTCCTCTTTATGAGGTGCGCACTCACAACGACAACAACAATGCACTACATGAATGTCATATGTGCTATTTAATGGATGAAATAGATACACCGTTAGGGCAGCACGTGTCTCATTAACACTGCAGTGTTTTGTGGCTGTGGGTTTTATGAGTGGAGGGGCTGTTCCTATGGGATGTTGGTACTGAAGACCGGCAGGTTGGTTAGGGGGGGTGGTAACTTTAACCTCAGTGCCTCCTGGGGGCATTGAAGTGGCCGCTTTGGATTAGGGCAAGTCACAGGTGGACACTTGACATGCTCGTAATGAGAACATTTAATGTGGGGCGGGCTTAAGGCAAGGACGTGGTGAGACAAAGTGAGAGACAGAATCTCCCAAACCCTGTACCTCCTAGACCCAAAACAGCTGCATCTGCATTTGCCCCATTTCTCACTGTGACTTTTAGGGGGGGAACAGTTCCCCAGCAACCAAAGTCACATTAAAGCTAAAAAATCAAAAACCAATGGTCGTAAAAGCATTCAGCAGAGGGGAAAGCCCTCACTAATCCAAAGTGACTGAGAGCAGAGTGTGTGTATGTGTGTGTGTGGTGTGTGGTGTGTGGTGTGTGTGTGTGTGTCTTGACTGTGGACATTACAGAAATTGCCTGCTATATTTATTGCCATTTCAGTTTCTCAGTCCTCCCTTACCTCTAAACCAGTACTCATGATGCTGGGAGACCTTGTTCCACTGTTGTCCACTACCCTTTAAATGACATAATCATTAATGGACCATACCGTGCACAATCATTCATATCCTGGGTATCCTGTAGAGTTATTGGAACAAAACGTCATGTAAACCAGGACTTCTTCATGGGGAAATAAGTTGCTCTGAGAGGGCAGGATAAGAAAGAGTGGATCTAAATATATGACATATGTGTGTGTACAAATGTATGCATGAGTCAGTTTGTGCACTGCAGGCATATGTGTCTGTTAGCATGTGTGGGCAGGATAATAAAAACAAGAAACAATGCTCAGAATATAATGCGTGTGTAAGCATGGTTATGTCTGTGAGAGTCAATGCGTCTGTGTCGTAGGCATGTATGTTTGTTAACGTGGGTGGGAAGATCAGCAGTGCTTCAGCTGCATTAGTAAAATAAGTCACTGCCAATAAACCCAAAACCTCTTCAATCAAAACCTTGCTTCTTAAAATTTCCAGTCATTCTTTCTTGCTAAGAATTAATAAAGGATCAAATTAAAGGCATCTGAAGTCTCGACACATGCAAGTGTTTACGAACATACATTCCCTGGTAGCATGTGCACACACACACACACACACACAGAGTGCATTATTACTTTGGCATGTGCCCAAGCGTTCCACAGGGGCCTTGGTTTGTCATCCTGCCTCATCTGGCCTCTATCACCGGCTGGCCTGACAGCTTAATCTGTGTCATTCATTCTCTCAGATCAAAGAACCTCAATTTCAACCCATTACACCCACACGTAAAGACACAGAGACATGCATAGTATACACACATAAAGATACAAACACACACACATGCGCGAGACAACATAAATGTGGAAATACACAGATATACACATTAGAGATACTGAGCAAACACTGAATTCAGATATGTGATGCAGCCCAGCCAGGACAGCAGGAATGATGAGATATTTCTTCTCTGTCTGGTCATGAGCGTCACCATGGAAGAGTATTTCCTTGAAAGAGTAACAGAGTAAACACTCACAAGAGGAGACCCTAAGGATAATGGACCACCATAAAACAGAACATAATTGTACCGGAACTAGACCTTTGGTTGGAAATTACTTCTAACCCAAACTTTAAGAGACTGATACTATTTTAGTGTCAGGTATGCAGAGAAACCCCATCTCTTGTTGTTGGTATACTGTATAGCCCACCTTGGTGAACTACCTCACTGCCTGGCTTGATGTCCACGGGTTTAGGGTGTACAGTAGGGTTTCACTCTGGTGCAGTGTTTTAGGTATCAAAGCATGATGATAATGAATGCACATGAACCTTTCTGACCGACCTTGGCTCTTGGTGACACCACGAGCAGTACCCATGTAAGAAAATTAGTCTAAGAGCCTTTGCACCAGATATCCACTATGTTTTGTTGGTTACCCATAGCCACACAGAACCGAAACATTTCAGCAAGATGATTGAACTCTGACATCAGTGTTCACCCAAGCACAGTCCACAACAACCATGGTCTTCAACTGTCTCCGTTAGGCCAGGAGACATTATTATGTGACCACCCATCCAGGTTGCCCTCAACCCATAGGCCCTACTTCGAAATTTCAGACTTGATTTTCCCTTACAAAAAATGTATCAACACCTTACAAAAAATGTCCTTAATTATAATCCACATTTTCTGTTGCTGCAGGATTATTTTCCCGCTGTAGCAAACTGGCTCAAATTAAGATCCTGCATCTGTAAACGAGCAGCCAAATATAGGGTGGACTTACATTAGTAAAATATGTCTAGTAATAGCTCAATCTTCAACATCCGATTTATAACTTTCTGCTTACAATAGCCTTGAATATGGTGTGGCCAAAACCATATTCCTGCTTCATGTGTGAGTGCAGCTATTAGCATACTGTAAATAGCATAATATATAGACAAACAAAATAAGGATATCAATTCAAGCTATGTAGGAGCTTCTCATCTAAACAATATTGTACATAGTGTTGCGTACTTGATTAGTACAATGATTCACAAATGTATGGATATTTTAAAAGCCTTTAAATTAAAAATGTTCTAACAGAGCAAAAATGTGGTCTACTGGTATTAAGATAATTAAGGTAATTCTTGCAGGGACAAGTGTTGTGGGAGAGCCTTTGTCTTTACACGGTACCACTCAGAGAGGGGGTATGTGGTGTAGATGTCTCCAACACTACCTCCGGAAGTAGAGTGGGAGACATCTCAAAGAGAAATTTGAATCTTGCTCCGTCTCTTTACACTACACAAGAATGTCTCCTAGACCAAGTTTGTGTCTGTGAATGTAGTGTAAAGAGGCTCTATAGATAGCTTTTATAGTGCAGCTTTCAACATGGTTTATAGCTCTCTCACCTATCTGGATCCAAACCATTATTAGATTTACAACAAAACTAGCAGAATTATGAAATAATTAATAAACAATCCACATTTGCCAAAACACATCCCAAAATATGTCTGGTGTCATAGCGATGTTTGTTTACATTGCAGTAACACCAAAAAAACAACCTAGTCTGATTAATTTGCATATTGCGTCCACTCTCCATTCTCATTCAATTTCTTGATCTGAATGTGAGTTCTGTCCATATCATCCAATTTTGCACACAAAAACTGATTACAGATAGCACACACACACATGCGTGCCTTCAGAAAGTATTCCCTTGACTTAATCAAGATTTTGTTGTGTTACAGCCTGAATTCAAAATTGATTAAATATAATTTTTTCAACCTCACCCATATACACACACAATACCCCATAATGACAAAGTGAAAACACATTTTAAGAAATGTTTGCAAATGTATTGAAAATACAGAAATATCTAATTTACATAACTATTTACACCCCTGAGTCAATACCTTAGAATGACCTTTGGCAGCAATTACAGCTGTGAGTCTTTCTCTAACAGCTTTGCACACCTGGATTGTACAATATTTGCATATTATTATTTTTTTAATTCTTCAAGCTCTGTCAAGTTGGTTGTTGATCATTGCTAGACAGCCATTTTCAAGTCTTGCATTAGATTTTCAATCCGATTTAAGTCAAAGCTGTAATTAGGCCACTCAGGAACATTCAATGTCATCTTGGTAAGCAACTCCAGTGTATATTTGGCCATTTGTTTTAGGTTATTGTCCTGCTGAAAGGTGAATTTGTCTCCCAGTGTCTGTTGGAAAGCAAAATGAACCAAGTTTTCCTCTAGGATTTTGCCTGTGCTTAGCTCTACTCCATTTCACAAGCACGGAGGCATTCGAAAAAACTCCTTAGTCCTTGCTGATGACAAGCATACCCATAACATGATGCAGCCACCACCATGCTTGAAAATATGAAGAGTGGTACTCAGAGATGTGTTGTATTGGATTTGCCCTAAGCATAATGCTTTGTAGTCAGGACATAAAGTTAATTTCTTTGCCAATTTTTTTTGCAGTTTTACTTTAGTGCCTTATAGCAAACAGGATGCATGTTTTGGAATATTTGTATTACGTACAGGCTTACTTCTTTTCACTCTGTCATTTCGGTTAGTATTGTGGAGTAACTACAATGTTGTTGATCCATCCTCAGTTTTCTCCTATCACTCCATTAAACTCTAACTGTTTTAAAGTCACAATTGGCCTAATGGTGAAATCCCTGAGCGGTTTCCTTCCTCTCCGGCAACTGAGTTAATAAGGACACGTGTATCTTTGTAGTGACTGGGTGTATTGATGCACTTTGTGTGCAAAGTATAATAACTTCACCATGCTCAAAGGGATATTCAGTGTCTGCTTTTTTACATTTTTACCCATCTACCAATAGATGCCATTCTTTGCGAGACATTGGAAAACCTGCCTGAATCTGTGTTTGAAATCCATTGCTCGTCTAAGGGACCTTACAGATAATTGTATGTGTGTGGCACAGAGATGAGGTAGCCATTCAAAAATCATGTTAAACACTGTTATTGCACACAGAACGAGCACATTTTTACTCTTGAGCTTATTTAGGCTTTCCATAGCAAAGTGATTGAATACTTATTGACTTAAAAAAAACATTAAAGGGCCTCCCGAGTGGCGCGGCGGTCTAAGGCACTGCAGCGCAGTGCTAGAGCCATCACTACAGATCCGGGTTCAATCCGCGGCTGTGTCGTAGCCGGCCGTGAGCTGGAGACCAATGAGGCAGCGCACAATTGGCCCAGCATAGTCTGGGTTAGGGGAGAGTTTGACCGGCCGAAATGTCCTTGTCCCATCACACTCTAGCAACTCCTGTGGTTGGCAGGGTGCATGCATGCTGACACGGTCTCCAGTTCCACCGACACATTGGTGCGGCTGGCTTTCGGGTTAAGCGAGGAGTGTGACAAGAAGCAGTGAGGCTTGGCAGGGTCGTGTTTCGGAGTACGCATGGCTCTCTACCTTCGCCTCTCCAGAGTCTGTACAGGAGTTGCAGCGATGGGACAGGGCTGTAACTACCAATTGGATATCACGAAATTGAAAATAAATTCGAATAAAAATACAAATGAAAACTTTGACATTATGGGGTATTGTGTGTATGCAAGTGACAAAACAATCTAAATTTAAACCATTTAAAATTCAGGCTTTAACACAACAAAATCTGGAAAAAGTTGAGGTGTGTAAATACTTTATGAAGGCACTGTACATACATACACACACACCCACACACACTCTCTCTCTCTCTTTCTCACGCTCTGTGAGACAATCTGAATCTCTTTTTTTACAACATAAGCCTCTCTAATAGGCTGTCTAAAAACTGACAGTCTCTAAATCTTTCTTTAACAATGACACAATCATCCAGATCCTACATCTGTATGTCACTAATGTTAACAGCTAATCCCTCAATCAGGATGAATACATTCTCTCAAAGAGATATATATGACAAATACTGCAGCTTTGGAGAGGGACCAAAGGAGAAACAATGAGATGTTTGAAGATGAGAGAATTCAGCTTTTTACTGCCTGGAGGTCTGCCAGGCCCTAGAGTGGGTGTTAGAGTGGAGAGGAGGATGAGGATGAAGTGTGAGATTGAAAGAGTTGGGTGGAGGAAGAGAACACAAATGGAGAACAGCTAAAGCTAACTAAAAATCAGCATTCAACAAGAGAGGATGGCTTTCACTTCAGCAGTGATGAATTCATGAACTTCTTCAATGAATAGATCATGATCATTAGAAAGCAAATTACGGACTCCTCTTTGAACCTGTGTATTTTTCAAAAGCTCAGTTGTCCTGAGTCTGCACAGAACTGCCAGGACCAATGGAGACACCCTCGAGCTGCATACTGGACCCTATTTCAACTAAACTACTGAAAGAGCTACTTCCTGTGCTTGGCCCTCCAATGTTGAACATAATAAATGTCTCCCTGTCCCCCGGATGTGTACCAAACTCACTAGAAATGGCAGTAATAAAGCCAAACATTCACCCGGAAAATGTAAAAAATCTTCCATTTCTCTCTCAAAAAAATTTAAAAAGTCACTGCCTTCCTGAAGACAAATAATGTATATGAAATGCTTCAGTCTGGTTTTAGACCCCATCAAAGCACTGAGACTGCACATGTGAAGGTGGTAAATTACCCTTTAATGGCATCAGACCAAGTGCTCCTAGACCTTAGTCCTGCTTTTGACACCATCAATAACCACATTATTTTGGAGAGATTAGAAACTCTCTCTCTCGACCTCTGACATTTACTCCTGAGGTACTGACTTGTTGCACACTCTACAACCACTGTGATGATTATTTGACCCTGCTGGTCATCTATGAACATTTGAACATCTTGAAGAACAATCTGGCCTTAATGGCCATGTACTCTTATAATCTCCACCCGGCTCAACCAGAAGAGGACTGGCCAGCCCTCATAGCCTGGTTCCTCTCTTTCATCCTAGATTCCTGCCTTTCTAGGTAGTTTTTCCTAGCCACCGTGCTTCTACTACTGCATTGCTTGCTGTTTGGTGTTTTAGGCTGGGTTTCTGTACAGTACTTTGTGAAATCTGCAGATGTAAAGAGGGCCTTATGAATAAATGTGATTGATTGATTGATAAAGAAATGGTGATGCAGCAACTACTCTTCCTGGGATCCACATAAAGCATACAGCTACATGACAAACTACAGAACAGTTATAGACAAGAACAACATATATTACATTAAGTAAAATAAAAAAAGTTATAGGCCTATTTGGAATGAAGAATTTGGGGAAAATTTGCTGTCTTTGAAAACCCAAAGTCATAACGAACCCATGCACTGCACATCCACTTTGCGAGGATTCCTCACGAAAATAGATTTTCACAAAATGTAATACATAGAAGGATCCTTTGGAGGAAGGATTGTTGACATATATTTTACATTTATATCTTAAAGCCTAATTGATAATTAATTGAAGTTAGAATATTTGTGACATTTTGACCTTACCCAGGCCTCCTTTAAGACTCCATGTTGTTTCATCTGTAGGGGCTACAAAGCAAAAATTGGTGTCATATGAAGCTTTACCGTTTGCTCTGTAATATGAGTAGTATTTTGATTTTAATAACAATTTTCTTACATTCATTTATGAATATTTAAAAATATAAACATACCATTTTAGATTTGGCAAATTTTTTAACACAATATAGTCTACGGGCATATCAAAGTTCAAGAGTGGGATCTTTGCTGGTTTTAGAGTTATGATCCAATGTGTAAGCATTACCAACAGAGTGAATGTGAACATTTATTTAAAAAATGGTTGCCCTCTGTCAACAATCCTTTCTCCAAAGGACCCTTATATACATTACATTTCTTGAAACTGAAAATCCCCAACATGTTAGTATTTTTTTGTGAGGAATCACACTTGTCCACAGCAGCCTCAAAGTCTTGCATGTCATTGTATTAGTTGATTTCTCTCCAATTATGTCTGATTTCCTTCCACTACCCTCAATGATATAAAAAAAATCATAGAGGTCCTTATGTACAGCTATTCTGTTTAATATAAATGTCATTATGCCATGCTGCTATTTTTTATACTTAAGAACCGGAATCCCCATCAAAAGCTAATAGCTAGTAGTCAGTTAGCCATTGCTAGGCCCATCTGCTAGGCCCATCTCCCGGCTAGCTGAGGAGGCTCATCAGCCACTCCTTGGGCTACAATACCTATTTTGCCATTTTTTTTCAACTGCCTCCTCCGTCGCAACGTCCCCTTGAATGCCCACCCGCTAGCCTGCTAGCCACGGCCGGCTAGCTGTCTAGAGCACATCGAACTGTTAGCTTAAGAGGCACATCGGACAAATTCTTTGGCCACTATACCTATTTTGCCAATTGGCCTGGTTTACCACACGGAGCTCTGCTGATCCGTCTGCTGACGTAACAGCACGAGGGGGCCACAACAGACTCTCTTCCATCGCGACATCCCTCAAAGGCCCTTCTGCTAGTCTGCTAGCTTGCTAGCCCCGGCCCGCTAGTTGCCTGAAGCCACTCACCGGACTCCTATGATCACTCGGCTACGCATGCCTCTCCCTAACGTCAATATGCCTTGTCCATTGCTGTTTTGGTGAGTAATTATTGCCTTATTTCACTATAGAGCCACTAGCCCTGCTAAATACGCCGTAATTAACACTTTAGTTCCACCTACCACACATGCGGTGACATCACCTGGTTTAAATTATATTTCTAGAGACAATATCTCTTTCATTGTCACTCTATGCACAGGTTTACCCCCATTGTATTCACATCCTACCATACCCTTGTCTGTACATTATGCCTTGAATCTATTCTACCATGCCAGCATCTACCAGCTCTGCACCCCTCACTGCAACTTGCCCAAGCTTCCCCCATTTCTCCTTCACCCAAATCCAGATAGCTGATGTTCTGAAAGAGCTGCAAAATCTGGACCCCTACAAATCAGCAGGGCTAGACAATCTGGACCCTCTCTTCCTAAAATTATCCGCCGAAATTGTTGCAACCCCTATTACTAGCTTGTTCAACCTCTCTTTCGTATCGTCTGAAATCCCCAAAGATTGGAAAGCTGCCGCGATCATCCCCCTCTTCAAAGGGGGAGACACTCTAGACCCAAACTGCTACAAACCTATATCTATCCTACCCTGCCTTTCTAAGGTCTTCGAAAGCCAAGTTAACAAACAGATCACCGACCATTTCGAATTCCACCATACCTTCTTCGCTATGCAATCTGGGTTCAGAGCTGGTCATGGGTGCACCTCAGCCACGCTCAAGGTCCTAAACAATATCATAACCGCCATCGATGAGAGACAATACTGTGCAGCTGTATTCATCGACCTGGCCAAGGCTTTCGACTCTGTCAATCACCACATTCTTATCTGCAGACTCAACAGCCTTGGTTTCTCAAATGACTGCCTCGCCTGGTTCACCAACTACTTCTCTGACAGAATTCAGTGTGTCAAATCGGAGGGCCTGTTGTCCGGACCTCTGGCAGTCTCTATGGGGGTGCCACAGGGTTCAATCCTCGGGCCGACTCTTTTCTCTGTATACATCAATGATGTCGCTCTTGCTGCTGGTGATTCTCTGATCCACCTCTACGCATACGGCACCATTCTGTATACTTCTGGCCCTTCTTTGGACACTGTGTTAACAAACCTCCAGACGAGCTTCAATGCCATACAACTCTCCTTCCGTGGCCTCCAACTGCTCTTAAATGCAAGTAAAGCTAAATGCATGCTCTTCAACCGATCACTGCCCGCACCTGTGTAACAGTATAACTTTAGCACGTCCCCTCGCCCCGACCTCGGGCGCGAACCAGGGACCCTCTGCACACATCAACAACAGTCACCCACGAAGCGTCGTTACCCATCGCTCCACAAAAGCCGCAGCTCATGCAGAGCAAGGGGAAACCCTACTTCAAGTCTCAGAGCAAGTGATGTAACCGATTGAAACGCTATTAGCGCGTACCCGCTAACTAGCTAGCCATTTCACATCCGTTACACTCACCCCCCTTT